>NC_050444.1:102430850-102797100 GCF_903995425.1 Onychomys torridus | reverse complement strand
ATGAGCCCAGAGAATGCAGCAGGGGTGATATGGGTGCAGGACCCGAAAGAGTTGTCAGCTTGGCAGGATGGAGGGGATGGGCAGTGCTGCCAGGCAGGGAGACCTTATAAGCCAGTTTAATCCTAAAAGCATGAAAAACAATTCAAGGTTTTATGTAACATAATATGATCAGATTTGCCATTTTAAAATGCCACACTGGAGGAGGTCAGGGACGAAGATGGACCTTTATAAGGCATGCACACAAATTCCTAAAATCAAATAAAATCTCCTTCATAACTTTTTTGATAAGAACTGAGTTTAAAGAATATAAATGTTTTGAGAGTTTCGAACTATAAGATGTAAAACCAGTGCCTAAGGTGGCACTCTAACAGGGTACTCTTTAAATACCCTAAAAGTGTAACTTCCCACAATTCCATTGTCCTATCTATAAGAATCTGTTCCTTGGCCCCAATCAGGATTGTTGCCTAACTCAAGCCAGATCTCACACATTCAGTACCAATATTCAGCCTCCAGACTGGTTAATCCAGCTTTAGTTCCCATGAGGCAGAGTAGGGAACAGATGTAGACAAGTTTGGGGATTCGCCCTGTCCTGCTATGCCAAAGCACTAAGTACCTCTGGGTACTGGCTAAACTACTGTTTCTCCTTCCCAAGGACAACCAGCCAGTTTTGAATAACCAGCATAATGACAACCGGCCACCTTCTAGGAGCCCCATGTGATCCCTGTTTCCAGGACAAGAAGTTCAGAGAAAGCAAACCCTATCTGTCATAAATTATCAATATGAATTGTTTAACTTATATAGGATTGTTATATGGAATTTTGTTTGGTTCTAAATTCTTTGGTGTGGCATTTATTTGCATTTTTATGTGACCTACCCATAAATAACCACTTTTCTTGAGAAAATGTGAATTTGCCTGATAATGGCCTTAAGTATTTTTTCTAGGTGGCATTTGTCCATTCAATTCTCAGGGTCATAAAATAATTACAATGACAAGTAATCAACACATTTAGTACTCTATTAGGATGTGTTATTTCTAAACATTTCTATTTGCGTCAATTACCTCTTTTGATCTATCATCAAAACAACAAAAAAATCTCAATCCCACAATCCATTTCTTTTCTGAATTTCCATGGCACATACACTAAAAGCAAAGGACTTCCTGTGCCCAAATGAAGTACAGCGTCCTTCTCAGAGGCAACATCATACATGAATGGCCATGGGCTTGGGAGCCAATTAGACCTGGGTTCCCATCCTGGATTTATGTACCCTAGGTATGTAACCTGGTGTGGGGGTTTGAATAAGAATGGACCCTGCAGGCTCACAGATTTGGCTGTTCTCTATTACCAGGAAGTAGAACTGCTTGAGAAAAACTAGAAGGATTCAGAGATGTGGATTTGTTGAAGTAGGGGTGGTCTTATTGGAGGAAGTGTGTCATTAGAGGTGGGCCTTGACGTTTCAAAAGCCCAAGCCAGACCTAGTCTCCTCTCTCTCTCTCTCTCTCTCTCTCTCTCTCTCTCTCTCTCTCTCTCTCTCTCTCTCTCTCTCTCTCTCTGCTGTCTCCAGATCAAGACGTAAGCACTCAGCTACCACTCTAATGCCATGCCTGTCTGCCTCCTGCCATGATGACCATGGACTAACCATCTAAAACTATAAGCAAGCTCCCAATTAAATGCTATCTTTTATAAGAGTTGCCTTGGTCTACTTCAGACTTGTATCTTCAGAGCAATAGAACAGTAACTAAGATACCTGGTCATTTCTTAAATGCCTTGGCCCAGTCTTTGTTTTGTTTTTCTGGGGGAAAACAAGCCTACCTAGCAATATCACTTTCTAGTACTACTATTTCAATTTGCCACAAAACCAACTGGCTTCTAACAGTGGGATTTATTCTCTCACAGCAGGATGCCAGAGATCTCAACTCAAACTGTTGAGAGGGTTGGCTCCCTGGGGAAGCTTTATGGGAGACCCTTGCCCCTTCTGCATGGTGTGGCTCCTGCACTCTCTGGCTTGGGACAGCACAATTCCAATGTCTGTCTATTCTTCACTTGGTCATGTTCCTGTGTCTCCCAATGTCTTCTTCATTTCTGTTTAGGAAACTAGTACTTGGTTCAGGGCCCACACCTAAATTTAGTGTGAATTCATTTGAAAATGCCTCCAAAAACAATATTTCCAAGTCCAAGTTCATATTCACAATATGAACTCTGGGTAGACATGAATTTGTGTGAAGATAATGTTCAACTCAACATATCTACCTGCGACATAACATAATTTCATTAAAATTAGTAAAAATAATTAGTGATGGGTTTTTACTGAGAATCTGCATGATGATGATGATGATGATGATGTGTGTGTGTGTGCATGTGTGTATATATCTATAATATATGTGTATTGTAGGTAGGGTTTCTATTGTGAAGAGACACCATGACCATGGCAACTCTTGTAAAAGAAAACATTTAATTGGAGTGGCTTGCTTACAGTTCAGAGATTTAGTCCGTTATAGTCATGGCAGGAAGCATGGTGGCATGCAGGCAGACATGGTGCTGGAGCTGAGAGTCCTTACATCTTGATCTAAAGGCAACAGGAAGTGAACTGAGACACTGGACAGTATCTTGAGCATATATGAGACCTCAAAGCCCACCTCCCCAGTGACATACTTCCTCCAACAAGACCATACCTACTCCAACAAAGTCACACCTCCTAATAGTACCACTCCCTTTGGGGGCCATTTTATTTCAAACCACCACAATGTGTATGATTTGTATGTTCTTTGTGAACATACATGTTCTTAGGTAGGTATCAGTCCATGTTTTTTATCTTGTTTGAGATTTGAGACAGTATTTCTCTTATTTGCTTCTTCATATAACGGCAAGGTAGCCCTCCAGTTTCTTGGGATTTCTCTGTCTCTGCTCCCCAACTCCGGATAAGAGCATGCTGCGGTTCTAAGAATATGATACTGCATCTGGACTTATGTGTGTTCAGGCAATTCTAAACCAGGTTATAAGGTTGCATGGCCATTACTTAATCACTGAGCCATCTCACCAGCCCCACAATATACTTTTAATACATTTACACTATGAATTGATTGCATTTTATTTTTATATTAGGAAAATCGCTGAAAAAGAAAAAGTTATTAAAGATACCAATGAAGTGTATAAAGAACAGACCCTATAACATGTATTTTATGAGATTAGAAGATAAACGAAATACATGAATTTCTAGACAAACATGACTTACCAAAGTTAAGTCAAGATGATCTAAATAATTTCAACATACCTAGTTGTATAACAAGCAAGAGGAATTAAAAAAAATATACAGCTAAAAAAGTTCTAGACCTAGATGGATACAATGGTGAATTTAACCAGACTTTCAAAAGAAAACTACCACAATGCTTTTCAAATTATTCCATAAGACAGAAAAAGAAGCAATACTATCTATCTATATATCTATCTTTATTTATTTTTTACAAAGTGAGTATAAAGTCAATATTTTCCTGATACTTTAACTAGATAAACATACATACATACATACATACATACATACATACATACATACACACACACACATACACAGGGTGGGATGGGAGGAATAAATGTAATATTTGAAAACTAATAACTGAATTCCAGAACACACAAAAATATCATTAACTGTCATAAATTCAACATATAATAAATCAAGAAATGTAATACATTATATAAACAGACTTAAGGATAGAAATCACAGGATCATCTCAATAGATGCAGAAAAGGCTTTTGACAAGATCCAATATTCCTTCATGATAAAGTTACAAAGACAATGGGAACAGAGGGCCATATCTGTATACAATAAAGGCAATATATAACAAAACTATAGCCAACGTTATATTACATATTACAAAACATTTCCACTAAAATCAGGAACAAAACAAGGTTGTCCACTTTTTCTACACTCATTCAGTGTAGGACTGGAAGGCTTAGCAAGATCAGTAAGACAAGAGAAGCAATTGAAAAGAAAGCATACAGGGAAGGAAAAAGAAAAGATCCACATTTGTAGATGATGTAAGTCAATACATCATACCCTAAAGACTACACTAGAAAACTCTTAAAATTGACCAACACTTTCAGCATACTGGCAAGATACAAAATTAATTTTAAAAAATCAGTAGCCTCTCCATATACCAATATCAAAGATGCTGAGGAAGAAATTGGGGGAAACCATGATTGACAAATGCCATATACACAAAAATAGAATGACCCTAACCAAAACAGTGAAAGACTTTTCAAACATTAAAACATTGGAAAGAAATTGAAGGAGACATTTGAATATGCAAATATGTCCCATGCTCATATTGAAAGAATCAACATTATAAAAATGGCTATCTTACCAAACACAATCTATATATTCAGCATAATCCCCATCAAAATTCTAATGCCATTCTTCACAGAAATAGAAAAAAAAATTAAAATTCATCTGGAAGCATAGACATCCAAAGTAATCCTAAGCAAAAAAGCCAGTAAGGCTAGTGGTTTCACTATACTTCATATCAAATTATATTACGGAGCCATGGATGGAAAACAGCTGCACAAAAGACATCAAGAGAATACAATAAAACATTCAACTATGAAGCTGAACAATTATAGCTACTTGATTTTTCACAGAGACACCAAGAATACTCATTGGAGAAGAGGCGGCATCTTTAACAAATAGTGCTGGGAACCTGGGTATCTCCATGCAGAAAAATTATCTAGATCTTATTTTTCACCTCTCCAAAAATCAACCCCAAGTAGAAGGAAGACCTTAAGGTAATACTGAGATGCCTGAAACTGCTGGAGGTAAAAATAGGAAAAATAATAGGTCATCATACTGGGATAAATAAGGTCTCAGATAGGACCTAAATGCTAAGGAAATAAGGCCAACAGATGATTAAACAGGACCTCATGAAGTTAGGAAACGGTTAGGAAGAGCTAGCCTACAGGATGGGATGCAAATTTTCAACAGCTATACATTTAATAGATGATTAATATCCAGATTACAAAGAACTCAAAAACCACACAGCAAGAAAACAAACACTCCAATTGAAAACACAGCTATGGGACTGAAAGGAGAGCTCTCAGAAGAAGTTACACATGACAAATACATAGTTTTGAAAGTGTTCAAAATCTACATAAAAAGTGTTAGTCATCAGAGAAATGCAAACTAAAACTCCTTTGAGAGTCCATCTCACTCACACCCATCAGTCAGAAGAGCCATTGTTATGACAAAGCAAATGACCGCACATGCTGGCCAGAGTGTGGGGAATGGGATGAGAGCCCTATTCATCACAGTAGGAGTGTGAACTAGTGCAAACACTATGGAAATAAGGGCAGAGAGTTCTCAAAAACCTGAAAATCGAACTTCCATATGATCCAGCAGTACCACTCCTGAGCGTAAATGCAAAGGACTCTATATCCGACGGTGGACATGCCTGCCACTCTGTTCGCTGTTGCTCTACTCACAACAGCAAGGAAACAGAATAATCAGAGGCATGCTTCAAGTGAAAATGTGATGCACAATGAAATTTACTAAGCTGTGAAACAATGGAATTACATGATTTATAGGAAAATGGTTAAACAAAGCAGATTAAGTGTGGCAACCCAGGTTCAGAAAGACAAACAATGCACGTTCTCTCTCATATGTGGATCTTAGCTTTGAACTTTGTATATGTATGCTTATGAGAGAGTGAGTTTCTTCACAGGTCAAGAAGCTGGAAATGGGCCATGAGAGGGGTGAAAATGAGGCTTTCCAGAGGCTAGTTAGTAGGATGAGGTAATCTGGAAGTAAGGAAGGAAACAGTAATAAGAAACACAAGCAGGGATGGGGGCAGGGAGATGTGAGAGGAGGGGGTGAGAGGGTAGAAAGTAAGGATGTATTAAAAAGCCACAAGGCAACTTGCTCCTATGTAAGCTAATTAAAACTATAATTAAAAAAAGAAAAAAGAAAACAAAGAAGTATGAAAGCACTGCCCTGTGTTGGTGGATAAAGCTGTTCCCAGAAGCCATAGTTTATTAAACAATAATCCCAGTGCCAGAGGTCCGACATCTCCCTATGAACTCATATTTGGTCAGGGATGCTACTGATGCACCCCTCAAAAACACAAGCGATTGCCACTGCTCTTGGCTGCCCACCAAGTCTAGATTGTAAGACCATTTTTTGAGGATACCATACTCTTAGATAGGAGGACATGGAGAAATGGAGCTGACCTGAGTGGGAAGCTTCCTCCTCCCTGCCAGCTAGTCCTCATCTTACCAGAAGGTTCTTTTCAGACTGCTACAGTAAAACTGACAACTGTCTTACTTAGCTGTGGACCCTGCATGCTACACTAGCAACAGCCAAGCAAGATGTGTTTCTTGGTGCAATGGTGGCATGTCTCTTATGGGGTACCCAACCTCTTCCTGACTAAATCTGAGGCTCAATTCATGGTAGAAAATACATGCCTACTTCGAATTTAGTCCAAAAAGCCCACGATGGGGGAGGACATGGGCCTTAGGGCCTAGCCAAAGCAGTTACTTTGCTAATGGACATGTGGTCCCTCAAAGTTTTTTCTGAATATTTCATTTCTGTCCACAGATTCAGAGATGCTGCTTCTGTAGTAGATAGTAGCTACTGCATATAACTCATAATTGGTAAAGTTTGAAAGAATAAGATATGGAGTTCTCAGCACAAAATGCGACATCTACTCATACCCTCCAACACTTAGGGAACAGTGTGGTAGAGAAAACAGAAAAAAATATAAGAATTGGAGGAAGAGAGGAGTATTGCATGATGTGGCTCAATTCACAGGAGGTATGATTATCTAAACAAGATTAGGCCTGTCCACATTCCATCATGGATGGGGAGGAACTCATCAGGCCCCACCCCTCCCTGAGGATTCACAGGCAGTTAATGGCTTCTGAGCAGGAAGAAGTCATCTTCTACGGTGTAGGCCACTCATAAATTGCCCATGCTGTTGCAAATAACCCTCATCCATGTTTGTAAACAATTCTAATGACATTCATTGGATCACACACAGAAAGACCTGGAAGTGGGAGAGGGACTGGTTGGAAAGTAGGAAAGTATCAGTGGGAGGGGGGAAAAATGAGAGAGGAACTGGCTGAGTATGATCAAAATATACTATATGCATAGATGATATGGTCAAAAAAATCAAATGAGCTCTGTTTAAAGACGAGACTGCATGTTACTGGTACTGTACGGAAGCTGCAGTGAGACTTAAGAAAGACTGTATTTCTCCTCTCATTCCTGACACGAGGCCCCACAACAGTTGGTCACCAACACAATTCACACATGAATATGAAGGAAGCATGGGGTATTTTCAGGGTCTTTGCAACGATAACAGGAACATTTCTTGCTTCTATAAAGCCATTGCCGTGGTAAAGCATGGTAAGGTGAGCTGTTCTCTTTTCGAGACTTGACCTAGTACAGTTGTTTGAATAAATGTGTGTGCATCTATGAGATCTTTATATCTCTGTGGGATAGAAACACTAGGAAGAAGCTATGCAATGACATGAAACTTGGTTTCTTGCTAGTTATAACATGGCTTAGAAGTCATCTTGAAAACTTACCTGGTCTACCAGCAGTTAAACTCATTTCTGCACCCTATCATAATTTTTTTCTATATTTCTCCCTATCACATCATCTCATCTCTAATACAGCCTAAAGAAAAATAGAGAGAATATCATTTCTACATTGCCGATATATCATTTCTACATCGCCGATTCACTCTTGAAATAGCAACGGAGCTGCCATAGTAAGGAGAGATGGAGAGCCAGCTACAGTCAGCAGTCAAGCATCAGGACAGAGCCTGCAGCATCAGCACCACTGTACTTGTCTGCTTCCTCCTGCTATCCTCTTGTTACCCTTTGTCACTTAGACCCTGCATCGGAACCCACTGAGACTGAAATAGTCGCCTGGATCTCAAGGACTCCCAGAGAGCTAGCATCTTAAGTGAAATTCCCAAAGAAACTAGACTCAAGAGTCACCAGCTTTGCAAATCCTCATATTTCCCTCAAGTAGCACATTCAGCTTTGCTTCAAGTTGTAGCTGGAGTCAGGACCTGAAGCCTGTACAATGTCAGAAGGCCTGTGATGGAGGCTGGTATGCTCTGCTCTATCTAGGATCAACAGAGACAGCACCAGCCATGCCTGGTTCTCTCTTCCAGGGACACTCCATTATCTCTACAGTTCCTATCTCAGATGTAGTGCAAGAGGTTCTAAGGCACTAATGACAGCCTGTGATGTGCCTGGAGAAGAGGGGAAGGGGCGGCCCTCCATGCTGTAGGAGCCTAAACCATTTGTACTTCACAAAAATACCTGGCTTCCGCTTTTTCTTATTTTTTGGAAGTCATCACAACCCATCTCAAAGCCATCTCATGTTCACTTTCTTACCATGTCTTGAAACATTAAAGATCAGCTGAAAAGCCCTTGTAGCTACCCTGACATGATGTGCCTGTCACCCAAGCTGCATACACTCACTGTTAAAGACACCACAGTTGGATAAAATACCACATTATCTTGCAGGCATTTCAACGTGAGCTTTAAAATGGCCCCTCCCTCACAGGAAGGAGAAACCTACCAAGTCTAACCTGCCAATCAGTGCGAGGCTAACCTGAGGGAACTCTAACTATAAGACAACACTTACCTGGATTGGGTTGAAGGTATTCAATTGTTTTAGTCATTATTTCCATCACAGCCCTGCTGGTGACATCCACTTTCTGAAATGGAAATATAAATATGATAAATGGCACAATCATTTGCTTTAGATCCCAGTGGGGCAAGCACGCAGTGACAAGTCCTGCAGGAGCAGGTGAGACACTATGAGGAGCAGCTAGAGAGGAGGATGACTTCCTGCTGAGCATTGCCCGTTAAAAAGTCTATCCACCCAAGAAGGAAACTGGTAATTTCCCGAAATTTGCTTCAAAGTATACTTCCTTACCTTTCAGCAAAACTAATACAGAGTTTGTCAGTGACATTTTGCCTTCAAGCTTTTACTAGATGCCATAAATGGGCCAGACTTGGCAACTGGTTTCTCTTCCATAACAAAATAATGCTGGGACACTCAGCTGGCTCAAGTGATAGAGAGGATTAGCCAGCCTGGAGATCTGAGTTTAATTCTTGGAATCCACGTAAAAGTAGGAGAGAAGTAACTCCACAAGCTGTCTTCTAACCTTCTACCCTCCATACCATACTGTGGCATATACACTCCCACATATGTATCGTGCACATGGTGGGGGGGGGGGGGGACAATAAAGAAAAAACAACAACAACAACAACAATAATAATAATAATTTTAAAAGAGCATGTCTTCAATTATGGCACCATCTTCAGAATATAAATGTCCTCAGTAAATATCTCTAGTTGGTCCCAAACATTTAGCTAGTTATAAATACCAAATTCTGACACTAAAAATCCTGTCTTAGACCATTGGGAATGGTCAGCATTCCCCCAGCAGCCCACCCTGCCCTCTCTACACAGCCAAGTTAGGGAAACAGCATAAGATACAGCCTTTTACTTTTCTTATTAGGCTGTGAAGGGCATTGGTTCATAGCACAGAAGTCTAACAGGAATAGACCAATTCCCCTGCCATTGATAATATTTTGTTTCATCACATAGGACCACAAGGGATCCTAACGAATCTCCACACTAACTGTATTTGGTGAAATCTGCTTTGTATAGAGTAAACCTCCTTTTCTTCTATACTATATCTATTAAAATACCTTACCTTGTTTGGTTTTTAGGTATTTAATAGCTTCTTATCCCACCAGTCAGAGTACAGCATGCAGTTGTAATTATGAGGATGAGCAAAACACATGATATGCCCTGTAACTCTGGAATGGTAATGGTGTAAAATAACTTTTAAATGTACTCTCTTTTGGAGGCATGAGCCTGCTGAGGAACTCTGGACAACTGCCCTTTTGACTGACTCCAAATTTTAAGATACCCGAGGCTTGGGTAAAGGGGTGACACCTCCCTGGAGTGGGGCACTACCAAACGAGGTCCTGGCAGTTTTATCCAAATGCCAGATGATCTTATGGACTCAAGTCACAGAATGCTTGAGAGCCGTGGCGAGAGTTCAAAGTTGTATAGAGAACAAACACGCCGAAAGGGCAGAGAACATGAGAGGACAAACACAGACCTTCTATTGTCTGTAAGACAGACTAGGAGTGAGGAATTAATGCCATTGTATCTGGTGTCCTCTGGGGTGTGGTGGTATTGTGTTCCCCAAAACATTGTGTACCCTAATAAACTTATCTGGGGTCAGAGAACAGAACAGCCACTAGATATAGAGGCCAGAAGATGGTGGCGCACACACCTTTAATCCTATCACTTGGGTGGTAGACATCCATCCGGATCTCTGTGAGTTTAAAGCCACACTGGAAACAGTCAGGCATGGTGACTCACACCTTTAATCCCAAGAAGTGAGCCTTTAATCCCAGGAAGTGAGGGCAGAAAGCAGAAAGTTATATAAGGCATGAAAACCAGGAACTAGGTTGGTTAAGCTTTTAGGCTTTTGAGAAGCAGTTCAGCTGAGATTCATTTGGATGAGAACTCAGAGGCTTCCAGTCTTAGGAATCAGGATCAGCTGAGGGGTTGGTGAGGTGAGGAAGCTGTGGCTTGTTCTGCTTCTCTGATCTTCCAGCATTCACCCCAATACCTGGCTTCAGGTTTGTTTTTATTAATAAGACCTTCTAACAGTTCTGCTATACTGGGGCCATGGCAGGAAGAAGTGGAGTCCAAAAGTCAAGTTTTCTAAGAAAGAAAGCATCAGAAGACTTGAGACTTGAACTACCTGATGTCCATTTGTTACTGTGGTGTCATCTTCTGCTAGAAGGCTGACATGTTTCTAACTTTCCCCATCTCTTTCTCAATAATCAAAGAGATTTAAGCATCATTACATGAAGGAGAAAACAGATACAGGGGGAATCAGAAGCTTGCTCCAGACTGCTCTTTTTCCCTGAAAATGAAAGGTTGCTGCAAGAAGACATGATGTGCTATTTTTCCCCAATTTCAGAAGACACCATAGCAGGACTGGAATGCACTTTGTGCCATCCCTAATTGGGGTTAGGGACCTGTGAGAACAACTCAACAGGGTCAGGAACAAAGAACTGCCACCTCATCCTTTGGTTAGTTATGAAAGTCCTCAACACTTTAGATGTAAATGGGACTTTCATCTACAGTAAATATCTGGACCTGGTCCCACAGAAGTGACACTACCATATTGACTTGCTAGGCCCCTTATGCCCAACTCTTCTGCCTTCTCAACAGAGGCTGCAGCATCAGTGCTTCCTATACATTGTCTATATGGGTTAGCAAGGAAGTCATGGGAAGCCGTTCATAGGCTCATACGGATCAAACCAGTAGTCCCAGGTCGCCAGAGACCTTAGAGATAAAAACATTAAGAGTATTGTGTTTAGTCCCCAGAGTAGAATTCAACATTAAAACAGAATGGCGACAAAAAAAAAAAAAAAAACATCTCAGTGTTCCCAATAGTCTGACCAAAGTCTCCTAAGAAGTTGCCAACACAGATTTTTCAGACTCTGTGCTCACTAATGCAGACACCTTCAGTACTTCTGTTATCAATACAAGACAAGCTTCACTGAACTATTTGATAGGAGCATAATATAATCTTCACTTGAAATTCATTTTATTTTTATAAACGTTATTATAAAAATTGGCACAAACACACCATACACCAAAATTAGCCAGACACAAAATCTATACAACTCCATGAACTTCTATCCAGTTAGAACAGGCATTTGGAACAGAAGTTGTGTACATTCACATTAAACTTTACACTTTCAGTACAGAATTTATTTTAGGCATTTATCGTTTTTTGAAAAGAATTTTATCCAATATGGTTATCTCTATGGTTTCTTTTCAGGACACAGGAACAACATGGAATAGTCTTTAGCAAACTCTTTCACTGGCCCTTTACTTTTTATTGGATTCTGCTGGGCTACCACCTGATAGAGATAATGGACACAAGAGCAAGAACTCAGTAGTACAGTAACCCAATCCCTGACCTTTAAGTACAACTCAAAGATGCAGAATAGGAAAATGACCTTCCCAAGCTCACATAACCAGTGACATGATAATGAAAGAAAAGTTCTTCCCCAAGGCCACAGATGGAGGTTTCTATGAAAGAGAACTGGAAATGAATTGTCTAGTGACTACTCACTATTCTAAAGACATCTTCCAGGAGAAGAGTGACTGATTTCTACCTTCTATCCCTTATCCTAATGATTCTGGCTAAACTGATTGTATCAGACCCAGACAAATCAACAGCAAAAGTGGCGACAATCCTTAATACATCCTGTCAGGCTCCTGCTGGTAAAGACTTCATACACATAAATAGGCACTGTCCAGCCATATAATCTCTTAATACTAAATCTGGTAACATAGGCACAAAGATTTATCATTTATTCAAACTAACAAGAGCTTCATCCCATGGAAGAACAGCACAATTTAACTTTGAGTTTATGATGTATACCTGTTTGTTTTTACATTGTCCAAATCTCCTAATCTGAAAATGACTTTTGGTATATTCTTAATTACAGTACCTTCTATTGGGGGGAGCCCCCAAGGCTCCATATTCAGTTAATCTTGCTTTGATTGGGAAAGTACAGTACATAGCTTTGGATATGAAGTATCTCCCCAGAATGTCCGTGTACTGGAGACTTGGTTCCCTAGCAAGTGGAGCTGCTCAGTGCAAGGGAACTGAGTCATGAGGACCCTGCTATGACTGATGGATTAATTCACTGGTGGGTTCACAACTAACTGTTGAGAGTTGGTAGGTGGGGCCTGCTTTGAAAAACAGAATTGCTAAAGGTATGCCTTTGACAGCTGTATTTGTCCCTGGCCTTTCCATTTCTTATCTCTGCATCTGAACCATCATGATTGAACAGCTACCTGAAGCCACATGCTGCTGTTGTCATAATGTTCTGCATCACTTTAAGCCCAAAGCAATGAGCCAGCTAACCTTGGAATGAAACTTTAGAAAAACTGAGAATCAAAAAAATTAACTTGTTGCTCTCAAGTATTTGTTACACCAATGAATTTTGTTGTTTCTAGCACTGGGGAAGGTTGTTAACAGGAAATGAACTGTGAATGTATACAACATGGGCTTCTATTTAGGGCCTGTAAACCCTTGTGTAATACATGGCTTTCTTTTTAGGCCAGAATCATAGGCATGTATCCTTCACAACTGCCAATACTTTAGATTCTTTTTCCATTAACCAGTCTTGAAATGTATAACTGAGTCCAGAGAAACGACCAAATGAAGAAATGGCTCTCTTGGGACAGGGAGATAGCTCAGTGGGTAAAGTGTTTGGCACATAAGCCTGAAGGCCTGAGTCTGCAGCTCCACAACCCACCAGATACACTAGCACAAGCTTTTTGATGCCAATTTGCCCTACTGGCAGATGGAAGTTAAGACAGGAAATTCACAGACCAGCTAGCCTGGCACACAGCTGTAAGTAAATGGAGACATTATCTCAAACAATGTGGAAGCTGAGGCCAGACACTGGAGCTCGTCCCTTGAACTTGACATGTATACTGTGGCTTTGGAATGCCTGCTCCTATATTCCACAAACAGAGGAAACAGCATTTTCAAGTTAAATAAGGGGTGGCCAAACTATGGCCAATGGTAAAAACTATGCCAATGATCCACCAGGTAGGGTGAGCTTCAAAGACATCCCTCTGTGTGGCCTGAGAGTAAACAACTTGTCTCCAAACTGCCTTGCTTTAAAGCGGATATCATATGTATTCAGAAAGTCTAATTAATAATTTGAAAACTGAGGAAGGAATTAGGCTCTGATTACTGATGAATCCATTCTAATTTTGCTAATCTTCTTAAGTATCCCTTCCCTGTGTATAGGTTTGGAAATACACCCTAAATATACCTGCATACATTAAAAGATTAAAAAAGAAATTAATATTTCTATTTTATTGTACACAATAATCATACAAATGTCTAATTTCAGTGTCCTCTAAATTTTGCTTTCTTTTAACATAGCTCTACTCATTGACACAGGCATTGCCAATGGATCCTTTTTGTGCTTCAGTAGCCCTAGAGATGACTTATAAGACAGAGGGCAAAGTCCTGCAGCCCAAAAAGTTTCAGAGATGTACCAAGAGAATGTGCTGATCCCCAAGCTAAGGTGGGAGCTTAGAGCATGTCATGCTTAATCTATGATCGAGGTTCTTATTTCCGGTCTTGAAATATCAGATGCCAGAACACTGAAAGACAGTGAATTGACATGATGGATTACTGTTTCATATACAGGTGTATGAATATACAGTAACATCCTCCCCTGTAGGGAATAAATCAGTATTTTCTGAACTTAAAATACATGAAAACTACAGAATCTTTTACAGAGCAATGGAAGTATGAAAGACATCATTTCATATTGTCAGATGCCAGAATCAGAACATATTATATGTGGCACAGGTAGTCTGTGGGTTTGTCAATCAATAATAATGACATGAATTGAATGCCCCCTTAGATAAGGAAAAATTCCCAGTGGTTATGTCAAAGAACTTAAAGTGACATATAAAACACCAACATATTTTCAAGTTTTTAATTTTATTATTAAGTTATTATAGTTAACTATAGTTAAGAATATACACACACTCACTTGAAGCACTGAAAGAGAACAGCCAAATAAGTAAGTCACAGGGACATGATGGAAGCAGCATCCTAGGAAAGCCTGTCTTCCAGAAAGACAGGCTGATCCAAGAGTGGTACTTTGAATAGCTCCCTACTGACTCTGGAAGGGTAAAAGACATCTCCAAACTGCCTGCTTTAAAGCAGAAACCATATATTCAGAAAGGCTGACAGATAACATTTTAAAAATGAAGGATGGTTTAGGTTCTGGTTACTCTAATATATTAATTTTAATTTTGTTAATCTTCTTAGGCATTACCCCATACCGAGGATAGCTTTGACATACATTCCACACACATAACTGAGGAAGCCTGTCTCCAAAGAAGTTCAGGCAGAGCAGAAGGATGGCTCTGAAGCTCATCTGTTTGTGACTCAAGCCCTTCATCTAGCTTATACCAGCAAGTGAATGGCTTAGGTCAGGGACCCATGTCTCCTTCACTACTATTCCATGAAGGAGATGCCCCGTATCATGGTGGACCCCAAGCCTACTCAGAGAAGGTATTCTGAGTATACTGGCTGCAATTCTGTTCCTCTCTTCTCTCCCATTTGAGACATATCACTGGTATCCAAGAGCGGTATCTTTCAAATATGCATAATTAGTAGAAAATTACTTGCTATGAATCTCAAGCAATGACTAGCATGCCTCCCCTGATAGCTGGGAACTGTAGGCTTAGCCTGTGTTTCAACGTGAGCAGGTAGGTAATTCGATGATTTCTGTGGCTTTTACAAAAACCTGGTTCTCTCTTAAAGTGAGCCAGGTGGTTTCTGCTCGTGAATCCTAGTTCTCTCACTAGGGATGGATGAGACTAAATGTCTCTTCCTGTAGTAACTCAAGTATAACGGTAATGACCATAGACACCATCTACCAGCATTCTCCACATTGAACTCTATCAACTATCCTCACCCTCTCACATGCAATTGGAATGGCAGCTGTTCTTTTCTCTCCCAAGATCTTGTCTTTCTTAAAACTTGAGGCTTCTCTTTAGGAATTATAATTTTATTTAAAGGGTTTATTTTCATGTTTCTAGCCCCAGAACCTTTTGTGAATTAAAGAATTTCCCAAGATGCCTTTCAGGTTACAGAAAAACTCTGTGACCATTGACTGGGAGTCTTGCTTGATACTCATACAAAGTACAAGAGAAGATTTGAAGATTCAGCTCAGCAGTCTCTCTTCTAGAAGTTTCTGTTGCTCTAAGAAACCTGTATTTGGCCTCTCTCTGGTGTCTTTTGTGGAAATCCTTTCAGGACACTAAGCACTATGTCTTACTTGGTATCTATTTATACTCCTCTTTTTTCCCACCCAAATTGAAAGCTTGAGAGATTGGGCCTCATGTACCTCCGTGTTTCTAGTTCCCAGCACACTGTCTGGCACATGGAAGTATTTACATATTTTCTAAGTGAATTAATGACTAAAACTACATACTAACTCATTGAAACCTTCCCCTGTTCTGTATAACTGTAGCAACCAATGGAAATTTGAGAAGGAATCAAAAGTTCCTCAAATTCTAGATCTTCTATTAACAGCCATCAACAACAAAAATCTGCAGCTTTATAAAGAAGAAATCTTCCAAATGTCTGGATCACAGAAAGAAATTCAGCCTACATTTAATGAAACTGATAAGTAAGGGAAACATGTACAGTTAAAATTAAAGCCAACTCCACGCAAGGTTCTTAAGATAAAGAAAGCAATGATTAAGGGCAAACTCCCGTGGAGACAACACAGCCAGAGGCCTCCAACAACAGCCAGGGAAGAGGAGGCTGAGGAGTGAGCCAGGCTGTCATGGCGCTGCATCTTGGTGGCAGAGCAGAGTAGGTTGAGATTAGAAGAACTTCTAGGAACAGCCACCTCTCTCCCGGGAGTGCTGCTTGCTGCAGACCTCTAATTTATTTCATATTGTTGACTAATTGCACCTCTGAGAGTACAACTAAATAAAGCTTTCTCCACCTCAAACATTTCCTGAACAGAAACCCAACTGTGAACAGTTAGATGCTGATTCTTTGGTAGGCTTAGAAACACTGAGCTAAAAGATTTTTGTGAGTAGCTAACTTGTTAAGATTCGAAGTCCACAGCAAGTGCTTTTCAATGACTGTAGAAATAGTTTACCTCCCAATACACTCAGCACAAGTTGAGTACAAACTGTAGGACAATCACAGATAAAACAAAAGATGTGCACAATAAAATTAAATAAAACAATTTCTACACTGTACTGAAGTCCAAACATCTGAATTTATTAGAGAAAACCCCAAGTGCAGGAACACGGCTAGGTTCTTCAATCACAAGTTTGCTTTATTACAGGGGAATCTAGATTTGAAACAAACACTCCAGAGACTTTTGATGAAATAAGGACCATAAATCTTACACTTCACCTTCAGACTCTGAGGGAAGTCTGTGGATATTTGCCTAAAGTAAAATGCTTGGCAAGAGCCTCTCATTTTAATTAGTTTGTAAGACTGGCATGGATTTTGTAGCAAAATAAGTCTCCAAAGGTCTAATTAGTTGCTCAGTGATTAAACTCCATTCTCCAAATTCCCTTTGCTTTTTAGTTTTATTTAAGACACAAAGAGCTGGCTTGTCTTAGCTTTACAGTCAGCTCCCTCATTTAGCAGCTTTAGTCAGGGCAGATGTGCAATGCAGGACTCACTCCTGACACCTGTACATTTCAAATCCCTAACTACTTGCCCAAGCTTCTGTAATGCTGTGGTAGTTAGCCATGGAGCACACTGCAGTGCTCTCAGGAGGAGTGAAGGGAGAGAGAGGCTAAGGAGGGCAAAGCAAGTACCCAGAGGCTGATGCAAATGAGCAGATCTGTGGGGTTCTCAGGAGGAAGCAAAGCTGTCATCCTGAGGATGTCTGTCTGTCTAGAGATGTGGACGTTGACAAGGGATGGGTAGGCTGCTGTGTTTACCACCATGAAAGTCGGTGTTTATCAGCTTTGGTTGAAGAGCAAGAGGAGATTGGAAATAAGGACAGACTTTGACTTCAGTTGGGGAAAGTAGCAGCCAGGTACTGGATATGAGAGGTCAAGTTCTCAGGATTTGGACAAGACTCAGAACACTGATATAGGACATCAACAATGGGCAGTCATTAGAAAAGCCAAGGTAAGGAACTGAGGCAGAGGGGCTGGCCAAGTCAAAACTGTCCAGTTGCACTTGACAAGAGCCGGGTATTTTGGCCTCATCTTTGCAGAAGCTGCACTGTTCTCTCCTGTTTGCTTCTGTATTCCTTCCTTTGCTTGAAACATACTAGGTTCTCAACTCTCGTTCAGTCTCAACAATTCCACCAGAAGGTCACCAAAGTCTCCCACTGCCAGCTCAGTTAGCCGGGTACAGCATCATTACCTATCTCCTCTGTCCTCCCCTCTAGACTGTGAACACTACACACTCTGGAATCTTATCTCTATCCTATGTCACAGATGCCTGAAGTGAGTCAGTTTTAGTTTATCCATAAACCCATTAGGAGGAAAATTAAAAAGATAGGAAGCATCAAGAAACAGTCTGATTTACTCATCAGAAATGTAGCAATGCAGCCCACTGGAAAGGACATAGATTAATTAAAAAAAAAAAAAATTAGGCCCTTAACAATCTTCTTTAGAGACTCAAACTAGAATATAAAGAAAAATATTTTGTTATAATAGTGTACAGAGGCAAAATATTAATAATGCATAATTATAATTAATAATATATTAATGTAATTATTAATAATATAATTAATAATACTCTGTGTATCACGGGCCTACCACACCTCTTTAAGCACAGGGACTACCCTTCAATACCGACCCACAGTATTTTTTGACCATTTCAATAATCACTCATCCTCTTAGGTCAAAACATCTCTCACTATGAACAAGCTCAAAGTGAAAGAGAGAATACCTCTAATATCTCAGGAGAAAAAGAGACTCAATTCACAAACTCCAGCCTCACCTGTGGAGAACCTATAATGTTTCAGACAGAATGCTAAATGACTTACTTATCTTTAGTCAATAATAAAATTCTTAAGTGAGCATTAGTATTCTCATGTATTACTGCCATATGAAAAATAGGAACTCCGAGAAAAACCTGGACTTTTACAGCAAGTGGTGGCAGCGGAGGTTAGGCCAGGTCACTGGACTCCCAAACTGCCCTCTCCTCACTCTCGTGACCTGCCTCTAGCAGGAAGATCCTCACAGGAAAGTCCACTGGAGTCGGAGAGGCTCAGAGTCCCTTCTGAACTTTGAGACATCATTCTCCATTTCCCCCTCTTCCTTTCCATGTCACCCACATTCAGCCTCAGCTCTAGTTAGGAGAAGGGATGAGAAGCCTCTCAGGAAAAGCACCACACCGTTCCTCTTCACAGTGGCCCTGTTCTCTGGATGGACACACGGAAGACAGGCTGCTTCCCAGTTTCTAGTTCAAAATACGCAGTGAAAGGAGCATTTTTAAAGAAGCAGAACATTGGGAGACTAGCACACAAGAGCTGCACATCCCCCCTTCCAGGGGACAACTTCATGCCAAGGGAAGGCTAAGAAGTGAAGACTCACCCGTTCCATCTCTTTGAAGTCATCATCTAACTTGGTGCCTTCAGCTCCTCCAACCTTCTCACTCACTTTCTGCAGAAGAAAACGACAGAGGGGATCATTAGACATAGTTTCGTTCCTTCACAAAAGTGTGTGACAAGTTCCAAGCACTTTTAGAAACGGCGCCGAACATAACTGTAGAGTCATTCTCTGACTGTGGTAGGCAGTTCCATTTTCCTAGCAGCAAAGTATTAGCTTAGAGTGGCTAGGTAACATCTTAGAGGTCACGCAGCTGGTGGGTACTGGAGCAGAAATCCAAACCTGCACCTTCTGATTTCAACCCCAGTGCTCCTTCTATTATACAAATCATTTGACAACTACCTAATTGCTAACATTTTCCCCTGTAAACCCTAAGGAACAGCAGCATCACACTGTAATCATTTTCCTCTGACAATGGATCGGAAATGCTCCTAGGTAGAAAATTGCTACTTGTTTCACCTGCTCTTCAATGGGCTATTGAACAGATAATCACAAGCATCCATTTAACTATTAAGAAGAAATGAGCCCAGATGATTCCAGATAAAAGGACTTGCTTTCAACTCTCCCTGTTTATATCCTCACAAGCAAGTGATGAGGTATATCAAATAATATTGAGGGATTTTCTTGCTACTCAATCATTTTCCAATACTATACATCTTATATTTATCAATTAACATGTGCAAATTATCATAGTTCACATAAAAATATTCACATTAATAAAAATAGATCTACTAGTCTTTTCTAAAATAATGATTCCAATTAAGGATAATAAAAATGTATGACAAGATTACAGAAAAAAAATGATTTCATCAAAACAGGATTACGGAATTTTTTCAAATACCCTAACTGTAAAGACGGATAAATGTTTTTCTCAAAAACATCACTGTATTATATGAAGTCTACACACACACACACACACACACACACACACACACACACACACATACACATACACACACACATAATGAAGGATGAATTCTAACTTCCTTCAAGAGTTTTTTGGCTGAAAGTTTTTTGTTTTTTGTTTTTTTAATTTTTCGAGACAGGGTTTCTCTCTGTGTAGTTTTGGTGCCTGTCCCTGGATCTTGCTCTGTAGCCCAGGCTGGCCTTGAATCCACAGAGATCTGCCTGGCTCTGCCTCCCAAGTGCTGGGATTAAAGGCCTGCACTACCTTGGCTGAGAGTGTTTACCAAGGTTCCCACTGTGGTCTGCCTGTAGCAGTCTTTACAAGCAACATGGGTTTTCTCAGTGAGCTTAGCCCATGTTTCTTGAAGGGGCTTCTGGAGCTCTAGCTCCAACTCCTAGACCTAAAAGAACTTCAGTCTCTTGCTGGTCCCTGAGGTGCATTTCTTACCCTCTCTCTCTCTCTGCCTTTCTCAGTGTTCTGCCAAGTGGAAAACATCCAGAAGAGCCTACCATTACTACAGGTGAGACGCCGCTGTTCACTGCATCAGCAGTAACAGATACAACACCGAGTGGGACAGAATCTGCACAGACGAGGTACATGGAGGTGTATGTGGTATAAGAACCCACATCTAAACCTACAATTCCTGCAACAAACCCTAGTCCCCAGTGAAGCGCACATCTGCTCCCAGCACGCCTGTTTCTCACAGCAGTTTACTTCACTTCCAGTCCACACTTTGAGAAGCCAAAATCCTCTTTGATGCAATCATAACTAGATAAGGGTCAATGCTCGGAACAGAAAGATTAATGAAAATGCCAATAACTTTATGTCGCTGGCATTTTTGCTCAGTGACAGTAATTTAGCTCATATTTCAGCTCTTCTGTCTTATGCTCAAAACATATAGCTGACCACTATTTTTGGGCAAGCAAACTCTAATCTACTTTACGACCTAAACAATAAAGAAGTATTTGTTGGACAACTATAAGTTGTAATCTCCATTCTACACAACTGTCTCCAATGTTAGAAAAAAATCACCATGTCTAAAGTCTCAGGTTGTCAGGGTATCACTACAGTTAGACCCCATCATGTGACCAGTAACTGAGGTCACAGGTCCTCATTTACTTGTAAAATGAACATCAAAAGCATGGAGCTAAGAAATGCCTCCATGTGTATTAAAATGAGAATTCTGATACTGAGTAGATAATCCAGTTTTAATCAACTCTTTAAAAAAGTACATGGTATTCATGCAAATCACAAGAATTCACATCATACACTCAACAACATATTGTGTAACTAAGAACTATTTTTATTTCCCTTCTTTCTATATCCACCAATCACTAAGTATCACAGTAGCTGACTCTAGATATCAAATGGGATGCTGGAGTCATCCTAGTGATCAGTAACTAATTCATACTGACTCCACCCTAGTCTACTGGCTTCAGATATTTTATTTACAAAGCATGCCCAAGAGTGGGTGGAGAAGAAAGGAAACACAACTAAACTAGAGCAAAAACAATTATTACTTTTTCCTACCAAATCTGACGTTTAGCTTCTTTGAACTAGTTTACCACACAGAGAGGAGGAAGGTAGCATGTGCATGCATACTGATGAAGTACTAACTGCCTAGTTGATATATAACTTCCTTATCAAGTTAGATTCCTGAGAGGGAAGTAAAACTCAGAATAACTTCCACATATTTGCTTTGATATTTTTCCAGATCACAAAGGATCTACATATACCATGGCACAGAGGTAAATATTGGGCTACTTAAATAACAATTGACTCTGTAGGAGTGTGGCAAATATATCCTTTTGTTTGAGTAAGTGCTACTAACACTTAATGTCTCACAAATAAGATGCAAGGTAAGAGAAATGGGTCTCTTGAGCCCACATGGCCAATGATGAAGGCTTATTTGGGGAGCTTATACTTTTAATTGCCTCTGTAACTACGCTTCCCTTATGCACTGTGTTCCAATCCAACCAGTAATCTTTTAAATTAAAAAAACAAAAAATCAAACCAGTTACTGTACTCTCCTCTCTCATACTCTCGACCATATTCCCTAAGAACAACTTGGTAAAGATTTGGCAAAGTGAACGGCAATGTGAATTCTGCAGTGAACATGAGAGAGGCAAAGAGGATTGATCATTCTTGGTAGTCTTTCCGGAAGTACAGCTTTTCAATAACAACAACAATCAGGTATAGTTTACATCTCATTCTTAATTCCAAATGCACAGTCTCAAGCTGTTGTCTGTCTGCTAAGTAAGTATAAAGTAAAGGAGAATCAGCAACAAGAGACATCGTCAATAAATAACTACTGTCCTTCATCCAAAGGATGCTGTCCTGCTTTGCAGCAATGACTCATCAGCCCTCCAGCCATCTGTCACACCCAAGCTCCATCCTCATTATGCAGCTCTGATCCTGGCCAGCACTATACTTCATTTACCAAACATGTAAGAGCTAGCTAGCTATCCCCATCAAAAATCACATTGGTCTACAGACTCCTAGACCTCTTATTTAGGTCCTAATTTCTCTCTTTACTTCTGTTTTTTTGCGGAATATTTGATCACACTGTGAAACCCAAGATTGTGTTATTTACTGGAAAAACCTGTATCTAGTTGTGATGTGACTCAGCCCTAGCACGCATCTTTAATCCAAGACTTTTCTACTTGAGTATTGTAAACAGGATTAAATTAAGTCAAGCACAGGTTAAAAGGCAGAGCAAGCAACCAGTTGAGAGGAAGTAACCATAGAGAGTAAGATGGAGTCAGTAGGATGGATAGAGAGATGCACAGGAAGTAGAAGGGAGAGATATTCAGTTTGAGTTTTGTTTGAGACAGTGTAGGAGAAAGCATGCTATCAGGAATGTTGGCAGAAAAGGAAGGTCAGCTGGGTGCTTTCTCTGCCTCTCTGAGCTAAGCAGGCTTTCACTCTAGCATCTGCCTCCTAAGTCTTTATTGGTAAAATTGAATGATTGAGATTTAGTCAAAAACAGCATTCCACTGACTATCATATAAAGCCAAGTTTCTTTCCATATATCACACATGCTATGATTATTTCTTCTCCTTTATAACTCTACCTATTCCCTTTTCTGCCCTTCAAAGTCTATATATTGTTTAAGATGTCCATTTACACACCTAACTTCTCCACCATCAGCTAGTTACCTAGTTACCTGTTCAACCTAGCAGGAACTTTTCAGACTTCTCTGAACTCTTAATGAGACTCATCAGCCATCAGAGTACCTGGAACTATTTCACCAGCAAAACTGCAAAGGACTTTTGCTCTGCTGAACTCTAATGTGGAAAATGGAGAACTCATACTGCATGTGTTTTAATTAAAAAATGTCTGATGCCTCAGTAACAAACATAATAATGATAGGCAAGAAAAAGATTACCCTAATAAGAATTACTAATGGAAGACACATGTGTGTTAGCATTGGCTCTGAACCTCTATAAGTTAGAGATATATATTTTGTCTCTATAGGGAAAAGGTTTTAAAAATCAGAAAATTCAAACAACTACTATGCACGTACAGGTTGTATTTATTTTATATTTTTAATTAAAATATAATTACAACACTCTTCACTTCTCTTTCCTTCTCCAATCACTTGAGACAATGACCTATCTCTTGGATAGATGTAAATTTCCGTACTTACAAAGTGACCTCTCAGTTGTAAAAGGGGCAAATGCATAACATTTCTGCCTCAATTTCTTCACCTGAGAAGTAGGACCAACATCACTCAGTGCTAGATCACTTTGCAATTAAACCAGATTATATGTGGAAGAGAATACTGCAAATTTTAAAAAGTTATTCTTAAAATATTGAATCTTCTCTATGCAGGCTTTGTACCAAATCCTGACTGAACACATGCTAGCGAAGCCACCCTACCTGAGAATGACACCCCAGATTCAGGGTTATTATGACTTACCAAAAACCTTACACACACAGAAGGTAGAACTTTCAGCTTTTATTCATATTTTGATAAAATTAAGGTTCAAGTTCTTCAAAAGGAAGCTGTTGTAGATATCTTATAGCATGCTGTCCTGTTTTCCCGTTCTATGGTGTCAGACCAGACACCGGAAGTGCATCCTCTAATCCTCTCAAACGTCTTTAATGACACTCATTTCAAGAAGCAGAAGCTCTGAATGCAATCACTGACAGTGTGTGAGAAAGGTTAATCTTACAGCAGCTCCTTCCTGACACTGGACTTCTCTGTGCAGATCTGCACTGGTCCAGATGGTGCCACTCCATGGGTGGAAGACAGGGTAGATTCCCTTTATGGAATATGAGTCTCACACCAGCTTTTCTCAGTCCTTAAACTGGAATGCTTAAATGCCATGATTCTTCAAAAATGGATTTCAAAAAATATACATTGATCTTTGCCATCCAGACATTTAAATTTTTTCTTATTTATAAGTAAAAGTAGTTTTATGTATCTTCCAGGTTGAGCAAATTCTGACTGTTTCTGAGTACTAAGTAGAATACTGGAACTTTCTTATAAAGTTTGCTAAAAAAAAAAAAAAAAGCAACAGGAGGATAAAGACTAGAAAGACTAGTTTTCTTTGATTATCAACAGCTTGAAAGTAGCTTGGGGGAGGCTAACTACTTGGCCTTTCTCCAGGGTCTACCCATCTTATCTTCTTTCTTGTCAAACACTATGCAGGAAATGCAGGCATCAAGCTGTAGCAGGGGTTCTCAGCCTGCCAAATGCTGTGACCCTTTAATACAGTTCCTCACGTTGTGGTGACCCTCAACCATAAGATCGTTTTCATTGCTACTTCATAAGTGCAGTTCTGCTGCTGTTATGAATCATAATGTAACTATCTGTTTTCCAATGGTCTTAGGCAAACTTTGTTAGAGACCCACTAAGTATAATGCACTCCTTCAGCTGTGGTCCTTCTCCTCTCCATTTCCCCAAAGCAGAAATCTCCCTTAGATGACAGGCCAATTACTTCCAGATACCCTTCTACGGAAGCCAGTGAACTTATTTCTTATGCTGCCTGTAGAATGCCCCTTACGGGAAAGTAGTAGCAAGTAATGAAAACTGTTGTGAGTGGGCACCATAGGAGAATACTTTACGAAGCACAAGGTTCATTGGATAAAGAGCAATTCAAGTGGGAAGTTTACCAGAGAAGGTGCCATTTGTATAGTGCTTCCTACTTTGATAGCAGAAGAATTTTATTTTTTCCATTGTCTACCACATGTGCATCATAGTGCTACCAAAAACCAGTCTCATAAGACTTAAGAGAAAAGTATGTACTGTACGGCTTGTTTCTTCAACTCTGTTGAAGGCTGTGTCAAAAACTCACTCAATTGAAGAAACAGAGCTCAGAAGGAGAAAAGGCATGGTGTTAATAATGAAGATCTGCTTAACAAATGACCTAGAACATGAGCCTGATGACTCCATACACAAGGCAAGGAGGGTGTCCATCTGGGCTTTAGTTAATAAGAGACACTTGCCTTTCTATAAATTAGTTTTTTTCAAATACAAATTTTCCAGAACTCCTTTCTTAATCTAGAAGATGGGGCCAGAGTATGTGGATTTGGAAAAGAGAGAACTGTATGACAACTCACAACTAAAATTACAATGCCTGTCTCTGAGCCAATCAGCTGGGTTACAGTACTTAAATACTAAACAATCACTAAGGAAGGGATGCTAGGAACCTACCATTACAGAGTTTGAATAAAGGAAATTATCCTTAACAATGTGGGCAGGTTTCATCCAATCACATGGAAAACTTTTAGAACAAAACCAATTTTATTCTGGCGGAGAAAAACTTCAAGACTGTTGTCATAGCTTCTGACAGAGTCCCAGCCTGCCCCACATCTCAGAAAGTACCCACACTGCATGAACCAATTTACTGAAATAGAACTCCCTCCCCTACTACCTCTGTATATCCACTTGGATCTATTTCACTTAAGCATGCTTCTCAACCCCTTTAGGGGTTCAAATGACTCTTTTGTAGGGGCTGCATATCAGATATCCTGTATATCAGCTATTTACAGTAAGATTCATAACAGTAGAAAAATTACAGTTATGAGGTAGCAACAAAAATCATTTTACGGATGGGGTCACTACAACATGAGGAACTGGAGTAAAGAACTGCAGCATTAGGAAGGTTGAGAACCACTGCTCTAGAGAAAGGCAAGGGACATGGTTCTCCGTACTGCAATGTTTTCTACAACACAGCAAGAGTCCATGGATGAGAAAGAGAGGGAAGAGAAAACACCACACAGAGTCTAAAGGGAAAATGACATGGTGCCATTCCTTTCTTTTCTTTCAGACAAGGCATCATAAGTAAATAAATAATAATAAAAAAAAATCACCTTTAGTTTAACCTACCCAATGGAAAAACTACAACAGAGGTCAGATTAATATCCTCAATGTGCCACAGATTTTTGCTAGCACTGAAGCCCAGGTTCCATGACCTTGTGCCCAATGAAACGTCTCTTTCTAGTAAAGATTCTATCTAGGTTGTTAAACCTAGATGCAAATTGTATGTGGAATGATGTAAAAATATTAACTTGTTGTCCAGATCCATTTATATTGAACTTTCACTGGCAAACATTTCTTGGTTACCAACACTTCCATGGTACTGACTTTCAAATCTCCAAGTCCCTCCCTGGGTGCAACCTGAATGGATGGTTACTAGGTCATCTGAAACTCCCTAAAGACTGCCAGAGCCCTCTGTATGGCTCCAACCTGGTTCAGTAGTCGTTAGATTGTATGTTTTTTAACATGATGGCTTGTTCAAATGCTCCTTTGGTGTTCCTGAAAGGCACTGATTTTGATCTGGCTCACTGGGTTCTCATAATCCAGGCAGACCAGGCTTGAAAGTAGTCTTCAGTGTACAAAATGAAAAAAAAAAAAAGAAATATAAAAAGGCACGAGTTTAGTTTGAGGCTTCTTCTCATCTTCCTTTTTTCTATTTACCTCACCGTGATATCAATGCTCTACAAATAAACACTGGAATGTTTGCCCTCTCTTTACCACTAAATCTCTTTTCTCAGTGGCAGAACTTGAGCACCAGGGGTTGTTACAGAAATCGGTAATTTAACCAGTGGCCACCCTGGCCACACTCTCGAACAGTATGACCTTACAAGAGGATTGCGGGTGGGTAAGGAGGTAGGACCAACAAGGGATGAGAGAAATGAGCCTAAATGAATACAGGGTAAAACGGCACAATAGTTTGAAACTGCCATAACAAACTCATTATTCTGTATCCTAACCTAGTCAATACAAAGTGTAGCATACAGGCTTGAGTGTTCCTAAGTATAGGATGGAATGAAATGTAAGAAATCGGGGTAAAAGCCACAGTTGGCCTACTCAAAATCACTTAAAGCAGTCATTAGTCAGGGCTTCATTTATTTATTTTAGTAATTTAACTTTAGTTTTATGTGCACTGGTGTGAGGGTGTCAGATCCCCAAGAACTGTAAGCTCTTGTGGTCCAAATCAAATCCTTTTTCTTATGAGCAATGAAAGAGTACATTAGTTTTGTTATTCCTCAAGGTAAAATATCATTTTCTAAATGATATAAACAACAGAAATTTACCTCCCCAGTTCTGAAGGCGGGAAGACTAAGATTAAGGTAGTAGTATAGTGATGTTTTATGAGGGCTAGTCAGCTGACTTGTAGGTAGCTGTCTTCCCATTGCATCCTCATATGGCATAGGCTCTACCCTCAGGATCTCATCTAACCCTAATGCTAAGCCAAAGATCTCACCTCCAAGAAAGATCACATTGCGTTGGAACTCCCACATTTAAATGGGGGCGCGGGTAATGAGCACTCAGTCTACAGAAAGGAGAAACATGATTGAAATTATATGCTGAAAGTATCACTCTAGATACTCTTAATGCAAAGCCACTGGGCCATGTGAGCGTCCGGTATCCCAGAGGGATTGTGCACCAGGAAGAAGGTCCACTGCTGCTCTGAGGCCTACACAAGGCATTTTGCCTTGATTTGTGAGACCACAGTCGTGACTATCACAAAGCTGGCATGCAGAAAAGAACATACGGCTTCTCCCTGGAAGTAGTCCCACATGCCTCAAGCCCCAAGATTGTTAATAAAAACATCCTGTTCTCCCAGTAAGCTTGGTGAACACATTCTTTAAAAATATTCGGCTGCTTTTTCTTTTTCCCTGTTAATTTCTTTGTTGCTTCTGTTCCCTCTCTTATACTAAGCACATAAAGTCCTCTGTGGCACTAAATTTTCCAAGATCTGAAGAAAATTTCCTAATAAATTATTTTTAAGTTTCCTTCAAATTGTGTTTCTTTTCAATAAGATAGCCAATCCACGCTTAATAATATATATTTTTTTTAACTCAGGTAGCATGTTCAACCTGTCATCAAATTCAAGGAAATCTCTTTAGTACAGTGAAAGGTTTTAGATGCCTAGACACTGTTGGGAGAGACAGCTCTATTCCAGGTAAAACAAAGAAGGAGGAAGGTCTCCTTAGGCATGACTGCTGTGGGTGGGCCCTTCTCTTCCTAGTTAAGTCCAGAAATGTTCCTTTATTCTTACAACAAGTTGATTTTAGTTGAGATCTGATGAACATGCCCACACAGAAAGCAGATTCTCTGCATCACCAATATCAGGTTTTCAGGAGAGAATGAAGAGGCAATAGTAGTTTCTCATGGAAATCCAGCACATTATTTCATGCTCAAAAATGTACACCTAGCTATGAAAAAATTAATAGTTGCCCATACTTGCTGCAGATGTTTCTAAGTAAAAGAATAAAGTGTGACAAGTATTCCCTCCTCCTTGCTGTCCTATGAGGTAATAGTGGGGGGTGGGGTACGTTCCTTATCTTGTTCTGGAGTTCTCCAAACCAGAGCCTGAGATATGGATGGAGTACATCAGCTTACTGGTTGGTGATACTAGTAAGCTCAGAGAGGAGCAGAAAGAGAGGAGCAGAAAGAGAGGAGCAGGGGTAAGACAAAGCCATGTAGAGGGGCTGGGTTCTTGGGCACTAAGACTCTATCCTATAAGGTTCCTATAGGGAGCCAAGTAGAGAATTGCTCAATACAGCCCCTTAGATGATTCAAAAACTATGCAAAGAAAGCCATCTGACTGATCTATGTTCCCTCTGTTTGTAGGTCACCTTGAGGTTTTCTAACTCCTGAGAATTCAGAATGAACCCAGGAACTGCATAAGATGAGCTGGCACACAGAGGTTGCAGCTGGAATGCTGGAGCTGCTTGTGAGACAAGGAATAGGGTGTATGTGCTGACATGCCAGCCATCTACACATCAAGGACTCAGAGTTTTTAAGTAAAGGGGAAAATATAAATATTTTAGGACTAAAGGTCAGATATATCCTGTGTCACATGTCCTGTTTTTGTTTTCTTGGCAGCAGTTTAACAATGCAATCATTTTCTTGTGACTTTTCAAAAATGGCCATGAATTAGACTTGGCCCACACCCTATAGACTTCATACTATCAACAGCAAACATTCAGTTATTGTTTGTTAACAAATACAGATAGTACCATTTAGTCTGTATCTTCCTGAACTTACACCCATAAAACTTATATGTGTTAATTTACACAGAGATCAATCATTCATTTTACCTGCTACACCAAATGTGCTTCTCTAAATCCTCACCAGCGTAGGCAAGGTTGTTTTATATTTTCTACGATTATGAAATCTTAGCAAAAACATCCCTCTGTGTTCTTGTTCCATGTGAGTTTTCTCTAGAATACTGGACCTGAAATAAAATTCCTGTAGTAGGTATGTGCATACATGATGGTTAATTTCAGTTGTCGACTTGGCAAGATGCAGAGTAGTATGGGAGGGACTCTTAACGATGGGCTGTCTCAATCAGGTGGGCCTGTGGAATTGCCTACAAGTGATTCTCTTCTTAAATTTTCAATTAATTGAGCAGTTAATGAATTAATCTGTCTATTTACTTATTAGTTTGGGAGGCTATGTACCACAGAGGCTCATGTATGGTGATCAGAGGACAGCTTGTAGTCTCCTCCACCCACCACGTGAAGACGGGATGAACTGCTTTTGACCTGCTGGACTGTCCTGTCAGCCCAGGGATCTTCTTTACTGGGTTAACTGGGGTAGGAAGATCCACCATACATGTGAGTGCACTGTTTTATGGCTAAGTCTTGGTCTAATGGAAAAGGAGAGCAAGAGATAAGCACGAGCATTTATCGTACAGCTGGAGTATGCATAGCTGTTTGCTTGTTGGCTAGATGCACTGTGACTGTTGTCCTGTGCCCTTGTAACTGTGACTTCCTCCCAGTGATAGGGCTGCAACCTGAAACTGTGAGCTAGATAAAGGTTTCTCTGTGAAGTGGTTTTCTCATAGAATTTTATCACAGCAATCAAGAAATAAAAATAAGACAACATATAATCTTCAATCTGCCTGGTTATGGCTGCACTACCATCCAGGGTAGTTCTAGCATTTATAGTGACACCTGAACTTCATGAAATTTGATTCTCCATACTTTCTCCAATACTTAGTTCTATCAGAATTCTAAACAGGTAGAAACACAATAACTGTGACTTTATTTTTATATCGTCATGCTGAAGTCCTCATAAACACCAGGGACTGGGGGACAATTTAGGAAGGTTGGATATTACTTCAAGAACTGGATATGAGAGATGATATCTGATTTATAGTTCAGGCCAGATAGAAATGTTTACACAGAGTTAAGAAAGACATTCAACAATTAGACACACCTTTAATCTCAGCCCTCAGGAGGTAATCAGTTAAGGACTCAGTCTGCAGTGTGTGTTTCTCACCCATAAGAAAGTGGAAACTGCATCGAGCCACTGACCAGCAGCCAAGTGTACCTACTGGAATGGCAGACACTACAGTCTGGTCCAGAACCTGTCAGAACTGATGTGCTGGCCCAAGCAAGAGGTATGGCACACTAGAATACAGCCCTGGAGTCTCAGCCAATCAAGCTGCTGCAAAGCAGCCCCACATCATCATGTTAGGATTGGGACCCCAGAAAGCTCGTGGGAAATGCTTGAATATTATAAATGGTTAGGTGGGTCACACATGCCACTATAGCCGATATATCTTTTTGCATAAAAACTTAATAAAAGTAACAAAATCCTTGCACACCTTGCTAACATTTCAATTTTAGTGTTCTCTTAGCCACATAAAACCAACTGGCGCTTCTGTGGAGTAGATGGTAGTGGGCCTTCTGAGATACTGTTCACCCTCTATAAGAAAGTGTCTTTATGTAGTGCTAAATTTTCAATGTCTTATGGATTATGGCCCCGGTCACTATGCTACTGTCATTGTTTGGTTCAGCAAATGTGGTATTCCAATCACACTGCCTTCTAAATATTTATTGAGGTTTATGTTCATAGAACACTGTTATTGTCAGCCTCAGTTGATCATGGAGGGAAACAATCTTTTTGCAAGGGACATCATGCTATAGGGACTCACAACCCACTAAGTTCTTGAGAATAAGTTACTTCTGCTATAGCATAGTGGCCCAATACTTAGCCATAGATGAAGAAAACTAATTATACATCTACATCACACCCTCCAAGTCTCAGAGACTATCCTACAGGCAGAAAGTGTAAGAGCCAGAGGTAGGGTGGAAGAGTTACATAGCCATTTCTTCTTGAAATTGAAGCATTCTATCCTTGAGGGAGGCTCATCAAGCCTCAGGAATTTAAACAACAAACAAGTCTCAGGAAGTTCCTGAAACTAACAGGATTCATAAAACCAGTAACAACTGCTAGGAAGAAATGACTCTCTCTCTGGTCAAGATCCTGGCAATTTGTTCAGGAAATTCTAGGAATGCAGTTCTTGTACTTTGTCACTCAAGCTGGAGTGGCTTTCCTATAATGTAGCTACCTTTAAGTCACCTGTGCTCTTTTAAGTAATTCCTCACTCCTATAGGTAACCCAAATAAACTTGGGTACAATGACTATTTTGTCTGTCATTAGAATTCTATCTGGATTGAATGGAGTTTGTTCACATCTCACCAGGAAACACTGAACAGTAGCAAATGGAAAAGATGAAGAAATCCCAAGCTATAGCAACTCATCAGCAAAATGAGATGCTTTGCTATCCCAATGGTATTTTTCTGCAACTTCTTTTAATCAAATACTAGATGAACATTAAGCTCCCCTAACCGAGAGATCCTCCTAGAGGAATTAAGTAAAATCACACTTCTTCCAGTCTGGAAGACCTAGATGTGTCTGTACTGGATCTCGTCAAGAAAGGCTCGACAGGGAATCTCTGAACCACTAAAGACTTGCTGAGGTCAGGACAAACTGAAATCCATGCACTGTGAAGTGCACACATACCCGCAACTTCCCAGGAGAGCTTAAACACCAATTGGATCAAAACAGACCTGGAGGCGACTCCAAGTAAATAAATCAGACCCAACAGATAAAAGACAGAACACAATTGGCTACATGCTGTAGGGAAAAAAAGAGTTCATCTAGCCAATTGCTAAATATACATACAAATAATCAAACAAATAATATCAAAAACTTCCAGATGATGAAATCAGTACTTAGAGATGCAATATTATCTATATACAAAGGGTTTTTAAAAAAGAGATTTCTTGCTTTTCTTCTTAATAATAATTTCTTTTTTCTTTTAAGAATTTCATATAAAAACACTATATCTACCATGTGGAGGACCTCCCCCCACCTTTCCCTGGGTACACTTGAGGAGGGAGGGATAAGAAAGTATCAGGTAAAATGATAGGCTTAGTTGTCAAGAAAAAAGACAGAAACACAGGATGGCTTTGGGAAGACCTGGGTCAATACCCAATGGCCCAGACCCTTATTCAAAAGGGCTTCTTATAGCAATGCCAAGGGGTGAGGCAAAAGACCTCCCCCTTGCTAGATACAGCCAAGTGTAAACCCTTCCAAACACCTGGTAACCATGCTGGTGGTCAAATCATCCCCTTATGCAACTCTGATGGGTAAAGCAAGCCCAGATTCTCTGACCCTGAGTAATTTGGGCCTCCATACTACCTCACTCCTCTTCTGCCCTTCCCTTGTTCCAGTTCCTCTCATCCACCCCTAATCAATGATGTCCTCTTTAATCTTTATTGTTACATGTATATACACTCATACAAGTGCTTTTTTTCAACCAAAACTTGTATGTACCTTGCATAAAAAACCCAATATATACAATCAAAGCAAAATCAAACAATGAACAATCACTAGACAGCAGGCAGTTCCTCTGCATGGCCCAAATGCTGGAAAAAGACTTAAAAGGTTGCCATTAAAAATAAATTCAAAGAAACAAGGCATGAGGATAATGTTTTACTGATCAGAGGCCATGAGTAAAAATATACAAAACTTGTGGACACCAAATGGAAATTCTTAAGAAAAAAAGTCCAATAACTAAAACAAAACAAAAACCTCAAAGAAGGCCAAGTGATGCTTTGCACGAGCAGAAACAAGAACTGGGGCAGCTGATAATAGATGATTAAGTAGTCCAAAAAAGAGGAGAAGAAAATAAAGAAAAATCGGAAGAGCCTAGGAAACATGAAACTATTAAATGAATGAATATGTTCATTCTGAAAACTCAAGAAATGAGGAGAGAAAGGAACACAAAGAACAGGCAAAGAACTAATGGAGAAAACTTTCAAGTTGGCAAAGAGCATTTCTAGACATTTGACCCACACAAGTTTGGAAGTGCCAAGAACCATAGCAGACAGGTGAAAAGCTAAAAGCCAAAAATCAGTTCTTGAAATCCATAAAATACAACTTATTGACTTTTACAGTGAATACGCAGAAAGATTGATGGCTGGCCTCTCATCAAAAACACCGGAGGCCAAAAGGCAGCAAGGTAACATGTTCAAGGTGCTAAGTCAGAAAGATGTGCATTTCTATTTAGATAGAGACAAAAATCCAGAAAAAAAGTATCTGAGAAGAGTCTTGGTGGGTTACAGGAAACTCAAAAAAAAAAAAAAACCAAACAAACAAACAAACAAACCACAGGATGAATGGGGAGGTGACAGCCAGAATATGAAGAACAGGATGAAGAGTAAAACAACAAATACATAAGCTGTCATTATGTCACTTGTTCCGAGATGGTACTGGAAACGTGCTGTTTTATGAAGGGGATGATACAGAAAATCATCTGTTTACAAGGTTTGGAAACTTATGAGAAATTCAAGGCTTTTTCATCTCAGCAGGCTACTGAAAGACATTCCTTAACCTGATCTGCCAACAATAACTTTGTATTTAAAGCTGATTTATGGAAAAGGGAGAAAAACAATTATTCATTGAAAAAATTCTGACTAAATTATTAATATCAATTTATAAACACATGCCATGTGGGTAAAGTAGAAGGCCAAGGCCATGCCACCAGAGAATTCATTCACTCAAATGTTTTACTGAATATATAGGAGATGAAGTTTTATTTTGTTGTTGTTGTTGTTGTTTTAAGCAGTGAACACAAGAAGTGATGAAAGTCTTTTTGTAATTCCAGAAAAATGCATTATGTGGCACCGGTAAGTCACATTAAGATATCCAAGAAAGCTGGCATGACATGTCAGTAAAGCTGGGGTAATAAGCAGCAGCTAATTCCATGTTGAGCATCCTGATTGCACATTTCTCACCTGCATTTGATACATCATCCTGGAATCAATCCTGCTTGTTACTGCCAGATAGAAACATAAATTACTGACAAAAGAAAAGGGTTAACTGATGAAGAACAGCAGAAATGGCAAATGGTGCCTGTATCAGACAAGGAAGAGAAGAGATCCCTGGGTGGATGAATGCTAATGAGCCATTTTAAACAGAAAATCTACAAACCAGTTTTACTTCATACCCAAAGATAGTAACAAGTATGCAATGAACACTTCCAAGATAAACTGGATGCTCCTGAGCATGTGAGGAAATGTCTTCTTTTAGCTAATGGGACACTGGTCTAAGTTTTGGTCTATCCCAGAAAAAATTGACAGGTAACCTTAAGAGGTAAAGTGACATTGCATATGAGAAAAACTAGTATTTTTATAAAAATGAAGAGCAATAATGCTCACTCAGTAGGAAGTAGTAATAATTACATTGTCTTTACTTGTCAGGTGCAGACTAAGTCTATGTTACATAAACAAAGACCTGGCTACGGTGACTCACATCTTCATTCCCAGCACTTGAGAAGCAGAGGAAAGCAGATCTATATGAATTTGAAGCAAGACTCGTTTACATAGTGAGTTCTAAACTAGCCAGGACTACATAATAAGACCTTTTCTTTAAAACAAGAGGAGTTAGGAGACAGGCAGGCTAAAATTCACATTTTCTGGGTAACAATCCTATGACTTCCTAGGTACATCAACTTGGACAAGGGTTTCACCTTCTCAATGTTCTGAGATTCTTCATATATTGTGTTAGTTAACTATATTATCGTTGCTAAAAAAAATTTCCTGCCAAACCAACTTAAGGAAGCAAGGGTTTATTTTAAGTCACAATTGTAGGGTAGATTCCATCATGGCAAGAGAGTCATGATGACAAGCACTTGAGGCACCTGGTCATGTTTCACCACAGGAAGCAAAGGAGGTGAAGGGTACTGCTCAGCTAGCTTCTCCTTTTATGCAGTCTAGGACCTAGGCCCAGGGATTGGTGGAAATGATATTATTGTATCATAAATTACCACTGAAAGTGTATGATTCTAATTATAAAAATACCTGTAAAAAAGATAGAATTGGGGTGCACAGTAAGACTTTGTCTCAAATAAACTACAAAGTTAAAGCAAAGGAAAACAGATGAGAACCCAATGTATCAAAATGATCACCAGTGAGAGAATTTCCTTGGGTTTGTACATTTCATAATGAGTACATATGACTTTTATAATTCTAAAAGAAAAGCTGAAATGTCAAGCTCCATAAAACATCTAGATGTTTTCTTGTCAATGCTGGTTACCAGAACCAGATAGGGGAGTTAGTGTGTGTGTGTCTAAAGGTCAACATCAAAATTAGAAGCCAAGTAAACCCCCAGGTCAGAGAGCTGCAGAGAGACCGCAAGCCCCTGCAAAAGAGCAGGTGGACTTTCCATACCCCAACCTCACTGTAGCTGATGTGTCCAATGCAAACCAGAAATAAACGTCTTACTTCCTTTCTCCATCATGCTCCCAAAGAGGAAGCACACAGTCAATTCACTTCCAGGGCAATCTCTGCAGCATTGGCTTGGCACCAAGTTAATCTTCTTATATGAATATGACAGAAAATGGTATAACAATTTAAATCTTCAAATTGAAGGCAGATTAAAACCAACTCCTTCTACTGATGAAATACAGCTTTCTCACTGATGGCTGTGCGTACTTATTGTTACCAACTCTATGAATAAGATACTCAATGATAGATGAGAGTCTCTGTAACAAGGTAGAAATGAAAAGGACTCTATTTACCAAAAGAAGATGCTTATAACCTACAATGGAGTGAAACATCTCTCCATGCCTCATAAAAATGTATAATCTTGCCAGTTAAAAGCAGAATAAATAATCAAATGTGGGAAGGAATCTTTACCTTCACAAGGCACTGTACTTGAAATATGAATAACCAACCACAAGGGCATTGAAACTTCCAAATATACAGCTAACGTTATGATGCTGTTTTCTTCTTTTTATTTATGAGCTGCCTTGACCTTGGCAGATCACAAAAACAAAGGGTAGAATTAGGCCTGAAATTGTTTCTAGGAACAATCTAGAAATAGATGACTCATGCATACAGGGATTTATATTTTAGAAGTTACAGTTTCATTTATTTAAACCAAGTTAGAAAGAAGTAATATTGGGGCTGTGGGGAGATGATAAAGCAACATTTGCTGACTGTGGCAGGAGGCACTTCATTTTCACAACCAGAAAGAGTAGGTTGATTATACTGTTCCCAGCTTACTCAATGAACTTAAATGTAATCCTCAAGTATTATTTGTGCATCTCTGTCTCTGTGCTTACTAAATAAGACAGCAAGAATAAAGACTCTTTAGGATAAGAACATCATGTCTCATTCTTCTGACACCTCTGTTTAAATTCTTTATATAAATTTGACCCATCAAAGCTAGTGGAAGGAAGGATGGAAGGATGAAAGGATAGAAGAATTAATATATAGGTCATGGGCAAAAAGGGCACTGCTCATTCCCCATACCAGTGTTTCTCAAAGCAGAACCACCTGAGCCAATTCCAGAAGCTAATTAAAACCTCATTATCCTCACTATTAGGTGAGAATACCTGAAAGTGGGGCTTAGGAACTCCTGGGTAAGTGCAATAAATACCGGCAAACAGTACATCCTCCCAGGCCTGACCTGAGTAGCATGTTAGATCAATAAACAGCATCTCCTCTTCATCTATTCTACTGCTGGCAAATCAATGAGATGCTTCTAAACCACAGTAAGATGCTCTAACATCCTGTGAGTGGAGAGCAACCTAATCTGGTGCTGCAAAAGGATAGCTCTGGATTTTGCCTCTGCTTTCTGCTGAACGTGTTTACTGCATGCTCCATATGGCAAATGCTAAAGTCTTACCACTGCCATCTGGAGCTGCAAAGTATTCAGCAATGAAAATATCAGTAGAAATGTAGAATGCCCTGCTTACAAGACTCGAGTTCACATAGAAATTCAGTTGTCTTTTACAAGAGCCAGAGTCTAAACAGTGGTAGAGAAAACACATGAAAAGTTAACTTAATGTGTATTTCCACACCTGTGGTCACCACCATGCACTGAAACTCATTAAATATATGGGACCTAGGGTTTCAAACAGAAATTGCAAATTGAGATGATTTAAGACATAATATCCTTCAGGATAAAGGAAAGGACCAACTGTCGATACATCTTTGACTAGCACCTCTAATAATACCAGCACATCTACAATGCATTGTTGCATACTGAGTTTTTTAATTTTACATCCTCAGAACTAGGTAGTACCCAGCAATCACTGCATGCTTCTCTTAGTGTTACAATCACCATACTTCATCCTGGGAGTTTGCAGAAGAGACAGAGCAGACTCTTCTGACTCCTTAGCTTAAAGTTAGATTTCAACAACAACAAAAATTTCAGAAAGCCTACAATCTCATGGAAACTGAATAATGCTTAATAATAATAATAATAATAATAATAATAATAATACTCAATAATGCTCAATAATAATGCTCAATAATAATAATAATGCTCAGTGGGTCAAGGAAGAAATAAAGAAAGAAATTAAAGACTTCCTAGAATTCAATGAAAATGAATGTACTACATACCCAAACTTATGGGACACTATAAAAGCAATGCTAAGAGGAAAATTCATGGCAGTAAATGCCCACATAAAGAAATTGGAGAAACCTCACACTAGTGACTTAACAGCACACCTGAAAGCTCTAGAACAAGAAGAAGCAAAGTTACCCAGGAGGAATAGATGCCAGGAAATAATCAAATTGAGGACTGAACTCAATAAAATACAAACAAAGAGAACACTACAAAGAATCAATGAAACAAAGAGTTGGTTCTTTGAGAAAATCAACAAGATAGACAAGCCTTTATCCAAACTAACCAAAAGGCAGAGAGAGAGCATCCAAATTAGCAAAATCAGAAATGAAAAGGGAGACATAACAAGAGACAATGAGGAAATCCAGAGAACCATCAGGTCATACTTCAAAAACCTGTACTCCACAAAATTGGAAAATCTAAAAGAAATGGAAAATTTTCTGGATAGGTACCACATACCAAAGTTAAATCAAAAGCTCTTAATGATGCTGCCTAGTGGTCCTTTAAACACAGTGGAGATAAATACACCAATGATCCATTCTTGATAGAATGCTGAACACAGTACCAGAAACAGGCTATTACCCCAAGGCCTTGCTCTCTGCTGAGGACTATCACATGCTTGTGTTCTTTCCTTTGCATAGATCACACATCCTTGGTTTCATGAACGTGATACATGAGAAACAGGTTCTCATGGCTAGGACTAGGAAGCTGGTAAAATGTTTTTTAAATATTGGTTTCTATATGTGTATATGAGATAGTTGACAAATGATTCTTTCCAACTTAATTGGTGTCCCTGGAAAAGGAAAATGTCAAAATGTCCATACTGGTTTAACTTTTCAGAGAGTGTTGCTGCTACCCAAACACTATTCACAGATGACATTATTGGCTTTCTAGTCTCCAATTAGTTCATTTGTACCATGGCAGATTGTGCTGAAGTTTCTCCTTGTGAAACTCAAGCGAATAAAACAGCTTCTTCCAGGCCCCCACACATTCTTCTTGGGCCTCAAATAAATAAGCCCTGGAAAATATTTCAACACACATCACAAGTTTTTTTCTTCTTTTGAATTAGCAAGAGAAAAAAATTACTGGAGAGACATTTTATCTATATTAGAAATAAATAATATGTTTTGTATAGTTAAGAATCACGGGTCTGGAGTGTGCATTAATGGTAGAGGACATGCCCAATATATGCAAGGCATTGCGTTTGGATATCAGCACATATGCACATGCATGTCTCTCATACACACACACACACACACACACACACACACACACACACACAAATATACATAGAAACACACACAAACACATACATATACACGTGAGCTATAATAGTAAGAAATTAACTCATAAACAAAAGTGTATGAAGGCAAAAAAACCAACCTCTATACACAGAGAAAAATGGCAGCCTACCATAAATGAATCAAAGTGAAAGAAAATCTGACAGTACTGAGAATGGGATTCTTTTTATATAAACATGAAACACCTAAAATTCAGGTTTTGTTTTTAGTTCCAGTAAGAATTAAGATTTGTGGTAAGAAAGAACCTCAAATACACTTCAAATTTCTTTAAAACTGAATCTTGTAATCGGGTTGGATTAGCATAGTCTAATTTCTTCAGTGGGGCCACACAGTCTTTGAATAGCATACTTTAAGCATCTCAGAAGCAGCCCTCCTTCCAGCAAGTAAGTTTAAGGCAAACTAAAGGGTACTATCTCAGCCACACAGGGGTCAGCATGCTGCACAGCTGCCAGAGCCCTGACCACAACCTCATGGTGGAAACAAATCAAGTTCAGGAGTCAAAAGGCATATGCAAGCATGCATAGCTGGTTTCTATGCATTTACTGGACTTGGAAAACCAAGTCTCTTGATTTAATCCTCAATCTTCATATGCTTTAAAAGCCCAAGTTAGAATATGTTCAAACTGGAATTGTTCTACTTACAGGGTTCTTGAATTATTTAAAGTTTCTCTAAGAAAGAATCCCTTGACATGAAAAGAGGGCCAGGCATATTTTCACACCATACATACAAAGCATAGACCATGATGATGAGTTAGGATGTGGAAACACTCATCAGCACCCAGCCCAAAAGCTACAGTGAAATACAAGTGAAAGGTGGGCAAAAGAAAAGGATCAGAGAGATCCAGAGGAGTGCAAAGAGGCAGGCATGGAGGCCAGGGAGAGCACAAGAGTCATGACAGAAAGAATCCAGGTGAACAAGGGTGGCTCCAACCTGGATACACCACCCCATTCCATCCCAGGGCTCCAAGGGCAGCACTGACCTCAGACCAATCTTAACAGAGATCCAGAGAGAGGAGGGTTTTCTTAACTAACTTCGCACAATCTGCATAATGTGCTGGGAACATCATATGCAAACTCTGCATGCTTCCAAGAGGTGAAGTATGAAAATGCATCTTTTTTCACAATTACATTTGGATGGAATACAAGTAAGTACAAATGATGGGGGTATGTGAGGTGATACACATTTAGGAAATCACCTTAAGACCTGTTTGTATGAAGACAGAATTTTGATTATCAGTAGCAAGTGGACAGGCTAAATAGAGTGAGTAAACGGCTGGTGTCACTGTTTAATGCTATCAATAAGTGTCATTCTGTTTTGCTGAAACCTAACTATATTTTCACAAGTTAGCTGGAGACCAAAATGCAACATTAGAAATCCACTTAGATTGTATTCACAAGTACCAGAGAATCAAAGGTCTTGGTCAAGATGACATAGCACCCAGGATAGGGACATATGGCATCATATCTCCCTGGAGGTATCAGGCTGTTCTCCTAAGTTTCTGGTCTTCAACATATGTCAAGCAGGTTGGTTGTATACCATTGTCAGGGCCGTACCTTATGGGTAAAGAGCATAATGAAGAGGTACACTTAAACCTTCTGTGCACTATAGCATCTTATAATTCTCTTAGAATATCCTCTGCTTAAGTTTCTTTTTGTCACTATTTAATGGAAGCAAAACCACACAGCAAACTTACTATAGACTTCCCTAACTCCTGTCGAGGCTCTATGTGAGGAGTGTTTTTAAGATGTTTTTATTCATTTTAACGAAAGATTCATCTTAAACATCAGGACGACAAGCACATATAAGGAAGATGTAAGTACATGGCATCACACAGCCAAAGCTGGAAGGTGGGAAAACCCTTCATAAATAGAAGTGCCCATTGATACAAAAGAAATTATAATGAAGATAATGTCTATCAAATACTTATTAACACAAAAATGATTTAATTGTATTCAATTTATGATGGAAAATCATCATGAGAAGTCTTTACCAGGATGAGGAAAATAAAACAATTTATAAATCGTTGTTGGAAATACAAATTATTCCTGCTGGGTCTGGCAGGTCAACAGTCTGGTGCAATGTGGATGATTGGAAAGCTCATGATGGAAGCTAGGATAACAGGCAAGGTAGGTAAAGGGTTGAAATCACACACACACACACACACACACACACACACACACACACACACACAATGCAAATGCTCATCACAGCCTATAAAAACACACATTCTAAGAGAATGAAGATAGTCTTCTAAGCATGGGCCCACAGCAAGGACACAGACACGGGAGTCCAGACACCTGGAAACCTTAGTGGCCAAGGGATATTCTTCACTACTATCACTCCAGAATAAAGGGGACAGACTCTCATATATTTCAATCCTAAGCTTTTGTTAAAATATCATTTGAAATCTTATTATTTATATTCAATAAAACTACTTTGATGTTGCTCAGTGTGCTCTGATCAGTCTTTAGCTCTAGATCTCTAGAATATTTTTATTAAATTATTTTTCAAAAGAATCTTGGTAAACTACCTACCACGTGTTAATCCAAATGTCTGGTCATACTCATTTAAAAATTTAATTAAAGAATGTAACATAAAAGTCTGGGCATTAATCTCTCAATTAATTGAGCTCAGAAAAATCACAACTTTCCTTCTAAAAGGTGGTTTACTTAGGCAATTATTAAAATGTGTTTGTGGTTTTTTTCATGTGTTTTGTTTTGTTTTGTTTTTCATTTTTTTCCCTCTGAGCAATAGAAATCCCTCAGATAACGCTGGAGACATCAGCCTGTGACATCCAATCTCATTTGTGTTCCATCTCCTTTAAACCTGCAGTGTCCCAGGCAGTGACATCCGATCTCATTTGTGTTCCTTTAAACCTGCCTTATCCCAGGCAGTGGCTGATGCAGGCACACCTTGAAGGATTTAGTGGGGGTGGCTATGATGTCATCAGCCACAGCCCTATAGACAGGACAAAGCCATGGGCTTCATTCAGGTCAGAGCAAGACCCAGGATTAACAAAGGGATAATCAAGCAAGAAGCCCAGCTGGCAGAGGCACTAACTGATTCAGAGCATGGAGAGCTCTGTAGGGCAAGCACTTCTAAATTTAGTTGAACAGGAAATTTCTACAGCAGAGGCTTCCAGTTTTAAAAAATTCTAAATTTACAGAATGCTCATCTATGTTTTAACATACATATTATATACCAGAAGATTCATTTGCATATATTTCAAAAATGAGCATGGATATTGGGGTAGCACTGTTTTAGAGCTGTGATAATGGGACTTTAATGTGAAAGCAAAGATGACCTTCTGTATTCACATGCACACCGAGACTGCCTTATAGATAATAAGATGGTGTGCATGGCAGCAAGGCCAGCCTTCCCCATAAACAAACCCAGTCCTGAGGTGGAAACATGGGCACATGAGGTTTCTCTACTTGCTTTTCCATCTTTCAACTTTTCCAGGTCCAGTTTGTTGTAGCTGGATTGGGGGTTTTGTTTGTTTTCTGCATTGCAGTGTGGTTTCTTTTAAAAACACATACCTAAGTTCTTTCTTCCTTACTTCCTAATTCTAGGGCCATAACTAGAAAAGCTTCACTAAACCAAAGTTATTTAATTTCTTCCACAGTTTCCTTTAGTGTTTTCAGATTTCAAACAAGTCTAACTTGAAGCCATGTTTAAACTGGGACTTACTCCATGTGGAACTTATACAAAGGTAAGTATGTGCTGTGAACCATTGATCTACTCTTTCCCAATTGTCTCAATGCTGCTTGTTGAGTTACAGGATTTGTCTTGACTGAACTGAAACCCACTTGTACCTTACATTAAATTCCCAGATGCATTTATGTCTATGGAGTCCTTATCATCACTCAATGATCTCTTTCTTCATGAAAACTACTGTTTTAAATATAAAAGATTTTAAAATGTGTTTGATGTATATTAAAGCTACTTTTCCCTATTAGCCTTTCACATATTTCCATGACTATATTTAGCTAAATTGCATATAATTTATGATAAGCTTATCATATTACAAAGAGTGACTTTTAGACTTAAGGATATAAATTACAGCTTGGTGATACAATGCTTGCCTTAAATGTGCACAATCTTGATTTAAAAACAAAAAAGTATTACATTCCATTGCCAGCCTGGAATACATCACCTCTTTGTCATGTCTTTGTAGCCACAAAATCATGATATCCTTTTATATTTCTAATGTTTTTGAGGACTTTTATACATAGTATTTTTATATTTAAAACAAAGAAAGGCATCCTAAACCATTCCTAATTTTAGTTTTTAAAATGCTACTGCATCTGAGATCTTCCCTCTCACTATTCCATCTGATTGCTGTCTACATATATCCAAGTTATTTCTGGATGTTAATATACCTGTGTGCCAAGAATAAATGTGCTTATCATGGATTTTCACTTGAGTCTGTAAAATTCTACAATCACAGCATGTAATAGTCATGATTTATTTTATAATCTCTTTTCTAGTTTCTATACACCTATCTTTTTTTTTCTGTTGGATTGTGTTGATAACGAAGTACCTCACAAAAAACTAAGGAATAACACTAAATCATGCATACTTGACCTCATGAATATTTCACTGTTAAGTTATGATCTGTCTGTGAGGTTGAAAGGGGTTAAGGAAGCATTGATTTACTGATAATAGGACTTATTTTAAGGAATGAACACAATTTGGTCAACCATCAGCAATGATATTCTCTCTGTTTAGTGGTATTAGGATTAATTCTAGAGCTTCATGAATGCTAGGTAAGTCCTCTATCACTGAACTACATTCCAGTTCTGTTCTGGATAGTTTTATGTCAACTTGACACAATCTAAAGTCATCATAGTGTAGGGAACCTCAATTTAAAGAATATCTCCAAAAGACTGGGCTATAGGCAAGCTTGCAGGGCATTTTCTTAATTAGTGATTGATGGGAGAGGGACCAGCCCATTGTGGATGGTGCTATCCCTGGCCTGGTGGTCTTGAGTTCTATAAGTAAGCAAGCTGAGCAAGTCAGGAAGATCAAGCCAGTAAGCAGCATCCCCCTATGGCCTCTGCATTATCTCCTGACTCCAGGTTCCTGCCCTGTTTGAGTTCCTGTCTTGACTTCCTTTGATGATGAAAGGTGATGCAGAAGTACAAGCCAAACAAACCCTTCCTTCCCTAGGTTGTTTTTGGCCATGGTGTTTCATGACAACAATACTAACCCTAATTAAGACAAGGCTCCATTAGAAATTATGGAGATAACTGTACAGTTCCCGTATACCTAAGTCCACACACTGTGGGAACAATTTCCTTGATAGTAAGTCATCATTACAGGTTTGTGACAAATCCAACTTCAGATATCATTAATATTTGTTGTGAGAAAGAACCATGTAAAGATTTTCACTCTTAGACCTATAACCTTGATTTCCACATTGCTTTTATATATGTAGAATTACACATATATACTTTTAATCATTTGAAAGCAAATTACTACTTTGCAATACTTTATGCCCATTTAACTAAATATCTCTTAAGAATAATTACACTGCCTCAACCATCTACTGCCGGCACATACTACAATATCCTGCCTAAAACCAATAACTTCCTACTATCATGTAGTATTTGATCCATATGGAAATTTGTCTAATTGTCCCACCTTTCTGACATGAATTTTCAAGAAGAATTCAATAATAGTTTAGACACAACACTGAGTGCTCATCTTTAAATCCTTTAATCCTGACATGTACACTTTACTTTTAGTTTTTTCTCACAAGACTGATTCCCACCCCCACCCACACCCCCCTCAGCTGTATATTTTGCTTCTTTAGCCCAAGTTAACCTGGAACTTGTGATCTTCCTGCCACACAGCTTGTCATTGACTTTTTGAAGGACCAGCCAATAGTCTTAGAGAACTCTTCAATTCGATAAGAGAATATTCTAAATCTCAGGCAATCTAAATGTTTGCTGGTGGTATGCCACCATCTTATCTTTTATCTCTGTAACTTCTGATATGAAAGATTTACAGTAATTTTAGTTGTTTTTAGAAATTTGTTATACAAATTACTATATATACATACAGTTTTTAAACAGACTCCAATAACATTTATACACAACTGATTCTATCACACTAGGAGGCACAACGTAGGGTTCTGTACCACTATTCCTGATTTGTAGTCACAGTTTGATCATTTGATTGACATGCTGACCACTAGTGTACTCTGTCATAAAAGCATATTTGACCTTTCACTTAGAGGTTCTTTTTGTCTCACAACGCTTTGAGCTTTGCCTTTTTTTTAAAGCCTTACACAATCTTTTGCTTATATATTATGATTTCTGACTTTGTTTTTAATGGGCTTTCTGTATGCATGAACATGTGTGTCTCAGCATCTGTATGTGTTTTTTGTTTGTTTTTTTTTCTTTAGCTCTTATTTTTTGTTTCTTTGTTTTGTCCTAGTCTGGTGTGTTTATTTTATTTTATTGTTTCTTCTTATTACAATTTTATTATTATTATTATTATTATTATTATTATTATTATTATTATCATTGCCTGCTTATATTCTAAGGAGAGAGCAAGAAAGGGGTGTGATTTTGGGTGGGTGGGTGGGTAAATAGGGAGGATCTATGAGGAGCTGAAGGAAAGGAAACCAAAATTAGAATATATTGCATAAAAAACTATTTTCAATAAATAATTAATAATGCTATAGGAAGAAAGAAAGGAAAGAAAGAAAAGTAGAGAGAGGCATGGGTAGGGGATAGCTCAGTGGGTAAAGCATTTGCTGTGCAAATGTGATAGCCTATGGGAGATCCTAGAAACCATGCACAGCTGGATATTTCTGCACATATCTCTAGCTCCACTACTCCTATAGCAAGATGGCTAGTAGAGACAGGTGAATCCTCAGAAGCTCATGGGTCACCTAGCCTGGTAAACATGGCAACAAGGAAGTTAAAAGTTTTATTAGGGCTATAGAAATGATTGATTCAGTCAGTAAAGTGTTTTGGAAAAGCAAGTAGCTTTGACAGTGTCAGAAGGTGCTATGTAAGCTATGGGAGGGAAATACCACACGCACTCTGACCCAGCTAGCTGTCAACACTGTGAGCTACCATAATGCATAGCATGGCAAAAATGCCCATGGGTGCAATAGTTGTACAAATATTGTGAGTTTAAAAAAGAAATTTTCTAATTGGATTTAAGACCGACTCCACAGGAAGAAATTCATGTCTGACAATGTTAAATCAGGCCAAGAACCCAGGGCTAGGGAGCTTATAGGCCCCAGAAGTGAACCTACGATTATTTTGCTAAATAGACACAGTCTCAAACTGCCCTCTATATTTGTATCTCTCCACCCACAGATAAGTGCAGCTCTCAGATCTCATCAGAGAAATGTCTTTGTATAGTGGATTATGCTTGGTTATCACAGAAACGCACAACTGATAAAAATGCAAAGAAAAGTGTCTGTGGGGTGTTTAGATGAAAATGGGACATCGAGATATCACACCCCACTTTCCCAGGGCTCATACACCATCAAAAACAGCAGAAAGAGCGAGAACCAGAGGTCAGATAGGACCGCAGTGAAAAAAGTATCTTAGGATGCGACACGGCCGCTGTACTCATGAACTCACAGTCACTGTGATTGCCTGCACAAGACCTGTACATGATCAAGCCAGACAACATTCCAGCATGGATGGGTCTCATGGGTCCCACACCCTTAGTTGAAGAGCTGATGACTCCTTGGAGAGGGACAGCCAGTTTTCTTTAAGGGTATGGCCCCTGGTAGGTTGACCACATTCCAGCAGATGCTTCATATCCAAGAGTGTATGAACAACACACATTTGATTCAGCAGCTTATAAAATAAACTCATAACATGAAGTTGTGAGGGGTGGATCTGGGATGAGCTAGGGGAAGAAGTATGGGTGAATATGATTATAAAACATTGTATGCATGTATGAAATTCTCAAAAAATTAATGATAACAGTTTTAAAAGGAGGAGGAGGAGGAGAAGGAGGAGGAGAGCCCAGGTACAGAGGGTATGCCTATAATCCCGGGGATGGGGAAGTGGAGACAGGAAGATCACTTGGGCTTGCTGGCAACTAGTCTATCAGAGTTAACAAGCTCTAGGTACAGTGAGAGACTCCATCTCAGAAAATAACATGGAGAGTGATTGAGAAAAGTACCAGATGTCAACCTCTGCCCTCGACATGAACCGGCCCACACATAAACATGCACACACATAGACAGTTACTATTCAAATATCCTAACTCCGTGAGAGGATGATTCCTTTCACATTCTCCCATTAGAGAGACCCAAACTCCTATGTGGTAAATTCACCCCATCTTCTTACATCCCATCTCCATTTTTGTCTCTCCCTCGCCACTCACTGAATAACAGGGATTCAGTTTCCAGTCCACTTTAGGGTCTTGATGTTGCTTTCCAGTTCTGCAATTCATGAAAACACGTATCTGTTATCTTTTGCCCAAGACTTCTAGGTTTTGTGCAGTAAGAGCTTTTCAAAGTCTCTGGTCTTAACCCCTAGGAAGACTCAGAGTATGCATCCGCCTACCATGTGCTAATTATTCTTTCAGATACTGGTATTCTTTGATGAATATGTGACTGTATTTTCATTGCCTCCCTCACTTCATCTGTGAGCCCACTTACAGAATAATAGAAGGTTATAATCTGAATCCAGATTTTTAGCATTTGAGGCTAAGGCCCAACATGAAATAACTTGCCGAACGGCAGATACAAGACTCAAAGCTTGATGAATGTCAGTCAAATATCCCATCCACCTCTTTAATATGGACCTTGACAGTGCATTCACATGCTTCATGTGGTTTGTTTACGCAAAGCTATCATTCTTTATACCACATGTTGAAGTACTTAAACTCTAATTGAAAATATCAGAAGCCACATGGCCTTGCTGCCAACAGAACTTTAGCTCAGATCCTTATAAAGTCTAAGAGATTCTTCAAGTCAAGAACAAGCATGCAACACAGGGAATACTGCTAAAGAACAAGGTTCAATACTGAAAATCACGACAAACTCGGCATGACAAAAGAATCTTGCCAAAGAACAAAAGTTAAGAGGCTGGAGAGATGGCGCTGCATTTGAGAGTACACACTGTTCTACCCACAGAACCTGAGTTCAGTTCCTAGAACCCTCGTTGGGTGCACACGACTGCCTGTAATCCCAGCTCCAAAGGATCAGACCTCTAGTTATTACAAGTACCTGTGTTCACAGGCATATATCCTCACACAGACGTAAACACATACACATAAATACAAAATTTTAAATGAATATTTTTTAAAAAAGAACAAAAGATGGTTACGTTCAGAAAAGCAACACATATCAGAAATTGGTACTGTCTAATCTATGGCCATAGGAATGTGGCAAATAAAAGGGCCAAGGGAAATATCTCCCACCCTCAGACTACAAGAGACTCTGTCTCAAAAAAAAAAATATGTTTATTTTAATGTGAAGAAATTCTGGTGTGTTTTCAGCTCACAAATGGGTTTTTAAAAAATTACTTTAGTAACTTTCATCTTGCTGAATTTACACTTATGCTACAGAGTGAGTCAAATGTTCATGGAAAACACAATTAAACGATTAGAAATGGTTGGAAGGCTAAGAAAAGTCTGACAATTCCTTCAAGTATCATGGGAGAACATGAGCTAACTAGCTTTTCTCTGAATCCAAATGAGTCAACAAGACTAACTCAACACAGAGGTTCGGGGGACAAAGCAAGAAAACTAATAAACCCCTAGTAGAGGGATCCTCAAAAATGAAGAGCACAATTTCTAGCGATAATAGCATCAAGTGTGTAGTCATGTGTTCCTGTCTGAAGAGCATCATAGCCAGTTATTTTCTTATAGAGGAATCACCAACACGGGAGACATGAAGGGTACTTCATCACTATAAACTAGTATGTTTTATTCTAAAATAAAATTTGCAGTTGAAATTTAACAGGTCTAGATTTTGATATATCAATATGACTCCTGGGACTCTAGAGAACAGAAATCCAAAGAACATGCACAAAGGCACCACGATGAACACTGGAAATTATCTAAATGTTTACCATTTGATGGCTGGCTAAATAAGTAATAGCACAGGTCATCAGGGGCATATTATGTGACACCGAAAATATATGAGGCATTGATCTAACTCAGCTGCCCATATTCAAACAGCCACATGCTTTATGCTGGGATATCAGGCTCATGAGAAGTCACAGTCCCATGAGTATGGGATGCATACTGCTAAATAGCAAGGCCACCAGTATTCAACAATGGAACCCCACAGCACATACTAAAGGGCAGAGAGCATCAGGGCACAGGTAGATAGGAGGCTCTTCTCTGCTTGAAAGCAGATCTTGGTGAAATTCATTTTTTGGCTGTGTAGACTGGGTGCCTGTGGTTGGGGAGGGGAGCAGGGAAGAAGGTTACAGAAGAAGGTATCCTGGAGGGCAATATTGAAGTTCCTGTCAATCTAGCAAGGATGTATTTCACTGGAGTTTAATTTAGTTGGAGGAAATATAAGATGGAACTGCTTATTTCCTTCACCTTGGATGTTATGAAACAGTTCATGCTGCTTATACAAAAACCTAATAGTATCTTTACCAATGACTGACAGTGATTTAATCATAGCTTCATATTTATGGAAATAGTTCAGAAAGAGTTTTGACTTTTCCTTCCCACATCTTTCTGCATTTGACCTTTTTTTAAAAAAGAATTTACACATATTATACCCTTGGGAAAAGAAAAAAAGACTAAAAAATAATAACTAAAGAATAATAATTTAAAAAGTGACTAAATGACCCTCAAGGCCAGGAGCATCCTGTGATATTGTCTTGTGGCTTATGTAGAATGGGAGATAAAATAAATATAGTCCAACATCCTCCCTTTTATCAAAACAAGGAAAGAAGTTTGCTATATGACCTCTGTAGAAACGTTCTGTTTATATGTTTATCTTATACTTTATGGTAAGCTCTTACACTTGCTTATAACTCATCAACTTCAGCAGATGAAATCTTATCTCCTGGTAATTCCTATCTTTCTAGTTTATCTAAAGACTAAAATTATCTAACTAAATATATCCATATAGATTGACAAATACTTTCCAGATTTTCATCTGTTTCTCTCCCATTCACTAAAACATTCCAAATATCTACCCAGCTACTCTTCTATTTTAATAGAGTCCAAAGCTGATATTAAAAGAAGGAATCATTTTATGATTCTAGCATTTGGGAGGCTGAGGCAGAGGCTAAAGAATGGGTTTGTACTATACAACAGACCTTGTCTCAAAAAAAAAAAAAAATGAGAAAAGAAACAGCAATCATTGACAACACATTAATGGCAATAGAGCAAAGAAACACACACACACACACACACACACACACACACACACACACACACACACAGGAAATCCAGTAGTCCTGGAGCCAGGCAAGGGCTGCATGCAGAACTGTAGGACAGGTGAAATGCTCATTCGGCCTATCTTAAGCTTAGAAACACATAAGGCAGCTGGGCGGTGGTGGCACATGCCTTTAATCCCAGCACTCGGGAGGCAGAGCCAGGAGGATCTTCGTGAGTTCAAGGCCAGCCTGGTCTACAGAGCGAGATCCAGGAAAGGCGCAAAGCTACACAGAGAAACCTTGCCTCGACAAACCAAAAAAAAAAAAAAAAAAAAACCAACAACAACAAAACACATAAGGGTGTTCGATATAGTTTCCTTGACTAAGTCTTCATCAGAAACTGTGCAGTGGAAGATTTATAATGATGCTCTTGAAAGAGTAATCCTTAATTCAGATAACAAAATATTACCTCGCACTCCTCAGGTGATGTTCTCAACACAAGAGTCGTGACCAACTACTACTCTGACATAGATAACAGAAATTCATTTGAAGAAAGGCCCAAAGTAAACATTGTAAAGCCAGCTGTGAACATGGAAGAGAGCAGAGGTGTACACAGCTGTTAGCAGTGACTCTGACCAATCTGAGATCCCAAATTTTTCATCCCACATGGCCTTGTAGAAGCCGTGATTTGAGAGACCTGATTCCTGAAGAGGAGGGAATTTCACCTTGGGACATCCAAGTCACAGCACTGGCCTTACATGAACTCTCCGCTCTATAGGAGGTAGGGAGCTTCTGTGCATTCTGTCCGCCCCAAATTCCTCTTTCGCAAGGACAAGCCTGAAGCAGAAGAGGGAGGTGGAAGGGCTGGCTTCATAGATGCCAGCATCTCTGTGCACAGGCCCATGCCAGGCATGCTAGCCGAGCACCCACATCAATGGTGTGTGCTGAGAACAGCTCCAAAACAGGAGAGGAGGAGAGCACTCCAGAGTCCAGTGATTGTTGTTCTTACTATAAAACATGCAAGTATGCTTTCTGCTTGGTTTTATCCAACTATTTCCATTACAGTAAATTTCCTTCAGGGTACAAATATAAACTTGAAAACCTAATTACAAAAGTTAAAAGTGCTAATGTGTACCAAACATATTCTTAGAATTATAATGTCTTCTTTAAAGGTCTCTTCACCACAGCTTTGGGATGCCATTAGTTTGGGCTTGCCCTGGGTTTTTAAACTACCCCTAATTTTCACAACTGAAGGGACTTTGGGATGATAGAAGACATTCACTGAAGGGATAAAGAAAGGAAGGATCCAAGGAAGCCACATAATTAGAATATGACTTCAGAAAATCTCAGAAATTTCACAGCCTGCTCCACAACTGGCAGACCTGTCTCTTCCTCTCTTCCTGTTCAGTTTGCTTCACATTATATCAAGTATCTTTTATTTGTAATTTATTTATTATTGTCCCCCCATCTCTCTCTCTTCTCTCTTCTTCTCTCTCCCACCCCCATCTCTCTCCATCTGTCTGCATGTGGGGGTGGGCAGGGAGGTAGCTCTATAGGACAGGGTGAGTATGCATGTGTTCCAGTGTCTGTGTAGAGATCAGAGGCCTATTTTGAGGACTGGATCCTGTCCTTCCATCATGGATTCCAGGGCTCCAACTCAGTTTCTAAGGTTTGGCCAGCAAGTACCATTACCTGCTGAGCCATCCCACCAGTCCACCAAATATTTGTGAAAACACAGCATCTACTGGCTTTAAAAAAGCCTCTGTCCTATGAAAGACGGGTCAAAGAAGTAACCTTGATGTTCCCTACCAATTCCTTCTGATAAAATGCAGTTCTCCTATTTCAGAAACATCAAGACTTTTTTCTTGTTTTCATTTTTAAAAATTGAAATGGATTTTTCTTTGCATATTCCTGCCAAGAAGAAATCCACCCCTAGCACTCTGCCTAAAGGCCACCCTGACAGAAAGAGACTGCCATTATGTAACTGCCATTCGACCCACCACCCCCCACGAGCATCAATACAGAAAGAGCTTTTTATAGAGAAGGTCAGATGGCCCTGGGTGAGCATGCAGGGAGTCCACTACCTCCCAGTTGCCTGCTGATGGTTGCCATCTGCAGGAGTGTACTGAGATCTAAGCAATGCCTTTGTTTCCCAAAGATTATATGACACCAAAAACCTTACTGACTTGGGGGAAAGAATCCAATCACTCCTTGCGTGCACAGAGGAGAGTGATTAGATTTCTAGCCTTTTGCAAATAAAAGTCTCCAATATTTGCTGATACCTCAGGCATCTAATCACTTTTTAATCAAGCAGAGGCCTGCTCCTGGGGGTCCCCAGTTCCTCCCACATCCTCTGCCATGGGCCTGTCATCTGAAGGAAACAGAAGACAGCATTTCAGGCTGAGAAAGTAAGAACATCTTGGTAGGATGTTGAGAGAAGAAACACTATGGAAAACTGAAATCTCATCAACCAGACAAAACCCAGCAGAGGACCAGAATAGAGGATAAAAAGACATCCATGCAGTTCTCTGTCAAGTAAGTATGACCTGCCTGCAGCAGCTGCAAAGACTGCCTGCCACCTTGGTTCTTTCCTGTCAACTGAAATAGGAGAGCCTGGGCAAGGGAGAGTAAAGCACATTTGAGAGCATGAATGTTGCAAGTGTGTGACCGCTAGAAATGAAATTATCCACCAATGCTAAAGGTTGCTCTGTGGCAGTGAAGTGGGAAATGAGTTATTTTAAGGTATATCTCTGAAGCATTAAAATAACTGGGTTAAACAAAAAACTCACACTCACGGAGCCCAATAACATCTCTGAGTGGTTTTGGTGGAGAGTGGTGAGGAACAGCTATACCCCTGGGTATTTCCTTCTTTGCAGGAACCACAGCTTTGGATATTGAAGAAAGGGGGTTACAATTACAAAGTCCTGTGAGATGGGTAGTGAAGGAAGAATAGAATGTATCAAGAGATAGTGACGGGAAAGAGGAGCTGGAATGACGTCTGTGAGGACCACAGCTCCTGCCTCCAGGGGCCTGTTTGAGATCCTGTCCTGACTTCCTTTAGTGATGAACAGCAATGTGGAAGTGGAAGTTGAATAAACCCTTTCCTCCTCCACTTGCCTTTTGGTCTCAGTGTTTCTTTGCAGCAACAGAAACCCCAACTGCTGTGGCGGGTATTGTGTTCCCTGAAATATTGTGTGTTCCCGGAAATAAACATATCTGGGGTCAGAGAACAGACTAGATACAGAGCCACAAATGGTGGCTAGAAAATGGGAAGAGTGAGCCATAGCAGAAGTTGGGCAGTGGTGGTGCACGCCTTTAATCCCAGCACTTGGGAAGCAGAGCCAGGTGGATCTCTGAGTTCAAAGCCACTTTAGAAACAGCTAAGCATGGTGACCCTCGCCTTTAATCCCAGAAACCCAACCTTTAATCCCAGGGAGTGGGGGCAGAAAGAGAAAGGTATATAAGGCATAAAGACCAGAAACCAGAGCAATTAGAGTAAAGCATGTAGTTAGTTAAGCATTTGGTTGGTTAAGCATTCAGGCTTTGGAGCAACACAGTTCAGCTGAGATTCATGTGGAGGAGGACTCAGAAACTTCCAGCCTGAGAAAACAGAATCACCTGAGGAACTAGCAAGGTGAGATAGCCGTGGCTTGTTCTGCTTCTCTGATCTTCCAGCATTCACCCCAATAACTGGCCTCAGGTTTGATTTTATTAATAAGACTCTTTAAGATTCCTACTACAAACTGCACCCGTGTAGCAACATCTATGGTTGTCCACTGGCTTACACATGCACACACACATATATATGTACACACGCACACTATATAGATTAATAAGTAAACAAACAAATAAATAAGTGTATGGAGTACTTGGTGCTTAATTACAATTGTGAAAAGTGTATCAAATATTTAATTTCAAAGGTCCAACTGAATAGATAAAAGAGCAAAATTCCAGAAAGAAGGAAGGATGGACAGCAAAAAAAATTGAAATAAATATCGTGTATATTCCATACTTTTATTAGAATACCACAAGTTTATCTTGTTAATAAAATCTAAAGCATGTTATTTTAAAATCCTTAAACACAAATTCTACCAATTTTTGTTTTAAGCAAGGGCAAGAAATTAAAGTGAAAATTAAATTAATTTGTAGATTTTTTAAAAAATTACTCACGTTCTATATGATCCAGTAAACTGTTTATCATTCCACAGCTTTTGAGACAAAAGCCAACAAGATGCAAGATGGACATAGATTATGACAAATTCTGCCAAAAATTAATCACAAGTAGACTAGCTTAGATTCTGCTTCCCAAAATAAAGGCCAGCAAGTAATGTTCTAAGTACAGTTGTCTAAACAACAAGCTCATGTCCAATTTTCTATGACCTGCCAAATTTACAAAGAACTATAAATGCTTTCTGATTAACAAAATACAAGCAAATTTAGGGTTTGGATGGAATTTAAAAGAGGGTGGTTTATGTCTAAAGGGGAAGAGTCCAAACTTTGGGAGAAAGTTACCAAGTAACAATGGGCCAAGCACTGAGACAAACTGAGAAATTAAAGCTTGAGGAACATCTTAGAAGAGGAGGCAGAAAGGAAGTACAAGCAAGAAGATGGGGCAGAGTGCTGTGACACACTGACTTCTGAACAGGTCATTGCCCCCAGCAGCTCACTGCAGCTATGGCTACACTTGGCAGAGGAAATCAGGCAGCAAGCACTCCAGCAGGAAGCATTGACTGGACTCAAGAGATTACAAAAAAATGGGGAAGTGTGTTGGAGAATGTCTGGGGAGGAGTGGGATGATTTGGGGGAGAGTAAGATAAAGATACAGTGTCTAGATGTATGAAGTTGTCCCAAACCTTCCCAGTCTGTGCATCTGTTGAACGGAGTATGCTACGTAGGCATCCTGACACTAAGGAAGAAAGAGCAGTATGAGTCTCAGGTCTACAGTACAAGCCTGCCATCAAAGTCTACAGTACAAGCCTGCCATCTAAGGTTCAGATGGGTCAGAAGGGTTAGAAGAGCCAGAGAACCAGGACACCTACTACAAGACAGTGTGATCTAGATATAACAGGGAAGCTGCATGTATGAAATCTCAACACTATGGTTGCCCAAACAAGGCCTGCATAACGACAAACTAGTTCAACATGGATGGGGAAATTTCACAAGGCCCTTCCCCAGATGAAGAGTTATAGGCAGTCCCGCTGCTGAGAGAGGAAGAATCTGTGTTCTCCAGGAAGGATCTCCCTGTTTGATGATCTAAACCCAAGTGCTCAGACCTAAACCCATGAATACAGGAGCAACCCTAAATGAAGTCTGCAGTGTGTTTGTGTGTGTATGTGTGTGTGTCCTAATCGTGACACCCCAGCCATAAAGGTAGTCTTAAAACACAGAAATAGCTTTATCCAGAGATCTTGGTTCACATGGCCACTTGTAGAAGTTTTCACTAAGGCTTCTAAGGCCTACAATTATCAAAGACAAAAGACACAGCTTTAAGGCTACTGATGTTCTGGTCCTTATCTAATCATTTAAAGGTAGAAAAGTAAGTGCAGATAAATTTAAATTACTTGGTCACTATTCCCTTAAAAATTAACACACACACACACACACACACACACACACACACACACACACACAAAAAAAAAAAAAAAAAAAAAACAAGTAACACCATGTCATAATAAAGTGAAAACAAACACATAAATGTTAGTGGACAGAAAAGCTGGTCCAGGGCACGTGCCAGGAAACACACATCATGAACTTGACGTAACCATCCCAGGACTCTGGTTGGTTATAAGAAGCTCCACCCACTCCACTGCGCAAAGCACACTTCCTTCCCCACAGCATGAGCTTATAGAAAACTATTTGCCAAGACTTTGAGAAGAAGGCTTAGGAGGCCTGGGGCCAAGATGTAGACTGCTGTTACTTCTTGTTGATCTCCACATTTACAATTCACTCAGGAAAGTTCTACTCAGTGACCTGGGGACCATGGGACATGCTTGATGAGTAATGGATCTCCATTACATGAGGATCATTTTTTTTGTATTATGAGTTCTTCAAAATCTTTGTATCTCATACCTGGCATTTTGCCAGTTATTCCTGCTAAGTGTGAGTGGCTGCAAAGGGAGTAGGAGGGTGTTGATTCCAGTGAAGCCGACTGTTCATGCAAGCCACAGTATATACATTGCTAAGCTGAGCTGTTGATGGGTGCTAGCACCTGCCTTGGGCTTAACTGCACACAGGAACTTAGTGTCTCTGCAGCACAATTATCAGACATGATAAAACAGCATCAGCAAAGTTTCTACATTTTCAACCTCAGAGGCTTGGTTAAAAAAAAAAAAAAAAAAAAAAACAGCAGAAAGTCACTAGTTCTCAACAGGATATATAACACAGGGAAACTGAGGCCAAAGCCAAACAGGACAAATACGGAAAGAACTGCAACATGATGGTGCTCCAATTGTGGCAGGGAAGGGAGCCCAGGAGAAGTCCCCAAGCAAAGCCAGCCACACTTAATTCTTATGCCGTGCCTGTGGCCTCTCAGTGGGAATTCTGGAAGCAATTGAAGGACAAATGTAAGCAGATACAAGTGTGTGCAAATGCTACTAAGCAGTAACTTCCTACCAGGCTCTGAGCTGGGTACTGCAAGGGACAGAAATAAGTCAGCTGCAAAGCATTGCAGCATAAGCAAAGACAGCCATTTGCAATGGAGCCAAAAAGCAATGTGCTGCTGGCATTTTGAAAAAGGACTGAGGCATTTCTTATGATATTTGCCTAGCACTCACCTCCCACATGCCACACATCTGTCTAGGGGCTACAGATGTAACAATAAACACAGCTGACAAAGTCCCTGTTCTCATATGAACTTGTTTATATGAGGGTAGACATAAAAATAAATTATTATTATTTCAAGACATACTGAATGTTATAAAGAAAAATTACACAGGGTAGTAGTTAAAAACTATGAGATATCAGAATGAACAGAATCATCAGAATAGACCTTTCTAATAAAGCATTGTTTATAAAACAAACAAACATAAATTGAAATGAACAGGACCTGTGGGATAGCAGAAGAAATGGGAAACTAAGGGAAAGCACCAGGCTGAGCTCAAGCACAGCAGTCAGGCCAGCATGAACAGGACAGTGGTAAGGAGATGGTGGCTGAGAAAGAATTGGAGACAGAGGGGCCATATGAGTCAGACCATATTTTGGCCACTGAGGACAGTCTAAAACAGGGCTCCCATGAACTGGGCTTCTAAATATGTGTCCCCCAATTACAAACCCCCTTTATTAATATGACACATATCATTCATGAAGCAAGATTGGTACAAGAAGTGCATAGACTATTTACATCCCCTCCTTCTTTATTTAGTGATTTCCTATTTGCTTCAAGATTCCATGCAAGGTACCACGGTACATTTAGTGTTACTGATACCCTTAAGCTCCTCTTTGATGTGACAGTTTCCAGACTCTGGTTTGTAGTAGCCTTCATTTGAGGAATAGTAGTAAGTTGTATTATAGGCTGTCTGTCTACTGGACTTTGATATGACTTTATAGTTTTATTAGGGTTTTAGGCTTGGGGAAGAAGCCCCCCGCAGTATGTAGAGAACCACTTTTATCAAATCCTATCAGCATGAATTCCCCTGCTGATACTGACCTTGACTGTGGAGTATCTGTAGCATTCCTTGACTGGAAAGTTACTCTCCCTCACTCTCCTTCCCTTTCCACACTGTGCTCTCAGCTGGAAGTCTGCATGAGCAGCTCACCTTCAGGAAAAGGCAACTGAAATGCCTCTCCCCTTAGGACAGAGAGCAAGCATTATTTATACTTCTGCAGAAGAAAGTTGTTCCTCCTCCCTTTCTGAATATATTCAAAATCTGCTTACATCAGTATGGACTCACAGCTATTAACTTATGAGACAATTCTGTCTTGCTTATTTTTCATTGCTCAGATTATTCACTCTCTGGTCTGTGAGAGGTCTTGGAGATGAGTCCTCGGTACCTTTGACAAACTCTCATCACATGCAGTATTATGTTTAGCATTTTCTTAATTCATATCCCTACAAAATGCTTCAGACTCTTGCCTGTGTGCTTCCCAGCCCTGAGATCAGTTATTTCACCAAGGTCTTCTGGCTCTGTCCACCAGAGAAGAGTATTAGAAATCACACTTGAGCCTGAGTATACTGATGAGCACTGCTACTTCCTGCCACTGGCCCTTACCTCCCCTTCTTCTACTGTTTGTGACTCATTTCAAGTTTTTCCCATTGAAGAACATGTTACTTCTCATCTTATATCCAGTGGTCTCCTTTGACCCAGTTTCTATCACAGTGTGTATCACAGTATACACTATTCTTCAACAGCTAAGTAAAGCAGTCCTTATCAAATATTATTACAAACACAATATTACAATCTGAAAGGCAGTTCTATTTGTTAAGAAATATCAGTCAAAATGTTTCTCTTTTCTATTTCTGAAAATTCTATAAAACTTACTTGATAGGTAGAAATGAATAACTTTGGTCCCTGTAATTGGTTGGGTGATGACCGCTCCACTGGGACCTGTGTTAAAGGCTTGCTCCTCAGAGTAGGGGTATGGAGAGGTGGTGAAACCTTTCAGGTGGGGGCCATGAGAATGTTCTTAAAGGGTCTTCACACATATCTTTAAAAGAGGTGTGTGTGTGTGTGTGTGTGTGTGTGTGTGTGTGTGTGTTTTCCTGGCTCATGAAGTGAGTAGGTTTTCTCTGCCAATTGTCTCCCATCACCAAGTACCTTTCTTACCAGAGTCACAAGGCCATTGGGCCAGCCAAATATAGAACTGTATCCTCCAGAACCACTAATCAAAATAATCCTTTTCTCTTTGTAAGTCAATCATCTTAGGCAGTTAATTATAGTAATGCAAGTTAATACATATGGCTTTACATTAGGTAAGTGTAAATAATGCAGATAATCTTGACTTTACATTAGGCACACATCTCCAAATTAGCACAAGTTCAAAACAGGTTCAGAGGTATTTGATATTTCAAGGAGACAAAGAAAAGAAACTCTAATACTATGCAAAAGCTGCTAGTGCCATGTTGAACACCCTGTGTGTGTCTTCAATGTTGTAGAATTATACATATATACTATCTGCCATATTTCAAATGAGTTTTGCTACAGAACATACTTGTCTTTAGGCAAAGATTTTCACCATTGTTACAAATAAGAAACCAAATTTTAAATCATAGGCCCTAGATAATAAGTGGCATTTAATATCCGTTTTACATAAATCCTTAAAATTCACATTATTTTGCTCTCAATAAGTATAATTATAATAGATAATCAACATAATAATAGTTATCAGGAGACATATAAATATGTATCTTAGTCTTAATGTATCACCAGGACAGAAAAATATCACCATTTTTTCCATAGGGAACATTACTTCCTATTTATCATATACGTTACAGAGTGCTCTTAACACTATTATTGCAACATCTGATCTTTAATGAAGAATGTACTCTTATAATAACTTTCTATGACTACAATTCTGTTTACAATTTAAATTCATATTCCTTAAGAGCTTATTTTCTAAAATAAATATATTATAGTGCACATTAAAATAAAGTCACAACCCACCATTGATCTCAATTTCCCTCCATCACCACAAAAAGACTGTAGTGCTATGCCTTCCAGAACTGTCATGAAATCTCACAGTAAAACTTCTTCCCTTGCAGATGAAGTCATAGTGAGCTGTGCACTTTCAATGCCTTGTACTGTTGTACTGACTAAGTTAATAAGACCATGCAACACATTTGGACTGAAGGAACACAGAGCATATATAAGTGCTTATGTTTTTTTTTTTTTCTTGATTTTTTGAGACAGGGTTTCTCTGTGTTGTTTTGGTGCCTGTCCTAGATCTCACTTTGTAGACCAGGCTGGCCTTGAACTCACAGAGATCCACCTGGCTCTGCCTCCCAAGTGCTGGGATTAAAGGCATGCACCACCACCACCTGGCAAGTGCTTATGTTAAATAATTATTATAAAATCATAGCATATACTTGATATGAAAAAGAGGACACAAAAATATTACTAGTTTCCATTTCCAATTATATTATCAGTTTATTTAATGTGCTCCTTCATTATAGGGTTCTTCTTATGGCTACTTTCAGATAGAAACAATCATGATGTAGTTCTCTGATGCATTCCATAATTTGTAATGATTCCATTATCAATCTTTCCATATATCGGTTATGTATGATGGCTAATGCGTCAACTTGGCTAGAACTCAATTATGCAGCTAGATGTTGATATCAATCAAGAGATCATGTATACATAGCTAGAATGTACATGCAGTTGATTTAAGTCAAGGTGGTCATTTCAGTAACACGGATGTGTTTCATACAATCTGTTAAAAGGTTTCAAAAGACATTTATGCTTTCCTAAAGAAGAAATTTGATCACAAGACTCAGGACTACCTCCTACTTGATAGCTTTGCCTCTGTTCTATGAATTTGGAGTTTACCAGAACTTAAAATAACATAAGCCAATTCCTGAAGTAAATCGGTTAAAATACATACGCACATGTGTGTGCACATACACACATGCGTGCGCGTGCGCGCACAGACACACACACACACACACACACACACACACACACACACACACGTCTCTGTATTTCTGAACAACCCTTATTACCAAGCATATTTCTACCGTATAAGCCACCAGAGCCACTACGATGAACTAGGATCAAACAAACATCGGAAGTTATAGCAAACTCAGGCAGTAAGACTCATAGTTCATTCATCACCACCATGGCCAGTTCAGTTCAGCATGGCCCTCATCCTCATTTCCACACTTGTGTAAATGTGAGCAGGGACATGGAAAATGATAAGGTGTTGCACAGGTTTGCTCTGTTTCCTTCATTCTGGCATGCTTCCCCCTCCACTTTAGGATTCTAGGTTTATGTCTTTTGTTTCTGTGCTGCCTAATTTTGAGAAGAATTTTCTTCCATTATCTTCAGTTTATATATAATTCCTTACTGCCTTTGAAGTTGTTAATTGTTTTCTTATAGTTTGGGTACTGGGGGGGGGGGGCACATATAATGTATTCAACCTAATTTTTATTATTGAGTATCATGGGCCTGTTACTTGGTGCCTGTCATCCCTTAAGTATTTTCTGTCCTGGTTTTCATTCTGGGATTTGAACTGCCTGTGCACTGAAACACCTGATAGTGTCTAATTGTTAACCTATCTTCAAGCATCCGATTCATTTATTTCTGTTACAATGTTTTCCTTTCCAGCATTTTCATTTTATTTCTTATAATTACATCTCTATTAAAATTCCTTTTCTGCTCATACATGTTGTATACCTTTTCCTTTAGAGTCTTTAACCCAGTGGTTCTCAACCTTCCAAATGCTGCTACCATTTAATATAGTTCCTCATGCTGTGGTGACCCCTCACCATAAAATTAATTTGTTGCTACTTCATAATTATAATTTGGGCACTGTTATTATTCACAATGTAAATATCTAATATGCAGGATATCTGATATACAACCTGAATTCTGAGAAGCACTGCTTTAACCTATCAAAAATAAAAAATCTAATTCTTTCTTTTCTTTTCTTTTTTCTTTCTTTCTCTTTTCTTTTCAAGACAGGTTGTTTTTTTGTGTGTAGTCCTGGCTGTCCTGGAACTAGCTCTGTAGACCAGGCTGGCCTTGAACTCACAGGGACCCACCCGCCTCTGCCTCTGCCTCCCAAGTGTTGGGACTAAAAGTGTGTGCCACCAGTGCCAAGCCAAAAAAAAAAAAAAAAAAAAAAAAAAAGAAGAAGAAGAAGAAAGAAAGAAAAGGAGGAGGAAAAATAGTTATTCTAAATAACTGTCTTATACTTGTAATAACTAGGTACTATCTGAGTGTGGTCCTCCTGGTTTCTTTGGCCTCATCTGTGTGTACGCTTTCTCCCAACTTCTTAGGACTTCTTGGTAATCTCGAATTGGAAGACATCTTGGGTAGAATTGTAGAGGGAGAAGAGAGTAAACAGGGTTTTGTGCCTGGAAATGAGCATGACTTCTCTTCTGTTAATCTTAAGAGCAGAATTGGCTCAAGTCAGTCAGGAGATAACAGCTAACTTCTGGTTTTACTGTTGCCATGGTTACCCTCTCCTCAGGCATGTTCCATGTGACTCAGGGCAGGCCTGGCTTCTGGATGGTTTTCCTTGGTGTCAGCTCTGTTCTCCGAATCAGGCCATCCTTCTGTGCGAGCTCCTTGGAGTGTCTCCTTCCACTTGCACAGCAGCAGAAGGGCCTTAGAGGCACCCCCTGTGCAGTGCCTGGTGTGTGTGCAAAGGAGGAGGTGGTCTCTTAGTCAGCAGCAGTCCTAGGCAGCATTTGTGGAGCTGGGGGTTGGAGTGTGGCCTTCCCACTGGTTTTTCTCCTCTCCCAGGGGTGGATCTCTGACAGTCATTGTGGAAATCCTTCTGCTCTCCCTCTAGATGGTAGCTTCTTAAACTGTGGGCTGTAGTCCTATATAGTTTCAAACAGAGGGTGGGGCACTGCTGTACTAAAATGTTTCTGAATATGCAACGTTAAAAGAGTAATTCAGAATCAAACACATAAACATTTCAAGTATTTCTAGCAGCACTCGCCTATGTCACACCATGCCTTGGTTCTGAACATACAACATGCTTGCATCCATGCAATTCCTATGACTACCTCATGAAATTCGTGGACTCAAGTTCAAGCTTATTCCATGCTCTGAGTTTCAATGTCTTTACTGAACACACAAGTCCTCTCTTCTTATAGAAACATTATGGTTTAAGGGTGGAAAACAAGAAGTTTTATTTTCCTACCATCTCTGCTCAGCATTGAATTGCCAAATTAGTACATCTTTGAACTGTACGAAGTGCTTGATTTTAAGAACTGCTGTTTCTAACGAGTTTCACAATAAAATTATTAAATGACTTTTGATTTTCCAATAATTCTAGAGTGACCATAGACATGCTTCTGCAATTTTTGTGGTATGATTTTATGTGAAGCAATGTTCTCAGCCCAAACTGTCAGTCAACTGTGAAAAACAAAGATGATGCTATATCTGCAGCATCAAATAGTCAACCAACTTCAGTTGTTTAAGTGAAATAAACCAGAAATCCACCTAATACCTGTGAAATTTGATTTCTTAGCCAGCAGTAAAAAATACTTTAAACAATTAATTTTATGTTTATCAGTAACTATTTAGTCTGCATATCTATTTTATATAATGATACGCCCAGAACTGTGCAAAAAGTTTCTCAGGCTAAAGTGACTGCAGGTGGACAACTTCTAAAACCCTTGCTCTAGACAGATAAGGATTTTGTTTCCCCCAGATACCCTGAGATAAGGTGGCCAACCCTTCCAATCACTTAAGAAAAAGATGTTCCAAGCAAACAGAATGGGGAAACAAACAAATGTCACTACTCTGACCCCTGACAAAGTAGACCTCAAACCAGAATTAGCCACACCCCTGTGACAGGAAGAAAGTCACTGACCTAGGCTAGGCTGGCCAGCCAGCCCCAGGGACCTGTTTGTCTCTGCATCCCTTGAGCTAGCATAACAAGAGTGAGTCACCATATCTGGCTATTTTTACACGGGTTCTAGAGAGCAGACTCCTGTCTTCCTGTCTGTCCAGCAGGCACTTTCCCAGCTGAATCATCTCCCCAGCCCCTAAAATGCTGCCATTTAGAAGTAATGCAAACCCATATTCTTTGTGTTCCATGGTGGTTTATATATAATTTGTTTTTCATAGTCTCACTATGATGTGAAAGCTGACCCTGAACTCACAACCTTGCTACTTTCCTCCTGGCTAGTCTGATGGCAGGTGTATGTCACTGTTCCCAGCCCTCTGTCCAGCTTGAGTTCATGTTTTCTTTGCTGAGTTGGCAGAGTTACTGGTCATACAGTGCTGCTCCATAGAAGCCCTAAATCAGATTTAATAATTTGTTTTTATTTTTTAAATGTTGGTCACACATTTAAAATCATGTTGAAAAACAAGATGAGGAAAAAAAACAAAACAAAACAGAAACACTTACTGGCATTATTAAATACTGCCACTCATTATAGTCCAAGTTCCCTAACACATGCTGATTGCACAAATGCATTTGTTTGCCACATACTTCTTTACTCTAGACTTAAGGCGAACGCTGATTGATAGATAATACCGTCTTTCTGCTTCTGTCCTATGTTTTCAAAGTAATCAATCTTAAGAGTCTTTAGAAATGTTTAGACACATAAATGGACAAAAAGTTGATAATGAATTTTTGTTCACTTGTCACATTAAAGGAAACATTGTGGAACCCAAAATAAGTAGAAGTTTTAAAATGCTAAAAGCAACTGGATGTGGGGATAAACACCTTTAATCCCAGAACTCAAGAGGCAGAGGAAGGTAAATCTCTGTGAGTTTAAGGACAGCCTGGTCTACATGGTGAGTGCCAGGACAGCCAGGGATACCTAGAAAAACCCTGTCTCAAAACAGACAAACAAACAAAAAGAACAAACAAGAAGATGCTAAAAAGCTTCTAACTGATAATAGTTCAAGGTATTCACTTTAAAACTAACATTGAACTATAGCCCTTATAATGCCAAGGACTATAGGTCGAGAAAAACAAATACAATCCACATGTGATCATAAAAGTAAAAGGTATGCTGGGCAGTGGTGGCGTATGCCTGTAATCCCAGCACTCGGGGGGGGGGGGGGGGGGCCAGGGACAGAGGCCGGTGGATCTCTGTGAGTTCAAGGCCAGCCTGATCTACAGAGCTAGTCCAGGACAGGCTCCAAAGCTACAGAGAAACCATGTCTCAAAAAACCAAAAAAAAACCAAAAAAGTCAAAGGTACAAACAAGATCATAGAGTGAACATGGACATGGAAAAGGACCAAAGAGCTGAGCAGGCTGCAGTGCACACACAAAGGGGTACAGGTCATGAATGTAATGGACACATTATTTTTTTTAAGAAGACAAAACTAATCTGTGCAAACTGCAGTGAGGCTATGTAGCAAAGTGCCACTCATTAAGACACATAATCATACAGTAAGACAGAATATGGAGCACTACAGAGTATTATAAACATAGCTTTTTCCATTCTAGATGCTCAAATATCTATAAAGTCAGAAAAGTAAGGAAAGAAATGAAAAAGTGGAATTATTAAGATTAGAAATGAGGGTTAACAATAGCTGAACAGTATATGGTAAAGACAGGAGTTACGCACAGCTACTAAACTTGGACGCATTTCTCTCCATCCCGACCTTTTACCTTTTTTCACTTCCCACCCCCAGGAGATAGACACAAAGCTTCTAAGCACTGAGGAAAAAGCCCTCTATGAAACAAATCTACTATGCAAGTGAAACCATTAGAATTTTCCTAAAAGCATTCCTGAGGACAGATAACTGTACTAGACACAGCATGCCTGCATTCTTAAAGCACTGTTGTTTTTTCCTCCCTCTTTAATAGGCAAAGAATTTTGGAGTTATGGGGGAGGGGGGCTTCTAGGGAACTTAAATGCCTTGCAGTAAATAAGAGGTCTTTTGTTTTGTTTTGTTTCTGATGGATACTGACATTAACCAGATGCTTATAATAGTCACATGTAAGGAAATTTCCTTAAGCATTTAAAGGCACTTCCCAAAAAGGCTGCCTGAGATGTAGAGGTCATTCACCCATTGAAACAAGGTCATAAACATTCAGGTCAGCCAACAATAGCTCACTAATACAAAGTAACTGAATATAAACATTATGTTGGCTATCCGCTCACACTATTTCTATTTCAGAAAAGATGCCCATAAGGGTAGTTAAATGAGGATATTATTTCCTCTTCTCTGTGTTGGAAGGTGCTTCATCTTAATTTAAAAAAGATGATTCACTCCACAAGGTCCCACTGGAAAGATGACAGAATCTGCTGTATAGCAAGGAGATTCTGAAGGTTTATTGTGCTGTACCTAAATTCAAGAAACACACACCGTTCTACAGAAGGAGCATGACCTCTCAAAGCAGGGAGGCCTCCGTTCTGCACAAACAATTTATTATTCAATGCAATCTCCATCTTCCATGAGAATTTAAAAGTAATATTTAATTTCATATGGAAATTTTTTAAAAAGACAGCCAAAAGTTCTAATAGTTTAAAAATAACTGCTTGAGATATGATCATTACAAATTTCAAGTTATACTACAGAGTTATGGTAATTAAAAACAAACAAAAACATGGTACTAGCATAAATATCAACACATTGATCAAGGGAAGAAAACTAGGGACCTGGATGTAAGTCCATACACCTACAGCCATCTGGTTTTTTGTTTTTACAAAGAAGCCAAAATACACTGGAGAAAAGATAGCATCTTCAACAAACAGTGCCTGTCAAATTGGACAAATCCAGGGGGAGGAATGAAACTAGATACTTACCTTTTCTCCTATTAAAACTTCAATTCCAAATGGATCAAGGCCCCTTATATAACACCTAATACCCTGAATCTAACAGAGGTATTAGGAAGCATTCTTGAATTTACCGGCACAGGAAATGACTCTCTGAGCAGGACCTCAGTAGCACAGGTATAAACACCAACAACTGACAAATGGGACCACAGGAAACTAAAAGTCTCCTTACAGCAAAGTATACCATCATTCAGTTAAAGAGGCAACCTATGGAATGGGAAAATAACTTTACCAGTTATATATCTAATGGACTATTAGCATCTAGATTAAAAAAAAAAAAAACCCTAAACATCAAGAAAACAAACACTCCAATTAAAAATTTGGGGTGGAACAAAACAGATATTCTCAAAAGATGAAATACAAATGGCTTAGAAACTTTTTTTTTTAATTTCAGTGGCCTTAGCCACCAGGGAAACACAAATTAAAACTACCTTGAGATTCCATCTCAGCCTAGTCAGAATGGCCTAGTTTTAAAAAAGCAAATGACAGAATATAATGCAGAAGCTGTAGGAAGGGAGAACACTAATTCACTGCTGTTGGGAGTACTCATGTAACTGATGCTGCAAATATGGACTTGGTGTGGAGGTTCCGCAGAAGGCTGGAAAGAGCTACCACAAAAATCCTGCGATACCAATCCTGGGCATATATGTGGGATACATACATATACACGCAAAGGACTCTATATCTTACTACGGATGAGATATTTGCTCAACTTGGTTCATTGTGCTCTGTATTCAGAATAGCCAGGAAATGGAAGCATCAATCAATAGACAGATGGACAATAAAAATGAAATAACCCAGACCCAAAAGACAGAAATCATAGATTTTCTTTCATGTGTGGATGAAAGCTTTGATAGGTTTGTCTCATTTCAAATACCCACAGAGGTTAAATAACTAGTAAGGGGCAATAGGGAAGGAGGGATTCTTCAGGAAAGAAAGCTACACCATAGTGATACAAAGGAGGAAAAGGAGAATGGGGAATGATTAAATGCAATGGGAATGGGAAGGTAGAGAGGGGAATATGGAGAGGGATAACTAACAGTAAAGCCCTTTTGAAAGAACTGTAGAGCTTCCTAATATATACATATACACATCCATAATAGAGTAGTATAAATGGATTTACTCTAAAATGGGGGATAATACCTCAACTAGACACCCATACTAACAAATAAAAACCCCCAATGTGAGGAATGGACTACCTCCTTTTGAGTGCAATACATGCTACTAGAGGAGAAAAGTAATTGTCAGTCTCACCCAGCTGTGAAGCCTGTGAGCTACAGCAATAGCCTATTTAGCACTAGATACCCACTGATGTAATAGTGGTAGAAATGTTATGGGAGTAACCAACCACTTTCTCATTGCATTTATGGCCTGCTCCACAAGAAACAACCCATACTTGGCACCAAAAAAGAGTCCAAGAACTTGTGACTAGATAGGTGATAGGTGCAAGGGGAGAAACTACTACCCAAGTTCTGCTAGAAGGATGCGATATTAAAGTGACTCCTACTGACTTATCGCTATACCCATACATCAGAGCATCTCTCAGCCCTCATTGGAGAAGCTTCTTACAGGAGATGGCAATTAACTCAGAGACCCTCAAGTAGTCAGCGTGCAGAGAATAAGAGGCTGTGGAGTGATCAGTCCTAACATGGATGTCTATATCACACTCCTCCCTCAAGGCTCAGGGATCTTTGTGGATAACTCCATACCCATGAGTCCATAGGCAGCAAAAAATTGGACTTGGTAGGTTAATTTAGAAGGGGAAAAACAAAGAGGACATGAAGTTGCAAGGTGGGAAGGTGGGGGGACAGATCTGAGAGGAGCTTCTGGGGAGATGTGGGGAGATCATCAAAACACACTGCATGAAATTCTCAAAGAATTAATAAAAATAAGGGTTGTTTTCAAGAAGGGGGACATACAAAACTTACAATGTGTGCAAAGTCTACCACAGAAATAAGACAATGTACTAAAAGTGCCCTGGGTTTACAGAGTTCTCACAAGGAGTTCTGTGCTAGTGCGAAGAAAAACAAGCAGTCATAGGTGCCTCCACCCATGAGTGTTCACTCCTCTGCATGTCACCTAGCTGTTCTTCCTCTCCAGACAGAATTTGTCCTCATGACCTTCACTGATCAATCAGCACAACAGAAGTGTCATAGGAACCTTGGGCCTGGGCCTGGAGAGCTGGCATCTCCACCCATACTTCCTTGCTGCTCCTAGACTATCACAGAAAGAAACAGAAGGTAGCATGTGAGGGGACAGAAGCAGGGCTGGGCCAAGGGTAAACTTCCAGATTATGTCTGTGAGGTCACATGAATCACAATCATGCACAAAAACTCATGAGTGACTCAAGAAAAGACCAAAAGAATATATATTCAGCTGAAACCAACCTAATCATTAATTTCTAATGAAATTGACAACAAAATAAAATGTTTACTTTTTAAGCCACTTGAGCTGGCAGATATCCAAAATAAATACAACGGATATGTCACTAATTCTCATGGACACCATATGGCGGAAGTCAAAGACATTCCTTACTGCCATTACACAGTTAATACTGCATAAGCAAATGGGAGGTCAAGCCATAATGACTTAATGCCACACTAGGTAATAAGAATACAAAAGGAAATAGAACAGAGACAACTTCCACTCCAAGAACATAGAGATAATGGTGAGATGTTAGGCCAGCCAAAGGAGTTTGGACTACCTCGGCCAAGTATCATACAAAAAAAGGTGAAATACGGTCACAATTGTGTTCCTTAAAAATAATCCTTGTGCTTGAAGTTTAAAAGATTGATTCAGAGGGCCTTTACCAGGGACAGGAGAATGGGTCAAGGTCAAGGTGTGAGAAGAAACAAAAAACAGACTTGTTGGAGAGAACCACTGAGGGAGAAGGGGGCATGACAAAGCAAATGGCGGTATGGGAGGGTCACATGGCAGCAAGTGTAATGGCTCAGTGATGGTTCAGGTGTCATCAACCAGGCCAGTGCAGAGCAGAAGAGGCACATTGATCTTTTCAGACACACAGACAAGACAGTAGTTCCTTACAGGACATTTTTCAATTTGACCTATTAATAAAATGTCCAGCATATGCTGGACTATGTAAGTCTAAATCTTTGAAAATAAGAATGAGGCTGGATTACAGAGTTAGAAGTCATCTATATCAGAGTTACATCCATTGGTTAAGCTGATCCATGGTAAGCCAATACCTACCCCACAGAGAGCTGTGAATGCATGACACTGTACCACCTAATGTAGGCTGTGTAATGCATGTGCTATTTAAAACTAGTCATTACTTGGATCTCCCAGACTGGGGTGGAGGAGACAGGTACAGAGAAAGGGATTTCAACGTGCTTTGAAGTATACAACCTGGCGGGTTAAGGTCAATGTCCCTACTTTCACGTAACTAAATGTCTATTTAAGGCCAAGTAATTCTCAAGGCCTATGTGCCATACTATATGTATCTGAGCCCCTGTTCTGGGTGATTCTATTACTTAATTCAATAACCTTGCCAAATGAGCTCCAGGTCAAAGAGCTTAGAAGTCAGCTGACTGTAATGGCAGTTTGGGTCTCTGATCAATCAATTATTTATATTTTCGGTGTCTTAGAATAAAGCAAGTAATACACACATCTGGGAATGCATGTTTGGTTGCTTGGAAACCAAGATATTTTACATTTTCCTTCTCTGCTCTCAATTTTAACTACTGCCAAACCACAAACTTTAGTATCTGTATCAACCCAGTTAACCACAAAATAAGGAAATTTACCACCTATATTTTCAAGACCTATGAATAAATGCATGTATCTCATACACTGGAGTGCATTTAGGTCAAAACAAAACATCAGATTGCAGAGGTAAATTTCCAGTTAAGCCCCAGGGGGCTTTCTGGGCTTTGACAATAGTAACTTGGCAGTTCCTAGTGAGTCTATTGACTGAAGTGGGGTTAATTAGCTATGGCATTTCGTTTCAGTCAAGGGATGCTCACTGTCTTTGAAGAGGAAACAGAGCTGCTAAATACCTACAGAAATGCTGATTCAACTAAAGGCCTTACAAAATCAAGGTCACCAAGATACCATTAGCAAGCACTTCCAAAGCCATTATTAAATCTGTAAAATTTGCAGCTTTGGCTCTCAGTTTCCCTACAGTTAATTATATGTGGAACAAAGGAGCGGAATAGAAGAAGTTATTCAAAGACTCTTAAGATGAGTACTTAGAAAAAAAAAAAAAAAAAAAAAAACAAGATCCTAAAATTTCCCAATATACATGCTGAATTATGGTCTGGGAGTGGAGCCTAGAGATCTTTGTTTTAACATGTATTCCATGTGTTCTGTCATCAACTGGAGCTTGAGATCCACTGCACACATACGTCGTCTCACTGTTTCACATGGGGAAGCAAGGAGGAAGAGGAAGAACAAACTGGGTTCTACAACCTCACTTTCTCAGCAATGACTGTAAAGTCCAGGAAAGGTTCAGATAGCTGCACCAAGACGAGATAATGTTCCTGCCTTGGTTGGTGAAACAACTACTTGATGGTCTGCAATGCCAGAAGCAGGATAAATTAATCAATCAATCAATCTCTCTCTGTGTCTCTCTCTGTCTCTCTGTCTCTCTCTTTCTCTCTCTCTGTCTCTCTCTCTCTGTCTCTGTCTCTCTCTCTCTCTCTCTCTCTCTCTCTCTCTCTCTCTTACACACACACACACACACACACACACACACACACACACACACACAAGATGTAATACGGCATTTTTCTTTATCTGAGTCTGGAAAACACAATAAAAAGGAAAGCTACCAAGTAATATTAATCTCCACTAAATGAAAGCATAATCAAAGCTCCTATAATTGAAAAGTTTAGTAGTTTTTAATGAAAAGAATCATGTAATTATCACATGACCCAGCAATTGCCCTAATGAACAGGTATCCCAAAGAAATGAAGTCTTACGTTCACACAAAAACCTGAACATACATGGCAGCATTACTAATAAATACAGTGCCTGAGAACACATCTGCTGTCCTTCACCAGGGAATGGTTGAGGTATGTATCCATACCTCTGCAATTACTCAATAATAAGCCAAGACTGTGCCACGACTTGGATGAATTTCCCAGGAAGTATGATGAGAAAAGTAAGGAAAACTCAATTCCCAAAGATTACATGTTGGAATGATACTGGATTCAAAGAAACTAAAGAGAAGAGATAATTAAATGCAACACATATAGATGAATCCTGGACTCAGCAGAGGGGAAACTTCATACAAAAGTCATTATTGAGACAACTGATGAAATTAAAATCTAGATTGTGAACTTGTGGGAAATTGTTATCACTATATTACATTAAATGAGAAAATGTTGGGAATTGGCTCAGTGGTAGAGCACTTGTCTAGCAAAGGCAAAGCCCTAGGTTCAGTCCTCAGCTCAAGAATAAAAGGGGAGTGTTCTAGTTTTTAGGTATATTCACTGAAATATTTGTGAATCAGTCTATACCAGTTTTCAAGTGTGTAGGAAAAGGATAGCATGTATGCAAAGGGAAAGGGGATAATAACAAAGCCATTAAAATAACAGTAAAAAAATGAGGAATATGGATACAGCATCCCTGGAGACCCTATTTCTAACCCTTGGAATGTCTCTATCTGAATGCACTTAAAATTAAAAGTTACTTTAAAACTAAACATTTCTTTTAAGCAATAAATAAATAAAGTTTCCCAAATATTTTGAACAATTCCCTCTCTGAAATATCACTGTTCTCTATGAAAGTTGAAGAAATCAAGGAAAAAAGAGCACTGGAAAGAAATGCTGTTTGTATTCATAGTTGGACAATACTTTAATGCCTTCTAAGACAGTACTCCAAAATTGTCTACACAATATATATTTTTAGCAATCAAAGTCAATGTTATTTTATTTTTCAAGTATTAATCCATTCTCATATAATATATATATATAAATGTAAAGCTTCTCCTTTCCAAAATTCTCTACTGCCTTATGATGAGGTGAACCCAAGTTTGACTCACTTCCACATTTTCAAACGATGATACAGAGAGACAAAGAAATAAAGGCCGGAAGTGCACTTCAGGTGAACAGTACAAAGGAGGCCAAGGGCTGAAAGCGCCTGAAGCCCTACAATCGCCTTCCTTGAGTGTATTTTGCATCACACCCTTGTGTAGATATGCAGTCAGAGAAATAACAACAGCAAGCTTTACTAGCTCATTCCTGGTAATCCGTTTTACCCAAAGGGCATTGAGAAAACAGTTCCTATATGTTAATTAGAACCTTTGGCTTAATAACACTTCTGACACATCCCTGAGCAGCTAGCAACTTTGTTTGGTCACACTCAATGAAAGCTTGGCATGTAAACATGGTAAGGCTAAAAAATAAAGACCATATAGAAAGAACAAAAAAAAAATCTTTTCTGTTTCAGTGTTATCTCCCTCAGTATTCTTTTATTTAGAACTGCCACTGGTGGTGACAACCAAGAACTGGAGACTGGAGAAGTGTCCCTCTCCATACCCCAGCTGCAATAAAAACAACAGTGTTGCTAATGAGGTGCCAAGACTTTAGATCATGATATTCCAATAGTCTTGATTTAACTTCAAGAGAGCTTACTTTTGGGTTTTTTAAGCTGTGGTTTATTTTAGCTTCTATCTTATGTTGAGCTACAGGCAGAAGCTTCACTTTAATCTCAGATCCCTAACAGTCGGTCTGCAAGACCTGGGTTATGTTAAACAGAGTATGTTTTCATCATCCTTGACATCTCTATGATGGAGCCTTCCCCAGAACCATTAATAACAGTGTAATTAGCAAGTAGCCATGAAATATGAGACCCAAATTACAGACAACAACATCAACTCCATTTTTCAGAAACCTGAGTGGTCATGTCTTTAAATCCCAGAATAAATTCCTAGCAGTTAGATTTGCCTTTTATAAAATTAATCAGAGTTTATGTATTAAAATTTTGATCCAGTAAAGAAATAGAATGCATAACATCTAAATCAGTAAAAAGAAAACAGTTATAAAATAGCAATTAGAGGAAAGCAGGGGAGCAGATGTGCAAGGGACCAAACCTGGGGTGTTATGCACACACCTAAGGCCCGTATTACCAAGCTACAGCCCAAGACCTACCTTGTTATTTTTAATGCATGAATTCTGCTATTTAGCAGACTTCTAAAACAGAGACAGTGAGACAGATCAGGGGCCCACCTCTCTTGGCACTGGGCATACATAAACCATCATTAAAGCATCTTAAAACTGTGTTAAAACTGTTAACATTAATGATTCCTTTTGTTGTTTGTTTTCAGAGATTTCTTCTGATGTTCTTTTTCCTAGAAATAAGTCAGGAAACTGGAAATGGAGAAATCTGACTACCTATTAAGCAGCTATTGGACGATCTAGTGCTACCTATATTGCTCTGGGCCAAAGAGGTCTCAGTCATACAGATGGCTAGTGCCACTGTCAGGCCTGTACAAGCCATCTTTAATAATCCATGGACATCTTGAAACAACTCTTCAAAAGACAATCCTCCACTGTCCTAACTCTTGAAGACACATTCCCAGCCAGAGCTGTTTAGCTTTATGCAATGACAGGTCTTGGCAAACCATGTTTCCTGCTCAGCCAGAGTGAGACTATTTTTTCTGATTAAGAGACTCCTATAACCAGGGCTGGTCAAAGAACAAGCCCTGGTGGCCATGACGGGTACTAACGACAAGGCTGTGACAGGCCAAACAAATGGCTGTGGTTGCTCCAAACAGTTCTCCAGCATTATAAGCAGGGGACCTGGGCTCACTTGATGCTCTCTGTGCTTCTCTTCCCTAATGCTGCCCCATCAGGTCCAATACAGACTTCTGTGGAGTGGCCTTTCCTACTCACTCACGCTGAACCGGAAGCACTAGAGAAGCAGCAGACACAACCGAGGATAGTAGCCATAGGGAGAATCACCTCTGCGGGTACCATGTACAAACTCTGCCCATGTGTATCAACCAGCGGCTTGATAGTTTAAGATCCCACTGGCACCACACGAATCAAGTGTCTTGGGAATGCATTCCCATTGCTGGGCTTTCAAGCACCTCAGTATATCTTCCCGAGCCTGTTCTCCTGAGCACAATAGCATCCACAACTGCTTGACAAATGAGGCAGTCAGGTGATCTTGCAGGAAATGTCAGAAGTTGGCACCCAGTTTCCAACACCCACTGCTGGGTTCATAATTAGTTTTGTGTGCTACTGGCATCTAGTACCCAAGCCCTAGGTCCACTGCAAAGCACCACTGACTGACAGCTGAAAAAGCTCTGGCATTTAGGCCCTGGGCCACAGATCTTAGTCTACACTGCCACTCTGACTGCCCACTGATGGTATCCAGGGATTCCATCTGCCCAATGAACATCCTGGCCCTGTGGAAGGGTATGCCCGCAGCCGATGAACAGACGATCTTCTGTTTGTCCACTTCTAAGCACTGTCTCAATGGAGACAAGTACCTAGAGTTGTTCCAGCAGCAACCACGGATAACTGAAGGAATGGCTGAACAGTTCAGTAGGGCCAGGATGGAGAGATGAATCAGAAGTTCAAGCACTTGTTATGCTAGTATGAGGATCAGAGTTAAGAGCCCCAGAACCCACATTATGCTGAGCAGTGTCTGGGGAATCTCCGGAGCAAGCTGCTTTACCAAAATAGTGACACTAGGGAGCTCAGGGCTCAACTGTGATGCTGTGCCTCGGTGAATAAGGTGGGGAGTAACCAAGGAATACTGACAGCAACCTTGAACCTCAACATCCACACATGTACACATCTGTTTGCACCCATACACACAATCACATACGCATCATGTACACACAAGAGAAAGAATTTGGAAAAGAAGAGCCAGGTCAGGAAGAAAGGCAGTAGAAGTGAAGATATCTAGAAAGCAAAGCTGATGAAAGGGAGCCGGGGACAGGAACCAGACCCTGGTCGCCAGAAGCATTCAAGGGAGATGTCAACTCTTCAAGGCCAAGGGTGTCAGACTCTGGGCTGAGAGTTGGAACACTGGTCAATGTCAAGGGGCTAAGGGTCTTAATGCCAAGGACCTGCACAGCACAGGGCTTCTAACACTGAAGGAAGAAGGGTCTGATTACACAGTCTGGAATGAAGGGCTGCAATTTTAGAGGATGATACTTACTGCTGTTTCTGCCACCTGCTGTGGCTGCTCCAGTGGGGGGAAAAGCCCAAAGAAGTTGATGAGTTGCTCAAAAAATGAGAGACAAAGAAAGAAAATGCTACCTAAGACTGGCTGCTCTGTTCCCACTAAGATCAGGAACAAGCCAAGGCCCGCCCCCTTCAGCACTCCTGTTCATAAAGTGCTTTGAGTCCCAGCTAGAGCAATGAGACAAGAGAAAAAAATACAAGGGATGAAACAGGAAAAGAAGCCACAGTGTCCCTATTTGCAGGTGACAACACAATTCTATACATTAGAGACTCCAAAGATATCACCAGCTGATAAACACTTTCAGCAAAGTGGTAGGTTACAAAATTAACATGTCAAAATGGCCTTCATATATGCCAAGACATACAGACTGAAAAACAAATCATGAAACAATCCTATTCATTATATCCGCAAAATAAACAAAATACCCTAGAATATGCATAACCAAGGAGTGAAAGAACTATCCAGTGAAAATCTTAAAACACTAATGAAAGAAATTGAAAAAGATTCCAGGAGATGGAGAGATGTCAGTGCACACAGATCGGTGGTGTTAATATTATGAAAACAGCCATCATACCAAAAGCAATGGACAAATTCATAGTAATCTTCATATAAATTTCAAGCAATTCTTAAAAGAAATTGAAAAAAAAGCCTTAAAATTCTTATGTTTAAAACTCATATAGACTCTGGATAATGATTCTGAACTATGAATGATAGAGGTATCTCCATTTCTGATTCCAAGTTATACAACAGAGCCATAATTATAAGAATAGCATGGAACTAGTACAAAACCATTCACGGTGACCAATGGAACTGAGATGCTGGTATAAGTCCACACATCTACAGATATCTATTTTTTGACAAAGGTGACAAATATACACATTGTTAAAGACAGCATCTTTAACAAATGGTTATCTCCATGTGCAAGAATGTAATTTAACCCTTCTCTCCTACCCTGAAAACAAATCAATTCCAAATGGATCAAAAACCTCAATACTTGTCCTGAAACTCTGAAACTTCTAGAAGAAAGAGTAGGGAGTACACTTCAGGATATATGCTCAAAAAGTAAGGACTTCATGGCTACGACTCCAGTCTTCCAGGAAATAGAACAATTTACAACTGGGATGTCACAAAATTAAAAGGCCTCTGTACCACCAAAGAAACAGTTGTCTGAGACAGTCTGCAAATTGCGAAAAGGATCTTTGCCAGCTAAATATCTGACAGAGGGTTAGGGTCTAGAATACACAAAGAACTCAAAAGTCTAAACACCAAGAAAACAAGCAAACAATTAAAAAAAAAAAAAAAAAAAAAAACAGACTACAGAGCTGAAGGGAGAATTCTCAGAAGAATAAATACACATGGCCAAGAAATAAAGGTGTTTGCTATCCTTAGCTATTAGGAAACTGAATATTAAAACTATTTGAAGACTTCATTTTTCCCATGTCAGAATGGCTAAGATTAAGGAACCAAATGACAACAAAGACGGTCAAGGATGTGGGAACGTGGGAACATTCATGCACTGCTGGTGGGAATATACAGTGGTGCAGCTACTATGAAAATCAGAGTGATGGGTCCTACAAAAACCTAGAAAGAGATCCACCATACGACTTAACTTTATCATTCCTGGGCATGGACCCATGGGATTCCACGTCCTATTAGTGAGACACATGCACATCCATCTTCATCACTGCTCTATTCACAATAGCGAGGACCTGGAAACAGCCTAGAAGTCCATCACCTGGTGAACAGATAATGGAAATATGGTACCTATATTCAATGGAGTTTTATTCAGCTGTAAAGAAAATTATGAAATGTGCAGATAAATGGATGAAACTGGAAAACATTATACTGAGTGAGGTAACCCAGACCTAGAAAGACAAACATGGCATGTTCTCACACATATGTGGTTGCTAGCTCCAAATCTTTAGACTTGTTTGTTTAATTTGAAGTATCTGTGGAATCCAGGAAACTAGAAAGGGGCTACTGGTAGGGAGGAAAGATCTTAAGGGAGGGCAGAGGGAAGAACACAAATGCTCTATGGAGAAAGGGAATAACGGGGAGGGGGATCTCTCTCTCTCACGCGTGCACACACATGCGCACGGGCACACACACATACACACACACACACACACACACACACACACACATACACACACACACACACACACACGCACACACAGTTTAATTGGAATTGTCCAACACAATAATGGTCTCTCAGAAGCCACAGTTGTAAGCAAAAAGGCCAGTCCAGTGCCAGGTGTGGGGTAGCTCCCTTCAAATTGTTGATCGTCTTTGTCTTGGAGATAAAAAATAAAATTGCTGGTGGAAAGACTCTATTGCTGGAGACAGGCATCCTTTGGTCACAGGGCATGGAGAAACTCAGCTGGTACAGACCAGGAAGCTTCTCCACTGCTGACTGGCTTTCACAGGACTGGAAGGTGCTTGCTATGCCAGCTGCCTGAGGGAGAAAAATCATCAACTCATTGAACACATTAATAAAAAACTCAGAGTCAGCCGGGCAGTGGTGACGCATGCCCAGGTGGATCTTTGTGAGTTCAAAGCCAGCCTGGTCTGTAGAGTGAGATCCAGGAAAGCTGCAAAGCTACACAGAGAAACCCTGTCTCGAAAAAACAAAACAAAACAAAAACCCCCTCAGAGTCAGTAATAATGTAGTCATGTCACATAAGGACAAAAATCAATAAAGCAATTCCCCCTTGGTGTCATTTGACGAAGAGTGAGCCCAAATTTGAACTATCCCTGTGTCTCCTGTCTATCTCTTATGAATCTGAATTTATACCTGCCTAATGTTCTTTTGTGATTGTGTGTGTGTGTCTGTCTGTCTGTCTGTCTGTCCCCAATAAAGTGATTTGCTCTGTATTTATTCACCAGCATAAAACGCATCACATGGTAAAGAAATAAAGGATACTTTAACAGAGTTTTAAAAGGGATTAAGTCACTGACTCCAACTGACCCAAATAACAAATAGTATTTTAAATACCATTGTTTATCAAGCAACATCAACATTTAGGGTAGATATTCATTTTATAAGATGCTTCCAACCTATATTTCCTGTTTTCAGCAAATGATTATCGTAATTCACATGCAAACACATATGCACTGCTCTTGGGTCAAGAGCACAAAAGAGTACATAAGAGCACAGGTATGCATTAGCTTAGGTTGTAAAAGTCGATTATGTAGGATATCCAAGGTCAAGAAATTTGAGTGTTCTTTTTAAAGCTGGTTAAACAAACCAGGTAAGTACACAGAAAGGTAGCAGTCTCATATCTTAAATGACCTCAAGGTATATCATTAACTCTGGCTGTGAGGTCCAACAGAAATTAAACCTCTTAAAATGTAAGAAATACGTTTCACCATAATGCAGTGTCACAACATTACTCAGCTGTGAGCCCTTTGAGCTACAGTAACATCCAGTGTGGTAAGTAAGAAATGCCCATGGGCACAGGAGCTGCATGAATATGAGTTACAAGGTAAGCAACCACGTTCTGTTTGGTGACCAGGCACAGTTTGATTAGATGTAAGGCCTTTTCCACTGGAGGAAACACATGCCTGGTACTGTAAATCTACTAAGAAACCATGGTTAAGGAGCTCATAAGCTCCCAGAGTAAGCCAGGTGCTATTATTTGCTAAACAGATGACATGCTATCACATCCCTTTAAATTCATATCTTTCTACCCACAGATTAGTTCAGCTCTCAGCCCGAATCAGGGAAGTTTCTTTTTACAGTAGATTTCATTAACTGGTCAAAGTGCATAGATGAAGTGTCAGTGGAGGGCTCAGTCACAAATGAGACACCTGTATCACAGTCCCTCCCTCTCGAGTCTCAGGGAGAATCCTGGAAGAGGGGGCAGGGAGACTGCAACAGCCAGAGGTAGGGAAGGACTATGGTGCCTTCTGAACATGACAGGATCATGCACTCAGGAACTCAAGGCAGCTTTGGTAGCCTGTATGACATCAAGTCAGCCAATATTCCAGTATGGAATGGGGGTGGGCGGGTTCATGGGTGCTCTTAACTGAGGAGCTATTAACAGTTGATGACTTCTGGGGGAGAGAAAGTCGGTTTTCTTTCACGGTAGGGCCCCCAGTAGGTTGACTATTTTTCCAGGGGAAGGCTCCACACCCATAAGTTTATGGGCAGCACACACTGGACTACATGGATTATTTACATAGTTTTAAAAATGACATTAAGTTAGGAGGGGGCAAGGCAAATTTTTGAGGATTTAGAAAGGAGTGGGGGATGAATGTAATCAGAAAGCATTGCACGTGTGTATAACATTCTCAAGAGAATTAATAAAAATAGTGTAAAAAACCACCTATAAAAAAACAAGGCAAAAATCATCTGGTTTGGGTCTGAAGTCACCACCTGCATTTAAGCTTTTTCTTTACTGCATCATCAGTGGCTAATAGAGAAAAGGAGCTCTGTCACATGCCAATATCACAGCCAGCACTACATACTCTTTGTCAAAAATCTGTGATTCCTGGCAAAGCAACAGTGACGAGCTTACAGGCTGAGTGTGCAGGATGTCGCACAGCAGAAAAGTGGTAATATGTGGGGTGAGTGGGGGATAGAGCCCACCCAGGGAAGCTGCCAGATGCACAGACTGAGGCACACAGTCAGCCAGAAGGGCAAGTGCAAAGCAGCCACAGCTTTTCACTGCTGGGGTGCAAGAGACGATGGTAAAATCTCCTGATGCTTACGCAGCGGCAACAGTTTTAACTCCAATAGAGTCCAGACTAGACAAACCATAACTAACTAGAGAGCCTGCTTACTTGCCAGTCATTTTGCATATTGTCTCAACACATTCTTATCACAGCTAACACTGTAAAAGACGAGGTGACTGCCCTTCAGAAAGATGAATGACAGTGGTCTACATCACTAGCAGATGGCAGAGATACAAGTGTGTCGGCTTGATGCTTCCATTGTTGAGTTGACCACACCTTCCACTATGCAAAAAAGAGGAGATAAGTCTGAGACACCAGTAGGTCCTGACATTAATCCTGGAAAGAACATGGCACTAGGAAAACGGAAATCCTTTTGAATTCTATAATGTTGTCAGGATAAGTGGTGGTATCTCTAGGGACAGTCTGGAGGACTTCCACATATGCACTAACCCCATCATTTCACACAACTGTTGAATCAATAAATAAATCCGCTTTAGAAACTCACTAACAGCTGGGCGGTGGTAGTGCTCGCCTTTAATCCCAGCACTCGGGAGGCAGAGCCAGGTGGATCTCTGAGTTCAAGGCCAACCTGGGCTACAGAGTGAGTTCCAGGAAAGGCGCAAAGCTACATAGAGAAACTCTGTCTTGGAAAAAAAAAAGAAAGAAAAAGAAACTCACTAACAAATGTCACTTTGAACAGTCTTTACATAAGCATTCAAGTCAAGTAAAAGATTACTATGGAGTTAATCCACAATGTTCAAACCATTTAAATCAGATTGTGTATTAAATACATAGCACTGTAGCTGGCATATGCATCAGGCATTTAACAAGCAGCATTATTTTTTCTAATTCATGAATTGCTGTCATAATACTATTTTTCATACCCAATGCAATGACGTAGTAAACTCAGATGAAACAGTTTTTTGCTAGGTATTCCAAAGAGAAGGGGAAATAAAATGCCATGAAAAGATCTCACTGTGCACTCACAATTAGAAAAGGCCTCTCAGTTCACTGTAGCTGTCTGTGCAAAACCAGGTCTTCCTTTGCTCTTCCATACAAAAGACTAGCTACTTGGAGGAAGCTGGCAAGGTTTCTCTTAACAGCAGCTTCTTGCTGGGCAGTTGTGGCACACATTCTTAATCCCAGCACTCAAGAGGCAGAGGCAGAAACAGGTGGATCTCTGAGTTCAAGGCTAGCCTGGTCTACAAAGCAAGTTCCAGAACAGCCAGGACTATTACACAGAGAAACCCTGTCTCGAATCACCCCTCCCCCTCAAAAAAAAGCAGCTTCCCATTCCCCATTCAAGGACACAGTGGCAGAGGCAGACTGAGGTTTAATTAACAATTTTGTTACTTTCAAAATTACTGCATTTTACTCACTGTTCCTTAAACTGACTCTCTGCAAGCCAAGAAGAGACTCTGACTTACACACCAGGGGAAAGTGTCTGCCAACAATCCTGCCTCAAATATGAGCTAATGGAGCATCATTGACTCTGTACTTTCTTAATCTCACTTGGGATGCTTATCTCCAACAGCCATCAGAAACAGTTGATGTTTTTATCAAGCCAGCAAAATTACACAGAAACTTAATGTTCATAGCACTCCAAAGTGAGGTCCAGGAAAACCTCCCACTAAGATAATAGATAAGTGGGGTTGAGAGTTTCTGCGGCAAGAATAATGATTAAAATAAAGGGCTTACAAACAGGAAAGATGCAAAAAAAGGAAGTATTTTCAACAAATGGTGCTAGGAAAAATAGATGTCCGCATGCAGAAGAATGAAATTAGACCATATCAATCAACTTCTACACAAAATAGCCCCCAATGAAAACACCGAAACTGCTAGATGAAAGCATAGGCAGTGCCCCACAGGATACAGGTGTAAGAAAGAACTTCCTGAATAGCACTCCATTTGTCCAAGAATGAAGGCCAATAATTGACAAGTGGGACTCCATAAAACTAAAAAGCTTCAGCACAGCTAAAGAAACAATCAAGGGAAGAAGAAGCCCGCAGCATGGGAGAGAATTCTTACCAGCTATACATCTGACAGAGGATCAACATGCAGAATATATAAAGACCTCACAACCAAACCAAAAAAAAAAAAATAATAATAATAAATAGAAAAAATAATAATAAGACCCACTCAAAAAAAAAAAAAAAAAAAAAGAGGCTGGAGACCTGAATAAAGAATTCTCAAAAAATGGCTTAGAAATATCTCAAAAAAATTCATCTTCCCTAGTAATTAGGAAAATACAAATTAAAACCACTTTAATATTTCATCTTAAGCCAGCGAGAAGGGCAAAGATCAACAAAACCACCAACAACAAATGCTAGAGGAATACAGGGAAAATAGAACCCTCATTCACTGTTGGTGAGATTGAAAACTCGTGCATCCCCTCCACCATGGAAATCATTGTGGAATATTCTCAAAAAGCTAAAACTAAATCTACCCTATTATCCAGCTACATCACTTCTTCGCATATGCCCAAAGGACCAGACATCCTCCTACACAGATACTTTCTCATCCCCATTCACTGATACTCTATTCACAACAACTAGGAAATGGAAATAACTTAAATATCCTTTAACCAAGATAGATAATATACTTTATAGATAAGTATTCAGCTGCAAGGAAGAATAAATCATGAACTTCTCAGCTAAGTAGATGGAACTGAAAAAGAACATACTAAGTAGGTAGCCCAGATGCAGAAAGACAAATGTTGCAGATCCTGTCTCATAAGAGATTCTTAGCTCCAAATCTTCAGATGTGAGCACATATCCTGTACTAACTCAGAAACCAGTAAAGTAAAAAGAAATCATTGCCAGGTAGTGGATGGGGAAGGGAAATAGCAGTGCCCAGATGATCAGGCAAAGGGGAGGGGGAAGCTCCAGTTAGGATAAGGAGGATACAGAAGAAGGGAGGAGGGTGAACTACAGTAAGGGTGTCTGAAAATGTCAAAAGGAATACTATTAACTATCTACCTAAGGGGAAAATACTGTAACACACATAAGCCTGTGTATAAGTATACATATATAGTTTAAGTGAAATTTTCTCATCTGTGTTGACAATGCTCCCTCCAAGTACCAGAGACTATCTCACAAAAAATCCAATACCAGGCATGAGAAACATTATTTTAAGTTGTTAGTCAAGGTTGTCCAAGAGGCTCCCAAAACATTACAGGTTACTGCTATTGTCCTTGGTTGCCCACCAGATGCGAAAGGTAAGTCCCTATGGTGGAAGGTGCTATGCACTTCAGAATCAGGGCCCAGAGGCCCTGATCGGGAACTGGCCTGAATGTTTCCTGCGGACTAGCTGTCCTGACGACAGAAAGCACAATGCAAGCTTCCCAAGACAAGAAGCAACAAACAGTCCTACCCAAGTTTGATGCCCAAGAACCACACCAATGATCAGCACAGCGTGATAACCCTGATGGGGCAGTAGTGGTATACATACCTTGGTGGTAACCAACTGCTTTTAAACTGGACTTAAGATTGACTCATCAAGAAGGAAACCATGACTGGTACTGGAAGCCTAGTCAACTACCCAGTACCAGCAAAGTCATGGGTCTTGAAGAACCTACAACTACCACTTTACTAAACCAGCATAATCCCGAACTACATTCTAAACATCTGTCTTTATACCCAAAAATATAAGTAGTCCTCATCCCTCACCAAGGAAACTTCTCTGCAACAGACATTGAGCACTACAGAAAGCTTCAACCAATCAAAATGCAGAATTGTGGAACCCAGCCCCCACATGTAAATCTCAAGGAACATTGACGAGAGGTGGAAAGATTGTAAGAGGATCAGAAGTTTGATCTGAGACTTTGATTCCTTGGAATGTCAGAAGCTCACCCCTACACAAAGGCTCACCAAGATGACTGCCAAACATGAGTTGAACAAGAACAATAACATACATGCCAAAGTGGACAGGGTAAAGCCCACAAGGACTCAATACTACACAAAGAACCACAGGCAATGAAGAATGCTGAAAATGGAAAACCAGTCTTCTCCAGGGAAGGGCCCAACAATTGTCTATCCACTACCAATGGTCGTCTCTGAAAACATAATACAAGAAATATGATACAGACTGAGATGGTTATATTTAGGAATATATGAATATACATACACATATATGCACATAACAATTAAAGAAAGCAGAGGCCATGAATTTGAAAGACAATAGGGAGAAGTATATGGAGGCTCTGGAAGGAGGAAAAGGGGAAATGATGTCATTAAATTATAATCCCAAAATTAAAAGAAATAATTAAAAAAAACAAAGGGCTTAAAATATCTCAGCTTAATCCTCACCATTACTTAAGGTAAAGGCAACTATCATCATTCATGTGTACAGATGATGAATCCAAAGCATTGCAAGATTAAGAACCAAAAGTTACATAATGAGTGCCAGTTATGTTAAACAACTAGACTACGCATACTGCTTCTCTTTACAAAGCTCAGTCAGGCATGATATCCCAACTGGTCCTCATTAACTGCCTTGGAAGGTAGATGTTTTCACTACTGTCCCCAGCTTATAGATAAGAAAACAGACATGCAGAGGTAACTGACCTACCAAGGACACAAGATCACAGGGGCTGCCATCATCCAAGTCATTTCCAGTACACTACAAATGCTGTCTGTGCAGTCATGCTCCCGCCAAGACCACAGCTCTTGTCCATCCACAGTTGTTAGACAGTCCTTTCTACTACAATTCGGCTAGAAAAACAATTCCTGTTATGCAGAAATATGTCTTATTCATGATTAAATGCAAAGTGTTTGGCGGCTAGCAGGCCCTAAAGAAATTAGAATTGAAATACTAAATCAATGGGACTGTTTATCAGATCACATTCCTCCTTGAGGGTAGGTCATGGACCAGTATTTCATGAGCATTCCTTAGGAAGTCACATTTTATTTACACTTTACGAATCCTTGTATTTGTCAAATCCAGGATGTGTCTTTGATATACTGAACCTCAAAAAGTTATGTGCTGCCCAGCACATTATTTTCTAGAAGCTTACTGTTTCAATCTTCATCATAAGAAAGTTAGAAAAAAAGGACATTTTTCATAAAAAATATATATCTACAAACTAAATTATGTACAGTTTAACTTATGAAGTAATTATATGCATTTTTATGAAAATAAGAGAATACTCAGTAAAAAGTCTTTCCTGATATGCAAAAATGTTCTGGTACATTCCAGAGATCTGAATGCAATGTAAACAGCTACCACCAACAGTTACTACTCTAAGTGCATGAATGGATACTAGAAAGACACCAATCACTGGCATAGACTTCAGCAATTTATTATTGTCCCTGATTGCTTAGGAAAATGACATTGCAAATATAATAGACATTTTTCACTAATGTGCACAAGCAAGGTCATTCACATCACTTGCAATCTACATAGCAATGACACTGTATTTTAATTTATAGAATTCTCATCTACACTCAGTGAAAACTATTAGCTTTCAATAAACTGGCTTTTACAAAAGGCCAACAAGATATTCTCCAGGTTTTATGCTATATTGGTATAATGGTTCACCTTATCAACTTGACTGGATTTCAAATCCCTGGGGTACCTCTGTGCACATCTGTGAGAACATTGCTCTAATTGAGCAGGAAAAACACACCTTGAATGTGGGTGGCATCATCCCATGGACTGTGCTCACAAACTCAACACTACAAAAAGAGTGAGCCCAGGGCTGACAACTTATCTCTCTCTCCTTTCTGAGCAGACTCATGGTGAGCAGTTGTCTCATGCTCCTGCTTTCCCACTTGACAGACTGTGTCCCCTCAGACTGTAAGCCAAAACACACCCTTCTTTTCTTAGGTTACTTTTGCTTAGTAATAGCAATAGGAAAAGTAATATGATCAGTCCATTTGCTCATTTTCTGAGGCATAGCACCCATCAAAAATGTGGAAAGACCTTCTAATCTAGCTACCCATGGATAATCACCAGAGCAAACCATTCATCAAATAATTACAACAAAACATTTTCTAATAAAAATGACCTAATGAGATAATGTTGCATACAGAGAACATCAACACATTTCATGTAGAAATCAAGGAATCCAAATACTGTCTAATTAACAGACAATTTTTAGAAAGTCAACACAAGACAGCGAGTTCTAACTTCTTCTAGTTCTTTTCCCCCAAAAAATGTGAAGCCCTATGCCAGGTGGTGCTTGCCTTTAATTGGAACACTCAGATAGATCTCTGCAAGTTCAAAACTAGCCTGGTCTATGTAACATGCCACAGGATAGCCAAAGCTACACAGTGAGACCCTGCCTCATAAAAACTATACAAATAAACAAACAAATGAACATACAAACAAATAAAAGCCCTGCTTCCCAGTAAAGCAGCCCTTCACCATTCTTTTTAAGAGAAGAAGGAAGTGGACAGTTAGCTCTTTCCTATAATTATCATCCGAGTAACCCTTTTTATCAAACCTATTTTTGAGTCAAGAGTAGTCCCAGTGATTCTGGACTCAATCTCATCTTATCACCACAAGCACTAACATTTCTTATGAAAAAATAAGATTAATGATCATGAAAGTTACATTTATGTTCAGGCTTTGGAGTAGGACGCAACTTTTTATCAAAGACCAGAAACTTAATATTACTTTAAGACTAAGCAAATCAGAAGCTAGATTTGGTTACATATTTTCTTAATACATTTTCTCCCATGAAGCTATAGTATGGGCATGTCAGTAAGTGAACAACAACAACACAAAAAACCTGACTTTATTAGAATCGAATTCCTTAGTGCTGACCAGTTCATTTACCCATGAAATTAAGGTCAATTTACCTTAAAGCCACTGCTGTGCTGTAAAATATCGCTATAATTTTTTTATTGCTTCCATAATTAGGCTGAGCTTTGAACCAAAGCAGTGTCTATAAAACACCCTGTGATGCAAAACCACAGCTCTCACTTCTAATAGAGTAAGAGATAGTTCATTCTAAAGCCAAATACAAGTGTCCATGGCCAAGGGACACAGATTTGAGGTTCCCCTAAACACTATGCTTCAAAATGATAAGTTATGAAGTGCAATCCTAATTAGTCTTAACTAAAAACCAAGTGTCAGATATGGAGGGTAAAAACTGAAAGATCAAAGAAGCAGAGCAGCAGCCACTAGAGACTTCTTATCTCTACGAAATCTCAGACCAAATGGGCAGGCTCTTGATTCTGTGAAATCTCAGACTGAATCAGGGAGAGATCCTGTCTCCACCCACCTTATTCCTGTGATCTCCCATGTACTGGGATCAAAGGCATGAGATCCCAAGTGCTGGGATTAAAGTGAGTCTCCCATGTGCTAAGATTAAAGGGGTGTGCCACCACTGCCTGGCCTCTGTAGTTAACTATTGGCTAGCTCTTCCCTCTGATCTCCAGGCAAGCTTTTTTTGTCAGAACACAAACAAAATATCATACCACACAGTTATTTGAAGTTTTTATAGTAACTGTACAAAGAAAGCCCCAGGGGTTTTAAAAATACATGTGTGAGGATATCAACTAGGTGGTTAAACAGCCAAGCAAGCATGTCTCTGCTATAAGCCTCAGATGTTCTGATGACACCCTTGGTCTTCTGTTTGTGGAACCTAGGTGCCCTCTTTGTATATTCAAAAAAAGAATTTTACCTAAGCACAGGGGTATTAGGTAAAATACAGAAGTGGGAATAAATGGCTATTCAAGAGGTGAAAGGCAGCCCGAAATAATGTGTCTGTAGACTTCTAACATTCCAACCCTCCACAGCCACAGCTCTGTCAATCAGCTGCAGAACCTTTAACATACATCTGGTTTGTGGATGGGAGGGGGTGTTCAGTTCACAATCCCAAACAAGTTTGAAGTTTTATATGTTAAATACACTTTCAGCTCTGGTCAGGGCATATCAATTTTTCTGTTTTTGTTGTTGTTGTTTTTTAATGTGGCATCTAAACCGAAACTGCATTAGAAATAAAAACCATTATCACTACAAACCAGTACCAAGAGATGGAGGGAGAAGGGGCCTTGTTCACACAAACACTTCTTTCAATTTTAAGGCACCCAGAGAATTTAAAAGACATATCAACCCATGAAGCTCTGATCTTGACAGACAATATGCCAGGTTAGGATTAAAAGACCCATCTAGGGTCAAGAAATGAGGATTCCTCACAAAGTAGCCTGAGCCCACCTCCAGTCTCCCACTGGACACAGCAGGCTGGACCAGGCCTGCAGGGCTGGGTATGGTGACTTACAAAGAACAACCAGGGCTACAACATGGTTCAGTTGCCTTCAGTGTGGCTCCATGCTGTGAACAGGCTTATCAAGGAGAGGAGAAGCCACAGAAAGAGACCAAAGACACCAGCCAACTCATAAAGTAAATGCACCACAACCACCATTGAAATCTTTACTTTTGGAGGTATATAAAATAAATTCAATGTTTGGATACCAGAAATAAAGTCGCTGTGAACTTTCATGACCACCAATAAAATGCTATATACTCTGGGGTTTTTCTTAATCATTTTGGATTATTAAGCTGTAATATAAAAAAAATCCTTAATTCACTGGGGGTGTGTGCACACATGTGCACATATATGGATTTGTGCTCCTATCTATGTGGGTGTATGTGGAGGCCAGAGGACAACCCAGGTCTTGCTCCTCATGAGCCTTCTGCCTTTTTTGTTGAGATAGGCATCTCTGTGGGGCTTGTCAAGTGGGTCAGATTGGCTGGCTAGGAAGCCCCGTGATCCTTCTGTGGCTGCTTCCCCAGCTCTGCCATTGCAAATATGCTTCCATGTCCCGCTTTTTACATGGGTACTAAAGACTGAACGTGAGTCTTCATGCTTATGTGGCAAGCACTTTATCAACTTACCTCTCTCTCCACCCCTTTTAACCTACTTTGATAATTCTGACAACTCGGAGTCAACTTACAAGGTACCTAAGCCATAAAATGAAATACAAGCCTTTTATGCTGTCTTATTGGAAGGGACACTGTTCATTCCTAACACCACTTCCCAGGCTGTATCTCCAGGAGGAAAAGCCAAAACAAGCAGGAAACACACTTCATGAAGAATACCCCACTTCCCCACCAGAGGCTCAGGTGGAGGGAGAGCAGGTGACAGCTCACAGGCTCACTCCTTACTACTGTCTCTCTAGCTACAGAAGCACTGTATTTTCTGATGATTATTATTATTCATTATCTGACTTGTTGGCTTGTTACACTTCAATTTTCCTTTACTAATTTCTCTCCAGAGACCGTGACTTAGAACCCCTTAGACATCCATAGAGTCTTCAAGGGAAAAGAAAATCCATGTTTCTCCAACACACCCTCATCACCTCCCTCCACTGAAGACTGTTCACACAACACAGAGCGCCATTGATTCTATGAACATCTGCAGAATGGAACCACATGTTTTGAGACCTTGCTACTGTCAATGCAGAGCTCCTGTCAACCCCCACAAACAGTGTGACAAGCACAGGGTCGTGGAAGACACCCACACGCTACCAGAAGCCAGTCCTCTGTCTTTCCACTATTACTTTGGTCCCTCTGCATCTTGTAGTCCAGCTCCAGGACATTATACTCTGTCACTCGATAACGCGTTCTTACTCCCTTTGGCTCACCAGGTCTTCTTCATAGCTAATGCAGTGAGATTAGCTTTTACCTACAACTTTATTTTCACAATTTCTTTCTCAAATTCCCTCTTAGGACGTTCTTAGACACTCTGACCATGCTGGGCTCTAACCTATGCTTTTGCATGAGTCTTACCAACAGCCACGCTGCTGTTAGGAATAAGGTCCTACCAAGAAATCAAAACCTCAGCTGCACAGCCAAGACACAAGAGATGCTCTAGTGGTGTATTTTCAGGTTCTCGTCCATTCATTTTATAAACAAAGCTTCGCTGAACTCAGGAGAAAAATACTGCCGCCCCTTCCCTCTGTGTACGCGATGATTCAAGGGAAACAACACAGAAACCCCTCTGAGCGCTGTGCAATCACCACCACAGTGGAAACAGTATGAAAGATTCATGAGCAGACAAAGGCAGGACAGCAGGGTCTGGAAGCAGAAGGGGCATCCCTCCCCAAAAGTATTAACACTTCCAACCCAGCTCTCTTCTGACCTGGATGGTTTTCATTTGACTTTGCACCCCCTTGCCCTTCCACGGCATGCTGCCCTCTCCTTGGCATGACACCTAGAAGCTGCTAAGGACAGTGGGGGTAAAATCCAAACCTGAAGGGCAGAATGAACAGAGGCAGGAGGCCTGTTATGTAAAGAGTATTGTCCAGCTACTGTTCTCTGGTTCAAAAACATCTTTCAGTCATTTTCTTTTACCATACACTGGGTTTTTTCACCTATCCAAAGCCAGATTATCACAAATCCCCATGTCAGCTTCCTGTCACCATTCCCATGAATATTCACCAAGGAAGCTATCCCCTTGTATAAGAATAGCATAGTTAAACCACTCGAATTTAACTGCTTTCATCTTCCAGACTATCCTGAAATGAAGTTCCTCGGAGCAATGTGCCATATCAGCACTGGCTTTTCCTGTCCTGTTTCCGCACATCCTTACAGGGTCAGTGACAGCCTTGGTCAGTGGGACTCTCACCACTGTGGCCCAGTGGCCTCCTGGGGCTAGAAAAGCTGCTGCTCACTGGCCCTCAACACATTCACTTGGTGACTCTCTAGAGACTTGCATGGAACAGGGCAGAATAAGCTACTTAGAGCTCAGCCTTATCTGCCAGAAGTCAGGAAGGAAACTGAACCAGTGCCTGGCACAGAGGGAAAGAAGGACTGAGTCACTGAGAACTCCTTACTTCCTTCAGTTCCTGCTGGCAGTACCTAACTTCAAACAACTTCTCCTGCAGCCCCAGTCTTTCTCAAGCAAGGACTGATTCTCAGTACCACACAATGAGAAACTGTAACATGAGAACTCCCTTTACCAGTGTCAGGTCCAAAGCAAACTCGATTCCCCAAACTTCAAAAAGGCAGTCCAAACATCCAAAAATTGAGCTCAACCTGAACTATAGGAGGATTTCTGATGATTAGAAAAAGCCAGCATTCCTCAGGAACTTGTGAAACCAGTTCCCATCAACGAAAAGAAGTCCCTTCCCTTTGGCAGAGGGGACAGACATGGTTACCCTGGTGCCTATCAGCATATCAAAGCCTGTGCTGGCCTCCAAGCTCCCTCCTTATCACAAGTTCCTGTTACACACATCAAAGTCCATGCTGGCACCCTAGCCCTTCTCACCCCCCCCCCCAAACTCCCTCCAGCTCCTGGGCTCCCTCCCCATAGCTTCTCATCCTTGTTACAACCCTGCTGTTTCCACTACATGCTGCCCCTGCTCTTCTCTCTATGCCCTCTCTATTCTCTGCCCCCTGCTCTTCTCTTGCAGACAACCCTGGCCATGTTCGGTCTGCTGGCCATGGTCTTTCTCGCTCGGCTCTGGACTCTTTCAGATGCCTCTGGCCATTCTCTCTCTCATATCTACAACAAAACCTTTCTGTACCATGAAGCAGTCAGTCATCAGTTTATTCAACCAGCACACCCAGTAATCCACATGAGCAAGAGATACTATTTTTATTATTTATAATACAGCTGGATTTGGTTGGTTAGTATCTGTGTAGACTTTCTGTATATATCTGTTCATTGGCCTTATCAATCAGATTTTCTTTTGTGCACATCCAAGTTTGCACATGCTGAGCAGGTATCAAAATGTATTTGTGATGCTATAACAGAGTTTTGGAGACTACTGTCATTTGTAAAGGACAGAAATGTGTTTTCCACAGCTGCGGCAGCCACCAAAGCCCTGTCAGAGCAGGTAATCAACTACCTGAGTGGTGTTCTGGAAAGGCAAATACTTTAGAACAGCCTCATGCAAGATAACCAGGATACAATTAGCAGTGGGGCTGGACTACAGAGGGCAGATACAAAGACTAGGCTGAGATCTCTGCCTCACACCTGCAAGAAAGCAATCTCTAAATGGTCTAAAGTAAGAAAAGAAAGAAAAAAAAACAGTTGGACTAACACAATTACTGAATTAAAAGATAGAGAAACATTCTGGTCTACAGAGTGAGTTCCAAGACAGCCAGTCAAGGCTACACAGAGAAACCCTGTCTTGGAAGAAACAAAAATTAAACTGAGAATCAGCACAGTGATAAAGATAATACTGGAAATATAAAAAAACAAAAGGAAATGAAAAGTTTCCATCGTAGAATCCACTACTTAGCAACAAATATCTCTCAAATTGATAGCAAAATCAAGTGTTCTTTAGCTAGGTGACAGCTGAGAGAATTCACCAGCAAGAGCCAGTGAAAATAATGCAGAAATGTAGTTGGAGCAAAGCAGGGACTAATGAGTCTGGAAAGAGTTTTCCTATACTACAAGGATCAGTCGGGAGAAAGAAGGTGCAGCACTTACTTATAAGAGCAGCAGAAACAATAAATGAACCTGACACAAATTATTGGAGAGAAAATGCTGAAATATTAAAAGGATGTTCTGAAATACCCGAATAAGTGGAAAGGAAAGATGGTTATCAGGCAGGATGAGTTAGCAGTTTAGTGTTGTCAAGGTTACATATAATTAATTCATAACTTCAGAGCTTGTCCTTCACAATCTATCAGAAATTTGCCAGAGTTCAAAGATTACGTGTAAACATATGCATGATGGTATAAAAGTACATTAATAGCTTAGAGACTTGCACATTATTTGGAGAAAATAAAGCAAAAGCCGGAAGGGGTTTCTCCTTCCATATACTATAACTAGTCACAGTAATTAAATAATATACAAAAAACCTAATGAAAAAAGAATCAAGAAGAAAAAGTCAAAAAACAATCGACTATTCTGCCATTTTCTCTCACACACATTTGTGTGTGCACATAGATTCCAAAGTTAAGGCGGTGATGGGTGCCAGAATTTGTGTCTAGGAAAATTCTTAGGGTTCTAGAATTAAGACACTGGGGCGAGCAGGGGAGGGAAGAAAAACAGGTAGTACATAGACTCACAGAAGACAAATGCCTCAAAATCCTCTAAGTCAACGAGCCTTGGGGAACCTGTCATATACACACATCCCAAATATGACAGTCTACAGTGTGTTCCCATCTGCTCCATCTTTCACATTACTATTTACATATTGGCCATGAAAACATAACATGGAATCATTTCCTATGCTCTAAACCCAAATTCTAAGAATGAAATGATTATTAAGTTTGAGGAATGCAGAATATCATGATTTGTGTACTTCAAATTGTTACATGAATATAATTTATTTTCAGTTTAAGTAAAATCCTAATAGTAGCCAACTTTACTCATTTTATGCCTGTATTCAATATAGGCAATATTTTATTCCATAACTAAGTTGAAGATATGAATGAAAGTAACATCTTCACAACTGTTTATTGTATTTATTAATTTGTGCATGTGTACACATATACCCACCCATGCATTCACATGTCATAGCTATTCGTATGACTCAGGACAATTTTCAGAGTCAGTTCTCTCCTTCCACCATGTGTGTCCTGGGAATCAAGTCCAGGTAGGTCATCAGGTTCAGAGAGAGACACGTTCCTTGAACCACTGCTGAGCATTTCATCCACCTCTCAACTGTGGTTTTTAAAGACCTAATCAGTACTGAAACAGTGACAACCCCATTATCTCTGGAGAAATGACCTTGTCAGTATACTAGAGATGTGGCACACACACACACACACACACACACACACACACACACACACACACACAGAAGTGGGGGGAACCTAGTGGACTCAAAGGCTTGTCTTTTAAAGTAACTTGGCATGAGTCATCTCATTTTTTTTTTTCTAGATAGAACATCTGGACATACTAAATACCATTCCAATACAAAACCTGTGAAAACTATTAACCGTGGGTTTTCTTCCTCATTTCTCTGTTATACCAGATGTATAAAAAATTAGTCTAAAGTGTTTATATTTGTCAAAAATTCAAGCATAGCAAGTTTTAGATTTCTCTGAGTGAAAGAATATTGTAATTTTTTTTTTACTAAAAATACCGAACATGTTGTTTTTCTTGTGTTAAGAATATGCCTTGTATGTTTTTTTTTTTTTTAATTATGTTGCCTTGTTTCAGGCTAGTGAACTCCCTTGTGTGAGTTGAATATAACATCATAAACTAATTCAATTCTTCATTCCAAGTAGAAAAGATACGCTTTGGGCACCTCCCACTGCCCTTTCAAATGTCAGATATTTGGAGACTTACAGGTTTATCTTTACCATACAACTGGTTTTTCATTTCAATCATACTGAAAATGGAGATATTGTAATCAAATAAGAATATAATATTTTTATGAGAAAACAAGAACTGAGTGCAGACATGAACAGATCTGATTAACACAGATTGTCCCTTACCCACTATAACAAGCAAACACTCACAGGAGCTGGAGATGGAATGGTGAGTGAGTTTAATTTCTAGGGGCCTGGAAGGGGCTGAGAAAATCTATGCACTTGGAAATATGGAATCAGAGGCTGTAATGCAACATTCAACTCAAGCACAGATTTTATGAGACCAGAAAACTACCCTACAAAAAAAGGATTCTTTATAAAGCTCGCAATATTGTTTAATCAGCCCAATCAGGTAAAACAAAAGATATTATAATTTCCTTTTTTTTTTCTTTCTAATGTCCTCCTGAATCCTCCTCACATCATAGAAGCTTACTCTTGAATCATTATCACTGCTAGAATGCAAGGGTATGTGACTCAAAACACACTTGTGTGCTCTGGGGGATGCTGTGGACATTGTTTCCTTGTCCCTGAATGCTTGTCTATGAATTTATTCATTCAGAGATGCTGCACTAATTCCGGGCTTGAGCAGCTCTTTATTGAATGAAAACAGACACATCCACAGAGAGTAAACAGAATAAGCATCCCAGGAGAGCTATGAGTAGAGGATTATGGGTACTCAGAAGAGGCCTCTAGAATTCCAAAGCAACTGTCACCCAAGACTGACTGTTGTGCTCGGCAGCAAAGAGGAACTTCAACTGAGAAAACACTTCTATCAGGTTGGCCTGTAGGCAAACCTGTGGTCCATTTTCTTGATTAATGATTGATGTCAGAAGGACCAGCCTACTGGGGACATTACTACCTCTGACCAGGTAGTCCTCAGTTGTATAAGAAAGCAGGCTGAATAAAGCACATGGAGAAAGCCAGCAAGCCACGTTCTGCTATGGCCTCTGCTTTAATCCTGCCTCCAAGTTTCTGCCTTGAGTTCCTGCCTTCACTTCCTGTCATGATAGGCTGTGGGATGAAATAAACCCTTTCCTTTCCAAGTTGCTTTTGTTCACAGTGTTTATCATGTGAAAGAAACCAAACTAAGACAACTTGGAACTTGAGGTCAATCTACTTGGACCATAACCCAGCCAGTGTCCACTCACCAGCATGAGTCACGACCCAACCAGTGTCCACCCACCAGCATGGGCCACAACCCAACCAGTGTCTACTCACTAGCATGGGTCACAACCCAGCCAGTGTCCACCCACCAGCATGGGTCACAACCCAGCCAGTGTCTACTCACCAGCATGGAACACAACCCAGGAAGTGTCCACTCAACAGCATGGGTCACAACCCAGCCAGTGTCCACTCACCAGCATGGACCACAACCCAGCCAGTGTCCACACACCAGCTACACATGCCCAGGTAGTAATCATCATTTACAAAGTATGAAAGTGATGTGATCTCAATTGCAGGGCTGAGCTACATCATGAGCTGACTTGGCATTAGCCCTGGAATGCTTGCTTTCAAATGGAAATATTCTCAAACTAAAGCATACAGTTTCCTCCAAGCTCCACCCATCTTCAGTTCTCAGGGGCCTCCTATGGAGGGTAATCATTACAGCAACAAAGACTCCATTCACTAAGTTCACACTGATAACTCTGTTTCCTTCCAGGTGATGACTGTTACAGCAGGTATTCTGGTACAAGCCAAGCTGGAATATATTAAAAAATAGTACATATACACACATGAAGAAATTGAAATCTTCCATTCTGTCCTAATATCTGATAGGGCACGGTAAGTATTATGAAATTAAAATCATAAATAAAATCGCCCAGGAAAAGCAGTATAGGGAACAGTCAAGCAGAAAAAAAGGCAGGTGGACCTCATGCTGATTTGGCTCCAAGGACTATTTAAGAACAAGGTAAACAGTGCCAATTCCGTAGACTTCAGAAAAGCAATTTGAATTAAATGCCAATTCCCTCCCAGTATAAACTAAATATTTGGTTTGATCTAGGATAAGGGTTATTAATTCTATGACTAATAAACATACAAAATGGGGGGAAAAATCTCCCTAAACCAAAAGATAATGGTATCTAATTTCCTTTACTATTATCCACACAGCTCAACTACGGGCAGTTATATTGTGGTGTCATTAGTATGAAGAGGGTCACTGTTCAGAGCTAAAATCAGCACAGTGAACAGGGTGATGGCTCAGGTTACCTCACACTGCTATGGCTGGATGCTGGGCCAAAAGGTTTCTTTATACAGAGTTTAGCTGAAAAGCAGCTAAACTTGTAAGGTAGGGATATGTCCTGGAATAAAATGCTGGAGATCTCAGAGAGATCAGGCAAACTGTTCATCGTGCAGACGCCCATCTGGTATTGACCACCCCCATGCTCCCCACAGAGACAAGTGCTCTGCACAGATCTAGAAATAGTCCTCTCAATCCAAGGATTGCTCGTGCTAAAAGCTTCTTTTTAGGATATCATTATCATCATCATCATCATCATCATCATCATTATTATTATTATATTATTATTTAAATACCATACATAAAATTTGCACATGTGTGTACATATACAAATGCAACATTCAACCCCAATTAATATCCTGTGAAAAGCATAGCAAGGAGATGAAAGACTATAACCAAACTTTCTGCCAAAGAAATAAAGCATCCATTGGCTTTGCCTACTCTGGCAGATCTTGGCCATACAGAGTCTTGACACTACATTCATAATCTCTCACTTCTGTTACTTGGCTGAAAAATGGCAACTATAGGAAATAGCAATTGTTACTGTGCGGCTTTCACCCTTCCAAACCATTCAGTAATAGTCCCTACCTTGAGGTAATAAGACAAGCACAGGGATTGTAGCAACCTAAAACTCCACTATGCACATACCCCTCCCCTAACAATGCACCTAGCTACCTAGACAGCCATTTAATTGAGTTGCACATACAGCCCTCTTCAAACAAGGCAATAACCCTCTCCTCCTCCAGAAGCACTTTGATGAGTTCACTTGTAGTCAGTTTCCATTCAGAGATGTCTCAGAACGTATTCAAGAATTGGAGGAAAGAGTCTGATACAATCTAAACTAGTTCTGAATGCAAACACAGTAAGGCAAACTGTCCTCTCGATGAACATTTAGAGAAATACATCTATTTACCATCTTCTGCCTACCTGGGCAGGCAGATGATTGAAATCAGACATGTTATAGGAAAGAGCATGTACAATAAAGAAAGACTTATATAACTCAATCTGTCAATCGAAACAGAAAATTGTCACACCCTACCTCTAGCAAACAAACTCCCCATCTTCTTGGACCCCAAAAGGAGCCCCCAAACAATAACCAGTGTCCTTGAGCCTCTGACTTAAGGAGACCACAATTCAGTAGCATCGTATCTGATCTATATTATTGCTTTTGCTTCTGAATCAAGATTGCTACTTTATGCCTGCTTCCTCAATTCTTTGAAAAAGATTCCAAGAACCTGGAAATGTCCAGTCCAGAGAGTGGCCACCCCTGGCCCCCATCATACTGTAAGGAAGCAACCAAAAATCCCTGCAAAATCTTGAGTTGATGTGACCATCCAGAGTGGACAGGCTTCACGTTCTTCAAGACAGAAGCTACTGACCTATGTCTAAGTCCGTATTTTCCATCTACAAGCCTGTCTATAAGAAGTTTTATTTGGTAATTTACATCACCATAAAACCCAAGAAAGTCAGTGGCAAGGACAGTTAGGATGGCCATTGTTCACCAAATAATCCCATGCCAAAATGAACAAGACAAAATGAGAACATTAACTATATACCACTATAGCTAGGGACACTTTCTTAATATCCACCCTCCCTCACACTCCCTAGTCTGCAAAATTGGACAAACCCAAACAGTTACTGTGCATCATTATCTTTCCCAAGGAAAGGAGGGGCTCCTGTTTCCTAGCAACAGGACACTAGAAGATCATCAAAATAACTATTTTTTGGGGAAAAAGAAACATCATTTATTAATCTTGTACCCTAACTCTGAATATCTACTCAATCAGAAAACAAAAAACCTAGCATGTGGGCCTGTAATATATTTTTATTTATGAATTTATATGTCTTGTTATATGAATTCAACATTAAAACATTTTTTAAGTTTAACAAAATAAATGCAACATTCTAACATTTTTCTTATTTCCACATATCTAATCTTGCATACTCAATGTAGAACTATTAATCTACTCCATTCCACAATTGGACAAGCAATTAATATTTAATTAGAATAGAGGTGGGCAGTGGTGGCGCACACCTTTAATCCCAGCACTCAGGAGGCAGAGCCAGGCGGACCTCTGTGAGTTTGAAGCCAGTCTGGTCTACAGAGTGAGATCCAGGACAGGCACCAAAACTACACAGAAAAACCCTGTCTCAAAAAAAAATAGAGGTTGCATTACCCTCAACTACAGTAACTACAGTAACTATAATTCCTTTGTTGACTTTAATGACCCATGGTACTTCTATATTAATGTTTCTCTACTGTAATGTTCTCACTGATGAGTTAAAGAATTTCAAGAGACAGTCTGGGATTTCCCTCACACCCACCTGGTCATGTCATTACCCACGAGAAAACCTGTAATATACTATGGTTTCAGTCCCAGAGGCCATGTGAGTCATGGACTCTAGCTCCCCTCCATTATCTTGAACAGGCGCAGGTTCTTATTATAGATATTACTCACTTTTTTCTCTGTGTATGACAAAATAGCTATGTAAATAAAGTTTAAAAAGAAACGGTCTATATCCCTTCTTATTGGAAAAGAGAATTATGGGGAGGGAGATTTAAGTGGCTAGAGGGATGGGAGGGTAGAGTGGCGGGGGGAGTGTTGGGAGCGATAACTAACACTGAGGATGTTTGAAAAGGCCATATGGAAATGATCTACTTCCTCCAGCTAGGCCCTAATTCCTAGTAGTCCCTTGATCTATAAATGTATCCAATAAGTAATCAATATATCAATTAAGTTAGCATCCTCATGATCTAATCACCTTGCTAAATGGGACACAAGCCTTCAACACAGGGGCCTTTTTATCAGACATTTCATAGCCAAACCATAACAGTGAGACCATCACTACTGCACTGAAATCTCAGAGGAATAAAACAAAGTTCAGAGACTAGCTCAACACAGAAAACACCACAGGTCATTCTCAGAGCAGTTATGAAACTAGAGTTAGCCAACCTTCAAATACAAATAGCTTACCTAGGATCCAAGCTGTACCACACATGCGCAGAACCTTCCTATAGCATTTCAAAAGGTAAAATACATCTCTAATACATATATAAAATGAGAGAAGATGAAGATAGGAAAAAAACTTCAAAATATGAAACTAGGAGCCTTTTGTGGACACAATGAAATCTAAGCAGTAAGAATAAAGTGTGGTTTTAAATGAATTGAATATCTATACAGAAAAACAAAGCCTGTCATCTGATTCTATTAGAGCTGGAAGAACTTCCAAGATCAACTTACAGTAGGAAAGTCCATCAGAGACAAAAGACCAGGCGAGTCAGGTTAGGAACTCCACAAATCTTGACTGTGTATAGGGGGAGTGTAGTGAATTCTGGGGATGACGGAGCTGGAGTGGATCCATCCTCATCTCTGAAGAATGAATTACTATCACTTTTTAATGTTTCTTTTCTTTCTTTTGAAAACAAGAAGCAGTGACAAAAACCATTTCCTTAGAAGAGATGCAGAACAGTGAGGAACCCGCTATATGCACATCACACAGCTGACCACGTGCGTGCCTCACATTTTGAGGCTCGCTTTATTAGCTGGTCAGTTTCCAAAGGTGAAGGCCAGAGATGGCTGCACTCTTCACCTACCACATAACCACCACTTCCAAGTCAGAGCTCCAACTAACTGAAGCATTCAACAGCAGGCATAGACTGGACACTTCCTCCCACTCTCAAAGGTCACACGTGAAGTCATTTGCTATTTATCTTTCCTCCTTATCACTCTGACTGCATCTGCATGCTGAATGACTGTAAGTCCCTAAACAATTAAAGTGTCCTAATCCTTTAGTCAATATGGAAGAAATGAAATGGCCCTTAATAAAGAAATCCTCCCTGGCCCGACACTATCATGCAGAGACTGGGCCTCAAAACCCCCACATGACTAATGGGATTCAGATCTCCTAGGGCTACATCATTATTCTGCAGGGGATTATTGGCCTTTTCTATGGGTTATACCACAACTGTAATGATCTTAAAACAAGAAGGAAAAGGAGTCAAAGAAGTGTCTTTTCTTTTCTCCCTTCTTACCACATTCTGCCTTCTCTAACCAGACCATATGATGGCCCTCTCTCTGGGCACTGATATTATCCATGCTCTGCTGAGCTTCTCATAGAGAAGGAGAGTATTTGGACACAAAGTCAAAACACTAATGAACAATGAGTGCCACATTCAGGAATGATCAGTACAAAGTCAGTAACACTCTAACACAGGGCTCAAGTCCTGCTCCTACTAAACATCTAACAGAGAGGCACTGAAAGGTAAGAAATCTAGCTCTGTTACATAGAGCTACTAATTAAATATTCAGAGTGTAAGGAGTCTGTCCTTAATTACGTCATCAGGCTGCGACAGCAGCCCAGCCTAAAAAGCAGTGGCCCTCTGTGCCGTCCATTTCCCTTCTCTTCTTTCCACACTCTCCTTCCATAGCCCACCCCCCTCCGTGTGGTCCTTCTCTCTGTCTCTCTGTCTCTCTGTCTCTCTCTCCCTTTCTCTCCCAATAAAGCTCTAAAAGGTAACTATGGTGCACTGACTCTTCCATCCAGCACTCTCCTCCATCGGCATGGCCGCCCCCAGTGCCACTGCCTTAACCAACACAGAGCTAATTTACTGTAATTAGGCTGGAAAGATTATTTCATGGCTTTCTAGTTTCTGCCACAAATTCATCTACTTACTTGTTAATTCGTTTGCTCAAAAATACTCATTAAATCTCAGTTACACATTAGACCTTTGGAATACGAACAAACTATAGCCCCAACTCCCAAAGAGATCAGTCCTGAGACCTTAATCTCAGCACTTGGGAAGCACAGGCAGGCAGAATGCAAGTCTGATGGGAGCCTGGGCAGCATAGTGAGATCTAGACTCAAAAAAAAAGAGCTAAATTAAAAAAAAAAAAAAAAAATCACCAGGTGGTGGTGGCACACATCTTTTAGTCCCAGCACTCAGGAGGCAGAGACAGGTGGATCTCTGTCAGTTAAGGCCAACCTGGTCTACAGAGAGAGTTCTAGGACAGGCTACAAAGCTACAGAGAAACCCTGTCTCAAAAAATAAACAACAACAACAAAAATTCAACAACTTGGAAACCCTCTCATCCACCCCACCCCACCCCCGAAAATAAAATGAGGATTCTTATGTCTCTCTCTCGAGAGACCTAGTTACATTAAGAGTGGAATTAAACAAGAAATTTGTTCTTTTCTTGTCTCCATGTGACTCCATAGTAGGTGGCTTGAGTCACACTTTAAACAGTAGTATAAGAGAAGGCAGGATATATGCAGAAAGAAATATTTGAGAAAGCCAGATATCACATACGCAGGATTCTCCTAGACTGAGACATCTGGAATGCAAGTGAATGGGGCAAGTGAGTCAGTCTGAGAGATGACCACCAATAAAAGGGTGATCACAAAAGGAACAGGCTTCAGGCAAGCCAAACACTCTCTGAATATAAAGCAAGAGAAGCCACAGAAGCTGGAAAGGATGCAGTGTGAGCCTGCCAAAGCCGGTACAGTGGTCCTCTCGATCTCGTTTTCCCCAGCCACCCTGCAGAACTGCCCACACTGCAGAGATCTAATGTTAAAGTTTCAGGAGAGAGACCCACAGATACACACTTCACTTCCATCATAAAGCTGTAACACTACGGAAATTAAAACTCAATATGATGGCAAGATCGTGCAACACCATTGCTTAGTGGTTCCCAATCACGGGCCAAAGCACTTTATGAATAGGCTTACACCAGATACGGCATGTCAATCCAGGTCTCCTAGCTCCCAGCTTCCAAAGTGCCAAAGGCCAACATCCCTGCTTGACTCTGAATCCTCCATGAAGGCCACATCCTGAACTCTGATGCAGCTTGATGGACAGGGGGGAAAAGGCAATTTAATTTTCTGGAAGTTAATTAAAATATGGATTTTTATACACAGTATTACATGTCGCCATATGCTGTGTTAGGATGAGTGTTACTTCTAAAAATACAAAAGCTTCTCTGATGGAATTGGATCTGAGATCAATTCCTAGCTGGCAACCTACACACAGCCTTGTTTCCCTCCAGAGAGACATAAAAGGGCAGCTGTCAGGGCTGTGCCCACTAATGGGTAGTGCCCAGTATGCAATCTGAACAAGGCACATCTACCCAGAATTTTTCACTTCAAACTAAAGCTAGCCACTAAAACAAGAGGAGGATACTAAATAAAGCAGCAACTCAGAGAGTAAAGGCCCCACACCTGCTGCTAAGGCCTCGAGCAGAACCAGGCTACGTTATAAAGTCACTCATCTTAACATCAGTACAGCAGCCAAAATGTATGAAGTCACCACAGCAAGCTGCAGCACATATGGGGGGGGGGAGGGCACGGCAGGGGGGGGGGGGCGTTCAGAGTTAGAAAAAAAACCCACAAGCAGGTGAGTGTGAGCCTAGCCCATACTCAAGTGATCTGGCTAGCTTTACAAGGGTAATGACTTGTAAGTGTACTACATTCAAGAACTCCTTCATCTTCCTATTCCTGGCCACCCGCACAGTTCTATTTAGATTGGGGCATTTAAGGAAGTGATAGAGTCAGGAGCACAATTACAAATATTTCCAAAATGCCCATGTGCTGGTATAACAATGCCAAGCACTTGGTCCACTTGGTATCACTTTAAATACAGCCTATTATGGATTAGGTTTAATATAGGGGCTGAGTTTCGGAGGAGGGGAACGTCACCATGATCAACTGGTTATGTATGTCTCAAATACTCAGTAACTTGGGCAAATGCTATCTTGCAGGGACACCACTCCTCTAGTGGATCTCTGATGCTCCTCAGTTCTTGTCCTTTCCTCTTCATAACCAGCCGAAGCAGCAGCAGGAGAGACGCATGAAACGCAAGATGTAAAGAGGCTTAAACACAGTGAGAGGCTCCTGCCAACTCTTCCCAGACTCTGGGTATATTGCTAGGTTCCTAGAGCACTGCATCCCTAGTGCACAATTCCTCACACAAGCCACAGAGCCACTGTGGGTAGCAGGTGTCTGCTTAGGCCATCTGGAACCTTCTCGGTAGGTCTACCTGGGTTCCTTTGTTTACATACTTACCACAGAGGGAGGAAGAGGTACAGGAGGAAAATAAACACCTTTTCAAAACGCCAGCACAGCACAGCATACCCCGATTTACTTTTTAATTGATGACATTCATACTATGACATACAAATTATACTCTCAAAATTAAAACTAAAATGTTTCATGCCAATGTGACTACATCTAAAAGACCCTATAATTACGATGACTCTAATTATTTCTCATTTGTAAAGCAGACTGACTGGGCCTGCTAACTCTCTATTCTCCCACTGGGTGACTGTTGTAAACAAAGTCACAGTTGCCGGGCCTCAGTCAGGAAGAGCTCTGAGCTGGACCGGGAATCAAGAACTGGCAGACTTCACTGACTCAGCCATTACTCCCCAAAGCTCAAACTAGTTCTCTCCCCCAAGTCTCCTATCTTGGTGAGGCTTAAGAAAATTGAGGGCTGGAGAGATGGCTCAGGGGGTAAAAGGAATTGCTTGCATAAGCGTGAAAACTTTGGATCAAATCTCAGAACCCAGGAATGCTGGGAAGCTGGCAAAACAGCTAGCCCAGCATGAGAAGCAATACCAACAGCAAAGAGACCCTACACCCAACAAGAGAGAAGGCTATTCCTACACACACACACACACACACACACACACACACACACACACATACACACACACACACACACACACACACACACACACACACACACACACACAGCAGGGCACCATACAAGAGAAGAAAGAGGAACAGAAGGAAAAGAAAAAAGACTGAGGGCTGATATTTTGTTACTTGAGTGCATGGAAAGATTGCTGGCTATGGAATCTGGCAGACATTACTGAGAGGCCCTGCCTTTCTGTTTTATAGCAGAAACATGTTATTTAGTCATTAGTACCTAAATTGCAGGTTAGTCTGGGGAATCAGCTGAGGTAAAGTGCATGAGGCACATACATCAAGGCCTGACACAAAGAAGAGCCCTCCTGCATTCTGCAGGTGCAGGGGGAAAGGGGATCCCCAAATTTTACAACAAAAAGAGGCCATTCTTCTCCCTTGCCTCTCCCACAGATTAAAGGGCCCAGAAATCTATGGAGGTCCCAGGAGACAAAAGCAACCCTCCAAAGGAAGGTAAGAAAGGTAATGGAGGCCATGACTTAGCAAGCACATGGCCAACGATCTGGGGAAAAAGATATAGAAGTCCAGGGAAGCCCTCCCCCAAGAACGCACCCTTGCAGAATCTAACATGGTACTTGGTTCCCAGGTATCCAGGAGCGCTTTTTTTTTGGTGGGGGGGGGGGGTTGAGACAGGGTTTCTCTGTAGCTTTGGAGCCTGTCCTGGACTAGCTCTGTAGACCAGGCTGGCCTCGAACTCACAGAGATCCACCTGCCTCTGCCTCCTGAGTGCTGGGATTACAGGCTATCAGGAGTGTCTTAAGAACTCCTTAGTGAGTCCTGAGCCATGCTTGGGTTACCTGCAGAGATGAGCTGGGATGTGTCATGCCTTAGTTGCACAAGATTGTCACTGCTTTACTACCACTTCCTCCCCTCCCCCACCTCCCCCTAGGTACGGAGGCTCAACCTAGAGCAGGGCTCCTCAACCTCCCTGGTGCTGCAACCCTTTAATACAGTGCCTCATGCTGTGGTGACCCCAACCATAAAATTATTTCATTGCTACTTTGTAACTGTAGTCTTCCTACTGTTATGAATTGTAGAGTAAATATCTGATACGTGGGATAACTGATATGTGAACACACACACACACACACACACACACACACACACACATGCGCACTCGGGGTCGTGACCCACATGTTAAGAACCACTGATCTAGGGCTAGGCAAGCACTCTATTGCTGAGCTACACCCTCTGCCAGAGATGGGGAGTAGGGAGAAGAGGAAAAGAAAATAGAAAAGGAGAGGGATGAAAGGAGAGGGAAGATCAATCATTACTGCCACGAGAAATGGCCATGAGCATAAGCCTTTAATAATGTAACAAAAACCAAACATGATGCAGGCAATACACAAAAGGAGAACACACCAACTAGGATTTGTCTGAAGCCAGACCTCAGGCCCAGTCAGGCCTCTACAGAGGTAAGTGTGGCTCTCTAATTTTAGGCCATCTTCATTGCCCATAAAGCCCCACATCCTTCCACATCACTGTAGCCATTCCTCAACATGACCTGGGACCACCGTCATGGACAGAGAGTCCCTTGACATATGGAGGTAGAGAAGGAACAGGCGTCAGGTAGGAATCAGAACCCAGCCCAGACCTGCACCTGCTGAGCACACAAATGGTCTTGCAGGAGCCATCTGCTGCATTCCCTGGCCAGGGTCCACAGAAGGACACGCCCCCATTCCCAGCAGACAGCCCAGTAGCTCAAGCTGAACAGCTGAAGTGAAGAAGCCTAGAACACAGGGCAGGAGGCAGGAGCGTCTCTGCACCACAGACAACCACATAGATGCTTCTTACAGGCTTCCCTCTTTGCCTGGGGATAATCCCAGGGTTTAAGACAGACTTCCTGTGACAAGCTTCCCAGAGCGACCTCAACTTCACTTTCACTTGGAAAGAACTGCCCCTTGATGCATGTTCTGTGAAACCACAAATAGGAAGCTGAGGCAGAGTCTCCCTCCCTTCCCACCCGACCCATCTCTCAAACTCAAGGTATCTCCACAGCCTCACTTACATTCCTCAGTCTCCCAGTCCAGGAGCACAGTGAAGGAGCACCAAGCTGAGAGAGGGGCTGACTCACCACTTACTAGCTGCTGCATTACGGTAAAGTTACTTCCTTTGCCTTGCTTCCTCTCCTATGAGATGGAATCCCTCTCCCCCAGTTTTCACACACGGGTGCTGCTGCCAGCACCTCCTGGGAAATGTACAAACTCATTGAAAGTAGAGCAGCACTGTTGCGCAAATGTCAGAAACCAGCAGGTAAACTGAGGATGGGAAGTCTCTGCCAGGGGGTGGAGGTGGGTTCTTTTAAAAGGAGTGTGGCAGGGGCTGGAGAGAGGGCTCCACAGTTAAAAATGCTGGCTGCTCTTCCAGAGGACCAGGGTTCAACTCCCAGCACCCACATGGCAGCTCACAATTGTCTGTAACTCTAGTTCTAGGGGATCAGACACCCTCACAGACATACAACACCCTCACAGACATACAACACCCTCACAGACATACAACACCCTCACAGACATACAACACCCTCACAGACATACAACACCCTCACAGACATACATGCAGGCAAAACACCAATGAATATAAAAGAAAAATATTTTTTTTAAAAGGAGCATGCATGCTGGATCCCTTCCACAGTGACTCTGCTGAGCTACAAAGCAGGTCAAGCTGGGCCTAGACTAGAAGCTACCGAACCCCAGTCACAGACTGACTGGCCCTTCAGGCAGCTCCTTCAGCGGAAACCAACACATCCTCCTTCTCATTCGCCCAGGAGCTCCCAATGTACAGGAGAGCCCACAGAGCTGGGCGAACAGGTGGCCAATGGAAGCTGGAAGCAGGATACAGTAGCACAATGTGCACGTTAACTAAGGCACAGGCCAACCCCCTCCCAAAGAGAACCACCAGGCAGAAAGGGACCCAACTGGTCAGCCACCTCTAACCAAGACTTACAAATAAATTAATGCAGGAGTAATCTTCACCTGTCCCGTTCTGAATACATATTGTCCATTTTAAGCATCAACACATTGCTAAATGCCCTCCTCATTACCTCAGTTTCTACTTTCAACCAGGAAGTAGCGAGTTTCCCCAGCTTACCCTAAACTTCCTAGAATACAGGGGCTCCCTGAAAACATGGTCAGCAGCCTCAGGTCTCCATGAAAAGGAATCGAGACTGCCCAAAGAAATGACTGGCCCCCCAGTACCGTGGTAGAGTATATACAAGAAGAATCTGGGATACCTTGTTTTACCAGAAAGTGATCAATCAATCAATCAATCAATCAATAAACACAGGGAAAAATGGAGACGTGCCACACCAACACAGGTGAGCTAAGTGGTGAGGTATATAAGAGAGCAGGAATTGGGAGCTCAGGAATCCATATTAGCAATAAACTAAAAACAGGGATCGAGGGAGGCTGCTTACAGAGTGCACAGAGGGCTGACTGGTGAACGTGGAGGGTGCAGAGACCACAAACTGCCTCCCACAAGAATGGCCAGTAGAGGCTAACTCTTGTTCTCAATGTGATACAACACAGAGTATCCACATTATTTTAAAGTGTCTCTCCACAGATTTTTACAAGAGGAACAAATGATTATAAAAATCTGTCCTGCCAAGGTGACATTCTGAAAAGGATACAAACCACCCACACAATATGCCAACAGGGATTGCACAGCCCACATCTAATCGGGAAAGCACACCTTAAATTTTTTCAAATATCATCAAAGATAAAGCAAATCTGAGAATTGTTTTGTCTTTAAAAAAAAAAAGGAAATTAATCAATGGAATAGAATGAAATACCTGGCCATGGACAATGTATTAATCATTCATTGGGTTAACTGCCCAATTCGAAAGATGAATGAATGTTAGACCTGAGTTTTCAGGTTTTATCAGTGTAATTACGTGGGCTCCTAACAAAGCTGTGGTTATATGGAAGGATGTATCAATTCTTAGGAGATGTTTAGGTATTTAGAGATAAAGGGCCTAGTACATTAACATATCCTCAAAATGTTTCAGAAGCTGTATGTGTGAGCTGTAGCATGAATCTTAAAGTCTTATTAATAAAATCAAACCTGAGGCCAGTTATTGGGGTGAATGCTGGAAGATCAGAGAAGCAGAACAAGCCACAGCTTCCTCACCTCACCAGTTCCTCAGCTGATCCTGTTTCCTCAGGCTGGAAGCCTCTGAGTCCTCATCCATATGGATCTCAGCTCAACTGCTGCTCAAAAGCCTGAATGCTTAACCAACTAAAAGCTTCTAGTTTCAGGTCTTCATGACTTATATACCTTTCTGCTTTCTGCCATCACTCCCTGGGATTAAAGGCTCACTTCTTGGGATTAAAGGTATGTGTCACCATGCCTGGCTGTTTCCAATGTGGCCTTGAACTCAGAGATCCAGAGGGATTTCTGCCTCTGGAATGCTAGGATTAAAGGTATGAGTGGCACCATGTTCTGGCCTCTATGTCTGTCTAGTGGCTGTTCCATTCTCTGACACCAGATAAATTTATTAGGATGCACAATATTTTGGGGAACACAATACCACCACAGAGCACATTAGGAAATGAAAAGAAAAATAAGTTAAATTTAACAACAGGCAAATGTGAGTTAAGTTTACCAAAAGGTATTCTGTGTGTATTTTTCTGCAAGTTTGAAATTGTTTACAAATAAAAAGGTTCTGCTGTTGTTGTTTTTAAAAAGCCACTTTTTCTTCTCATCCTCTGATTGCATTGCTACTGGAATAGGGTCCTGTCTTAGCTTCCAGACCATCATTCTCTCCTCTACCTCTTTCCTCAGTGTATCTCCTATAGTTAGAGGCTCTCTTGTTCTCAGTCCACAGTCTACTCAGTACAGAATCTCACTCACATTCAAGGTTGCCGTGAGAGACACAGCTTATAGATCTGGGGTGATGCAGACACAGCTGGGGGAGGTGGGCAGACAAAGAAACCCCACCAGAGGCCACCAGCATATCCCTTACTGCTGAAGGCCCATGCAGGCGAAGCTCAGGGTAAGCAGACCCACTGTTGATGGTACACTTGAAAGTAGCAGGCTGAAATGAGCGATTTCTTGAAAACGTGAGGAAGGAAGAACTAAGGAAGATCAAGTTTCATTTCACTCCACTGTAAGATGGCAAGCAGAGTCACTGTTTCCAAACACTACAATGATGTCCCCCTTTCATTCCACCTGAACCTCCCCTGCCAACTAGAGATCAGTAGGCCAGGCTTGGATTCATCACCCACCCACTTATCAAAAGTGCCTTTCACCTACTCCTCTTTCAAAATCCAGGACACCCAGAGTACCTGCCAGCTCAGTCTTCCGGAAGAAGATTGACCCCAGGCTACATCAGAAAACCACAAGTATACTAAATCCCAATAGGATTCATATAAACTTTCTAATTGGAATCCCTATTTGTTTGTTTGTTTTTTACTTTGTGGAGCAATTAAAAGAACAAGTGAGACATCTCAGCTGGAACATGAGAGGAGTGATATGTGGAAATGGATTTGTTACTCACCAGTGGCCTGGGCACCCAATTAGAGCTGCCCCCTTTGCCATGGGGATATTGTCAGTCACGCTACTTCTAAAGAGTTCCTCCCCTTTTAGGAAGGCTGCTGAAATTACTACCAGGCCATGACATATTTTTGCCCAAAACTGGAAGCTATTCCCCTCTTAGGAGACCGCAGATGGCCTATTAGCATATTACCATTCTCCTACTTGATGACTGTTTGGGGGGATTACAGGAAGAAGCAGATGGATGGACAAACTCTGTGTTAATGTGTCACTCTGGCAAGTAACCAGGCTAATAATGAATCTCAAATAATACGCTTTCAACACAATTCATTAAAAGGTTACCAGGAACTGAACAGGAATACAGATAATGGCGAAAAGACAAATTCAAAAATACCCTGGCGGGTTGTTTGTCCAACTGTACATTTTTATCTTCAAGCTTTACATTTGAGATCAAAAGATGGAAGAAACTAACCATATCAAGAATTTATACAAAATAGGCCACTGGTTATCAACAACCAAAGTGGAGTTAAGGGTTGGGGAGCAAAAGTTTCACTTAGCAATGTAGAAAACAAAGTGAAAACCTGAGGCAGTTATCAGCATAACTCCAGGCCAAAGTCATCCCAATTTTGTCCCAAATGACCAAAACCTTTTTTAAATATAGTTATATTATTCCCCCTTCTCTTTCCTTCCAACCCCTCCCTTGCTCCCTCTCAAATTCATTGCCTCCTCTTTTCAGTTGTTATTGTTTCACACACACACACACACACACACACACACACACACACACACACACACACACACACACACACACACACACACGCACGCACACATGCACGCATGCCTACATACATAAATACCACCTGACCATTACATTTAGTGGTGTGTGTGTGTGTGTGTGTGTGTGTGTGTGTGTGTGTGTGGAGGTGTGTGTGTGTGTGTGTGTGTGTGTGTGGATGTGTGTGTGGAGGTGTGTGTGTGTGGAGGTGTGTGTGTGTGTGGATGTGTGTGTGTGGAGGTGTGTGTGTGTGTGTGGATGTGTGGAGGTATGTGTGTGTAGGGGTGTGTGTGTGCATGTAGGTGTGTGTTTGTGTGTGTGTGTGTGTGTGGCGGTGTGTGTGTGTGTGTGTGGGGGTGTGTGTGTGTGTGTGTGTGTGTGTGTGTGTGTGTGGGGGTGTGTGTGGAGGTGTGTGTGGAGGTGTGTGTGGCGGTGTGTGTGTGTGTGTGTGTGGAGGTGTGTGTGTGTGTGTGTGTGGAGGTGTGTGTGGAGGTGTGTGTGGAGGTGTGTGTGTGTGGCGGTGTGTGTGGCGGTGTGGGGGTGTGGTTTCAGGGCTGACTACTTAGTATTGGATAACAATGAGGGGCTCATCCCTGGGGACGATTGCGTCTCCTATCTTCAGCATCCCTTAGTTGCCTGTAACTCCTTCTCTACGGGTGAGACCCTGTGTGATTTCCCCTTCCAAGTGAGCATGTTTACTGGTGTTGCTCTCTTCAAGGCTTGTCTAGGCAGCCATATTGTTGAGGTATCATGGGTGAAGCTTCCTTGTCATTTCACAGGTGCTTTCCTGGTCCTCTGGCTCTTAAAATCTTTCTGTCACCTTTTCCTCAATGTTTCCTGGAGCTTTAGATGCAAGAGTTGTGTTGTAGGTATATCAATTGAGTCTGGGTACCCATGATCACTTGTTGCCTGTATTTTGACCAGTTGTGGTTTTTTGTAATAGTCTCTTATTGCAAAGGGAAGTCTCCTGAAGAGGTGTGAAAGCCTCACTTATCTATGGCTACAAGGACAGATATTGAGAATCCAGTTAGGAATCATGGTGGGTTTAGTAAAGTGGAAGGAATGAGTTCTCTTCTAAGACTGGTGACCTCATTTATCCCAGGTGGTTTGCCACAGAATCTTAGGAAAATTGTTTTCATCCTGAATTACTCAAATTATGGTTTTAATTCTCTACAATGGATCACACATAAGCAGGTTTGAGAAACGGGCACCTGTTGGTCCCTATACTCTGTCCAGTCATGGGCAGAGAACCTGGAGTAGCTAAAAATATCCCTGGGGGAAAACTTCAGGCAGAGGTAAGGAACAATAACCATGTCCTTCCTTTCCTACCTTATGATAGCTTTGAGACTTCTTGGCAATATTCTGTGTGAATCAGGCACTGGGTGCAATGAAATAAAAACACAGTATACAAAGGCATCATGCAGCTGCAGCTATGGGGTGTGACAAAAAGTAGGAAGTGAATGAAAGTATAGTGCAAAGATCATCAGGACAGCATTCCAGCTCCTGGCAGGGTGGGAGCCAAGTGTTACACACATTTCAAAGACATGAATTCCCAGAGTCTCTCAGAGTAATTTTATAATATGTGGTATGATCAGTTATTCTAGTCCTAAATTACAAAAAACAATGTTCTACCAATAAAGAAATTCACTATAAAATTATCTTTAGACGAAAAAAAAAAAAAAAAGGTTACAGTTACCCTCTCACAGACTGTTAATTATATAAACAAGCATGCAAATACATTATAAAATTACCTATAGATATAAAAATGTTAAAAGTCATTACTTTTTGAAGATGGGTGGTGATGTTTTCATTTTAAATGTGTTTATTGATTGTGTGGGATGGTGCACTTAAGTGCAATGACTGTGGAGACCGGAAAAGGGTGTTGGATCCCCGGAGCTGGAGTTACAGGCAGTTACGAGCTCTCTGACATGAACGCTGGGAACCCAACCTGAGAGGCGCGCATGCTCTTAACCCTTGAACCATCTTTCCAGGCCCATCATTAAGTCTTTTATAAATGTTCTCAATTGAAATAAAATTGCATCACTCACCTGTTCCTCTTCTTCCCTCCAGCCCCCTCCAAGTATCCTCCTTCAACTCCTCCTCCCCCGCCACACTTTTCAGTTGATTGCCTGTTTTTCTCTGATTATTGTTGTTCCATACATTAATTTTAAAGAGGCATCAAAACAATACAATTAAATGTATACACAGGTCCTGATAATCACTTGAAACTTTGCTGACATCTTTAAAATTGTACAATTTTTCCATAATTTACAGTGTAAATATTTTACAATAATCATTTTGTGATAGGAAGACTATGGGAACACAAATCTGTGAGTTTCGGGTTACTGTGTCACAGCATTTTGCAGACAGCCCTAACTCTTCAGCATCCAATCATCAAGTGTGATCCTTCACCCTTGACAGTTTCCTCTTCAGCATCCAATCACCAAGTATGATGGCTTCTTTCTTGAGAAGTCTTTCTCACCATTCCATTTTTCTCCAACCCCACTGTTAGCATGTTAGCTAAATTCACCACTTCTTTCCCATACCCAGACTTCTACATCAAGCCCTTGAATGTTTATCCCTCAAGCTAGCAGTGAGCCTTCGCCTCAATTCCGTTCCTGGTTCCACCACCTAATCATCTGTTTGCCCGTGAGCTCATGACTTACCTCTTCTGTGTGTGGTCCCATCAGCTAAATAGGGACAAATGCCAGAACCTGCTCCAGGACTGGGGTGGAGCTTAAGTGAGCAACATATAACTAGAATATTGCCCAGTACCAGAGAGACAGTCTGGGGGACCTCAACACAAAGCACAAGTGTGACACAGAATATACATCCCAGAAATATAGGCATGCACTATTCACATCCAGCAAGCCTTTCTTTACCTAGGTTTTTAAACTTTGGTTTCCTGACCAACTAAAACTAAAATAAAACCATACTAAATTTTCAACCATCTATCCTATCCTTTCAGAAAACCTCAGGATATATATGATATAATGATAGCTAACTCCTATTGATCAAGAACCTGAATAGGAAGACCTTTGGCTTTCTCCAGGTCATGACTCCCAGCTACACTCTCTGGGATCCAGCCACCGAGTCCTAATTTTACCTTTCTTATTTAGAGAACCAGAATCTTCCAAATGATAAGGAAAATGGTGGGTGCAGAAAGTTGTTAAGTTACTAGTGAAAGTTATCTACATATTTATGGTGCTGTCTGAGTTCTACAGGATACACATTACATTTTCCAGAAAAAAATAAATATAGAATTATGTTAATGAAGATCTCTTTGTTGTGGCAAAGTGTTTGGTTGGTTTAATTCTATTTAATTATTAAATTTTCCACAATGAACATGTTTTAATTAGAGGAAATATAAACTATGGGGGGGAAGCTGACAAATAAATACTACATTTTAAAAACTCACTTTATTCATGAAAATATGGGTCAAATAGACAGTTACTCTATGGTTTAAGAACTGCTAGAAGCTTCCAGTAGCACTTCCTGTGAACAGATTTAGAGCAGGTGCATAGACCCGTCCTGCTGACTGTGCTCCCCTGGTAAACACTCAGCAATGGCTGGCTTGCTCTACTCACTTGGCATCTGAGCAGGCAACACATGGTCAAAGTGTCCACAGTAACTGGAAAGGGCCAAGGACAGAGAAAGCTGAGAGCAGGGAGGGTAGCACATTCAAAAGACCTGGAGAGTGGGAGATACTCATCCATCTCAGGATGGCTGGCAGTGCAGAACCCTGATGTCCTTGGAGATCAGAAAGTTTATTGCTAGGTAGAAATGCTGTACTAGCATCTTCTGGGTGTAGGCAAAGGTGTGTCTCTTGAGAAGCCTTGTATTCTCATCCACATCTCTCTTTGTTTCCATCAATTACGTCACCATTGTAACAACCACCTCCTTTAGAGAATGGGCAAAGACCAAATGAACTACAGGCTCCATTGCTGAAAAAGAACACTATTACTGAACACAGTGGCCTCCATAGTCCCCTCTCAAGATAAAGAAACTCTGAGCGTTCCAAAGCAGTGATGGTAAAAGCAAAAGTAACAATAAAACACAGCTCACAAGAGCATAACACTCTGACACATGAGAGCATCCTGCTGGAGCCTGGTTGTTTGCCCTTTTCCCCAGGGTGTGTCCCACTAAAGAAAATAACTCCCCTGTCCCAAATCCAGTGCCATCGAAGACTCTGACACAGATCTTTAGTGGGCCAGCCTCTCCGACTCCCTGAAGCCCAGCCAAGACAATTTCCTTGACGTTAGGGCTCAGTCAAGATTTCTCATTTCCTCCAGCAGAGGGATCTGGCTAGTCCAGTGGAATCTCCGAAACTAAGAGAGCAAGGGTTTTTATATCTTTCTCTTGTCAGAAAATATGCATTTTCAGCAACATGCATACACCAGAAATTTTGTCTAGACTTTGAAAAACAAAAGCAAAATAATGAAGAATTTGCTAAGAATGACCAACACTTCACATCATCTGGAAAAAAAAAAAAGTAACCAGGTTAAAGAACCTTACTTCACCAAGAAATCTGTTTAAAAAAAAAAAAAAAAAAGCATGTCCCCTAAAGTTGAAAAGCTAGATAGATGGCATTTTTCCCAGAGCCTTCTCAAAAAGAGCCAAATAATTGAGACTAACCAGCAAATAGGGAAAGGGAGAGATGGGCATAAAGCGAGCACAAAACCCTTTAGGAAGTGGCCACACAAGATCCCTGGCATAGTCACAATTCTTTTGATTTACCAGGCAGCTTGCCAAATAAGGCACAGGCAATTAAGATGAGCTCAGACTTGGTGGGGTGGTGGGGAGGGGCCTTTCACATGGCTAAAAGAAAAGTCAGCACTTCAAAACGACAATGTAATTTTCCTGGTCACTTCATATTATGTGCACTGTGAACAGACTATTGCTAAGCACAGTGCACAGACCACAAGGTATTCTGTGGTCCAGTCCTCTTAACAAGTCTTTAAATACCAAGGAGAACTAAAACTTGATCTTTATTTGACTAATGAGGAGCTTAGAGGTAAGAGCAGACAGCATGGGGAATGGTTGCTGCTTCCCTCTGCGGCTCTAGAAATTACTAAATATCGGGAACTACAGGGAGTAGACTGCTTGGGAGAAAGACAGTTGTGTGGTTCCTTGTCAAAAATCCAGCCATTGCTGTTATTTATCTGAACACAGTATTTCCTCTTTTCATTTCCAGCAACATCAGCTGGGTATTTTGAAACAACAAGCACAGTTTGCAGCAGGAAACCAGGTCCTTCCCCTAACCTGATTTCCTGCCACTAGTGTTATGGGGAGAGTAAATGAAAAGTAAGTAACCTAAACTTCAAAAAGAATAAAAATTGGAAATTATTATTTCATTTCTGCAGCTGATGCCCTTAATATTGTCCCGACTACCTTGTGCATTCTCAGAGCCTGAGCATGTCCTTCACTCTGTGACAGTATTCACAGATTTAAACTACTCCTGTTGACTATATAGAATGACAAAGCAGTCTCCATTATATAACCGCTTGGACCATACTCAACACAGGTGAACCTTGAACACATGACAAGTGAAAAACTCTACCCACTAAGGACCATGGATTATATGAGTACCTTCACATAGAAAATAGCCAGAATAGAAACAGGAGAGGTGGTTCAGGGGTTAGAGCACATAACGTTCTTCTAGAGGATCTGAGTTCAATTCCCAAAACCCAAGGTGGGTGGCTGACAACCACCTGTGACTCTAACTCTAGGGCATCTGATGACTTTTTCTGGCCTCCACAGGTACCTGCACTCATGCCCATACCCACACACAGGTGCGCTCATACATGTAACTAAAAATACATCTAGTTAAGTCCAATTCACAAAAAGACAGTCTGTCAATGTCAGTGGTTGATTGTCTGGGGCTTCTAGAATCCAGAGGGCATTAAGGCCAAATGGTGTGACTTCCAACTGATCAATTGTTTCTCCTCAAGCAGTGGTGGGAGTGATGTTTGCAAGTCTCTGAATATACTTAAAGCCCTTGTTCAGACAATGTGCTTTAGCTGGGTAGATTGTACTGTATACTAACTGTATCTTAAAACTGAGATATCTGTAAGTGAAATGAGAATATACTCGTTTTACTTAACATACTTAACACAGCCACAAAGGAAAGGCGTTCTCTTCATTACTCTTACATGCACCCAGTTCCCTTTCCTCTCCCCTATAATTCAGCCATAAGATCTCTTGTTCTCTATTTGGAGCTGCATTTTGCAAACTTAACATACATAGGAATAGCCGTGGAACTAAGTAAAGCATCAGTTATGATTCCTGACATCTGAAGGAAAACCTGGGAATGTATAGGTCTATAAGCCCCAGGAGTGGCAAGGTAAGATGGTCCAGCAGCAAAAGGCTGACCAACACACATGGATTCATAATCTACCCTAGGCACTAAGCCTTGAGCAGTGCTACCACCACCTATCTAGCCACAGTCCACACTCAGGGACTTCTGGAAAGACTTATTCCTTCTTATTCTGAGGGAAAAAACCAGACAGAGACAATGCTCCCACTGAGTAGCCCGAGTTCCTACACTGATGGGTCACAGACCAACCTATACTGGCTCTGCTGCTGGGGGACCTACCACCGGACAGCCTGGAGAGAGAACTATAGAGCTAATGGTTAAACACTCATCTCTTCATGTGCTGTTTCTGGTATAGAAAGAGCAGTGAATGAGGAGAGCTTAAAGAACCACAAATAATTATTGGGGGAGGGGTGAGAGAGTCAAGTTGTCATTATAATTCCTAAACAGACACAGAGAGAGGAGCAACTGGGCAGTAATTCCAAAGGCCAAGAATCCCTAATGCCCCCTTGTATGGTGTCGAATATCCAGGCAAAGGCCATAACCACCTCACCCTCTTCCTGATGGTAGTGAAACAGAGCAAGGCCAGTCCCCCAAGATGGAAGACTTTGGGGACCAAAGTTAACAAAACTCATTTTGTGAGGCAGTGAGAGACTTTTGTATTCCCTGACTCAGGGATCAGCCAGCTTGAGTGTCAATGTCACTGTGAGATGGTGAGTTTAATAAGGAGGTGTTTTGCCAACAGCACTGACTTCCCAAAAGCACCTCATACACACCCATCACAAGCACACCACCCCAGATTCAGGAGAATCCAGGGTGTCTGAGCATGCTGAAGCCAGAAAGAAGAAGAGGCAATAAAGTTCTGAATGACATTCCTTTCTCATTAACTTGTAGGGACTGGAGAATGGGAGCAAATATAGTTCAATGCAAAGTACATCTCAGTTCCCAGGGACAATTTCAACCAAGCACAAAAATGAGAGAAAATAAAAATATGCCAATTGTCTATTGCATACACATGTTAATCCATGAAAGGAGGCTACTTCTATAATCGTAAAATTACTCAAGGCATACAGAATTTAGGATATATTTCTCTTTTTTAAAAAGTCCTAAAAGCAACTTTAAAGGGTTGTTAGAAAGCCAATGGTCCACTTAGTATCACAAAGTAGTCTTAAAATCAGATATCCTGTTGGTCTATTTCCCTATACCAAAATGATAGTTAAGTTTTATGAAATAAAAGACTGATAACATTTTCCTACTAAGATGGCTCAGTAAGTGAAGACCTTCTTGCACAAGCATGACGACCTAGTTCATAGCCAAGGATTCATGTAAAAGCTGGGTATTGTAGCACATGTCTGCATGGGACATGTAAATCTCAGGTACCCACTGACCAGTCACTCTAGCCAATACAGACGGCTCCAGGTTCAGTGAGAGACCCTGTCTCAAAAAATAAGGTGGACAGCAACAGAGCTTTTGATCAGGCTGTAGACATGCCTGTAGGGCATTTTCTTAATTGGTAATTAATGGGAGAGGACTCAGCCTATTATGGGTAGTGCCATCCCTGGGCTGGTGGTCCTGGGTTCCATAACAAAACAGACTGAGCAAGCCATGTGGAACAGGCTTGTAAGCAGCACCCCTCCATGGCTCTGCATCAGTTCCTGCCTCCAGGTTTCTGCCCTGCTTGAGTTTCTGTCCCAACTTCCTTTGATGATGCACAGCAATATGGAAGTGTAAGCCAAATAAACCATTTCCTCCACAAGTTGTTTTGGTCATGGTGTTTTATCATAGGATGCGTTACCTGAACTGTGATACCAATCTTGAATCTGGAGCTTTCAGAGGCTAAAAAGTGATTCTTTGAGAGCACAATCGTGATATGTCATGCTGAGGCTTCCAAGAGGATCCCTTACCTCTCTTGGGAAGCCTCCTCCACTCGAGGCCACCTACTCCCTAGTTGTTGCTCCTTAACAAGATCTTCAACTTTCAGAGCCCACATTCTCAGTTACTCTCCTTGTATCAAGTACTTTCCGGAGGCACATTAGGGATTCACGCACTTGATATGGCCCCCATATCATTCTTGACTCATGAGTATTTTTAAGCCCTTCCTAAAGATCAGCCACCCTAGGTATTTCTAAGTCCTTCCCACTCAAGATGACTAAGGCTGCCCCACAGACAGACCTTCCAGCTTAACATGGCCCTTCTGGCAAACTCTAAGCATTTGAATTTCTTGTCAAGAGTTTTTTGGGGACAAAGATCACAACCTAAAAGGCCTTCATTGGGTCTGTTTAAACAAACTGGGCATCTCTTTTTCTTTCAGTCCTAAATGCCCTCTGCAAAACCCCCAAGAGAACCTGTACCTTTGTTTACTTAGGGTGCTCACGGTATGTGATCCTGAAACCTGGGTTCAAAATAATTCTTCCTTATAAACTATGATCTCAAGGATGCTATTACATCTTTCCATTTTCACCCATAAATGGGGATGCTTTAAACAACCACTTCATTCCATCATGCGAATTATTGTTCGCTAAATGCCCAAGATTGAGAGTGCTGCTGAGATACCTCAGCAGATTAAGGTGCTTGCCACCCAAGCCTGGAGACCTAAGTTTGATCCTCAGAATCCAGAATCAATTCATTAAGGTTATCCTGTGACCACCACATGGTACGTGTGCATGCATACACACATACATAAACACACATGCATACATACACACATCATGCATATACACACACAATGATACTGATAATAATAATAATAATGGTAATAATAATAATAATAATAATAATAATAATAAAACCAGTGACCCCTGAAAGCCAGGACTGCATTTTAATCAGCACAGCTTCTCCCTAAAGTGTGACAAAGTGTGACACTGCACTTGCACTAGCGGACTGTAATCAGTTTACCCACTACATATAAGGATGACGAAGGAATGGATCTGCTACTACATAAGGAGCTCTCAGCTCTTCACCTAGGAAAGCAGCTGTGTGTTACTAAATAAATATAGACATGGTTTATTTAGATATACTATGTAAATATTACATGTTACAATATACTACCTCTAAATAAATCATATGTAATAAATTACGTGTGAATTGTGTTTGTAGATGAATATATGTGTAATGTATTTTATACTATCTATAATATAAATTATAGATAATGTAATTTATTATCTATAAGTACATATTATATATAATGTATATATATTATATATGTGATGAAAGCCTATATTAAATATGCTCCCATCTCCATGGAGTATTGTGTGCCCACTCACTAAAACTAAGGAACATTAAGATCCAAAGGTGGCTCAGCAAGTAAAGGCACTTGCCACACCGGCCTGGTAGCCTGAATTTTACCCCCAAAACCCTCATTAAGATGGAAGAAACAGATCCATAAAGTTGTCCTCTGGCCTACACACAAACACACACACACACTCTTATGCATACACACCACACACACACACACACACACACACACACACACACACACCTATACACATGGGGGAGGTGCGGGCAGGTAGGGAGCTCTTCAATTTGAACATTAGAACCATTGATGAAATTATGCATCCCACGGTTACTGAGACAACCCTTCTCTCCTTTAAAGGGACCCCCATCACGCTCACATTTTATTGTAGAAATCTAACTTTCACTCCAGCTGACAGCCCTTTTGCTTTGTACCCTGAGGGATAATTTTATTTGCTTTGGAAACATCTGTGCAAGGGAGAGTGAGGACTCCCAGAGTGTCTGCAACCCTCCCAGATAGCAGGTCTCCGTTTCTCACGATCCTCTGCTGATCCTCTGCCGAGAGAATGTCAAAGCAGCTAAAAATAACATGTCACATCCCTCCCCAGTTGTCACTTCACGTGAGAAGCATGAGTCAAAAGCAAAACACTTGTTACTTCCAAGCTAGGTGAGGAAGAACCCAATCTGTTAATTCCGTTCATTAAGTTTCCATGGATAGACTTCTACAATCAAATGTGAGCATGATAAGGGTCCCTTAAAGATGCTAATATTAAAAAGCAAAACAATCCTTTCTAAACATCTGTCTCATTGTTTATATATTAGTAGTCTCCCAAACACAACTCCATTTTAATTTCAGCAGAAGAGCTAAAGAAAAAGAAACATCTTAACGCCCTTCAAGATAATAAACACTGTCCATCATTTCATGCCCAAGTATTTGGGAAAGAAAAGATTCAATTAAACCATGGTGTGAACTACATTTAATCCATGAATTTGAATGAGCCATTTGTGATGGCTTCAACATTTCATTTCACATGAGGCAATTCTGTATGGATGAAACAAACACAAGCTTAAAAGACAAGCTCTGGGAGCCTTGTTGAAGTCCTAGTCATTCAAAACAGCAATAAGTAAAAAACAAGGTAAAATTCAACAGTATGTCATAAGTACACATATGCAGTGTGAACAGGGAGTCTGTATAAGGAAGCAAATGCCTGCTCCTGCTCAGGGGCCTTTGGAATCTGTGTCTGAAATGCATGGTGTCTTCAGCAATCAGGACTCACCCTCCACCTCTTGGGGGGCAATCAAGGCAATGGCAACAGGCTGTATATTTAGGCCTCTCTCAGACAACCCCGACCAACAACTCAAAAGGGGACTTCTCATAGCTGGTGTTGGGTGTTTTATTAGATGGTCTTTGGCTCTTGGAGGGAACATTGTCATCCCAGATGGGAACAGTTCATTTAAACTGTGTATGTATACTCACACACAGATTTACATGTATTATAGAGTTTTTAGGAAGATAGTTAACAGTATTATTCCTTACATTTTTCTACAACCTTAGTGTTAAAGCTTCCTCCCTGAGAACTAGCTTTCAAGGTACCAGAAGGCACTATGCAAGCCTCCAAATGAGGGAAGCAACCAAAAGTCTTACGCAACTGTGGGACCTATGACCCACAACAATGACCAGCATGACACCATAAACCAAAGTGTGCAGTAATGGCAGGCATATCTAGGCAGTGACCAAATAGCTCTATAATTGGACTTAAGCATAGAATTTGAGAGATAAAAACATACTGACTCCATCAGAATTAAGTCCAGATTCTGCCTATGTCTGACAGGGAACATATGCCAGATAGGAAGACACAGAACTGCCTATTCTGGCACTAGATTTCTGAACCATCTTTGGATTCATTTGGTTAGGTGAACGTTGTATTTGTCCATCTGCATTGGTATACCAGGATACCTGAGGGGGAGTAACAAGAGAAAGAGGTTTAACTCACCATTTTGGAGGCTAAAAGTTAGCATAACATGTATTGTATGAGTGAGATTCCCCCTGCAGCTTCACACAGCTGCTTTCCTGCAAGGAGAGCCCCTAGGATCCATGGACATCAAACCCACTGCATGTTCAAGAGGGATCACAGGCCCAAACATGAAGCCAGACACATGGGGTCTTCTATCAACTCTCTCTAAGGAAAGCCAGCGAGGAGACTTTATGAGTTCCTTCCTATCTCCAGTAGCCATCGACCAGGCTCCACTTCTCAAAGATCTCACACTCTCTCAGTGTCTCCATTCTGGCGAAGAAGCTTCCAGCACACAAACCCTCACAGCGCACATTCACACCATAACCAAACCACAGTAGAGGTCTGCAATGCTGAAGGCTTCCTTAACTAGAAAATGGCATAGATGACGTCAAATTTCACACAATGAGTTTCATGATATACAATCTTTATTATTCCATTACATACAAACATTTACATGAACATCAAACATACACATGAATCTAAGTAATCTATAGTATAATTGCAATGTGGGCAGCAGTCCTCCTCATGGAGGATCTGTGTCCAGAAAACCATTCCCTGGTTCTTTCTAGTTCCCAAGCACTAGCACACTGTACAGTGCTCAGTCTCTGTAGGCCACAATCATTTCTTTGCGCCCCCCTACATGATCATTTCACCCCTCTTTGTATCATTAGCCCTGCCAGTACACTGCTTGATGCATGCCTCATAGATGGACATAGATGACCTCCCTGATGATATCACTATCGGATACAGTTTCTTCCAGAAGCTGATGAGGCTGAGCGAGTATATAACAGGGACAGCAAGAAAATGAGTCAGCAGAGAGGGTGGTGTTTATCAGCTGGAGTCAGAAGCAAATGTCCTTGCAGAATCACACTAATACCCTGTCCCTGCCTCAAATAAAGCCAATCTCCACCTTCAGCACCCTCTGCCCAACTTCTATAAGTGACCTAATGAGGTAGGTAACCCTTCCCTTAGGAAACCCGGGAAAGGTAACCCATGAGAACACATGTCCATCCACTCCCAGAGGCTAGAGCTCAGCCTATCCTCAGCACTGCTCATGTGGACTACATTATTATAGAGTCCAAGCTTCCTCCCCATGCAGTAGCCTCCATTTATCCGCTGACCACTAAGCCAGTGCATCAGGTATCCCCTCCCTTCTTTCACAGACATATCAAAGCAAGCCCTGGCCCATTCTGATGTTCACACACCTGTTAACAAGGACCAGTGGAGCATGAGGCTAAGGACAGAGGGAGAGGGACTCCTACAATCTGCAATCCTCCAGTTGCTGCCCCCAATCCTCCTTGTAGCACATGCCAGTAACAACAACAATAGCAAAGGCATCTGTAAGTGTGTACAGTCAGTAGCCAAAATGTCTGTTCATATTTTGTGCCACCATCTACCTCTAGAACTCTGTCAATCCCCATTCAGATTCTGTGCCCATTAAGCAATCTCCGATTCCCTCTCTCTTTGCAGCCACCACATTCCACTTTCTGTCTTTAGCAATGTGACACTTCCAGTATCTCAAAAGTGGGATTATAGAGTACTTGACATTTTAACACTAGTTTATTTAACTGAGTGTAATCTCCCTGTAGTTCACCCACACTGTGGCATGTGACAAGATCCCAATCCTTTGCTATGTACGACTAGACATTTTACACACTCCCCTGTCTTTTAGCTATAGCATCCAATGACAAATATCTCTGGCAAAGATCAATTCTACTCATCAAAATCAATTCTACTCACGTTAAAAACAGTTGTTAGAAAATATGAGATTGCTCATAAACAAATTAAAATTCATTATCCTTCCTGAATGAAGCTGAGCTGCCTAAACCCAGGCCTGGATACTGCAGCATGTCCTTGGAGTGAGTCACACACAGCATTACATTCCATGTGCTCTGATGACAGGTCCCAGCTCCTGGCATAAGTGTACTTCTCTGCCTGTGGTTGAAGAATAAAATAACACACTACCTAAAAGAGACAGTGTCTTTGAAAAGATCCACATATAAGGAAGATATGGATACACTTTTTAGAGGATTAAAGGTGGATTTTTCTTCATAGTGTATCGCATCTATATCTCCAATAATTGTAGGGTTTCTTTTAACCACCCAAAAGTTAGTTCAAGTTTTAAAAATGAAAAGTCCACTTTTCATAATGAAAGTCCACTGTTACCTCATGAATACTACCCTCCTTCTGGAAAAAAATAGCAGTCAACTATCTTGATAATATCTGCTTGAAATCCTTTACCTAATCAAAAATATTGAAACAATTTGTATGTTGATAGCAAAAGGGGACCAGTTATTCCTCTACCTGGGGGTCAAATCTGACCTGGGAGGTGTGAATCCTGATGGTCTCCTAGAAACGAACAAAAGGAGCAAGGTGGTTGGCAGCCTCGAACACTTGGAAAGAGAGACAAAAAGGTCTTACAAAAATGTTCTGGCCAAAATGCACCAAAGAAGAAATAGTTCTGAAAGTTTCATGATAACACAAAAATGTAAGGTACTGATTTCAGCTATGTGTTGTGGGATATTTGTACACTGTGTGAAGTATTTGCTATGACTGGTGTAACAAAAAACTGAATGGCCAATAGCTAGGCAGGAGGTATAGGTGGGACTTCCAGGGAGAGAAAGGAAGAGGAGGAGGAATCTAGGTGCACAGGAGAAGCCAGAAGAAACAGAGAGGAAACAGGAAGTGCAAATGGAAGAGAGATAGCATCATAGGATAGAACACAGATTAATAAAAACATGGCTTAATTTAAGTTATAAGAACTAGTTAGGAACAAGCCTAAGCTAAAGGCCAAGCTTTCATAATTAATAAGAGGTCTCCATGTCATTATTTGGGAGCTAGCTGGTAGGATAGAAAAAGACTCATTACAGTTATGATCTGACAATGATTTCCCAGGTAAAACCAGAGTTAGGGAATGACAGTTAAATTGATTCTCAATTTATTTGTTTTTTTTTTTAAATAATGAACAACAACAAAAACAAAAACAAAAAACATGAGGTACATGATTCTTGAAAGACAAGGGAAAAGCCAGATGCAGTCCTGCCTCTGGAGTGAACCAAGGCAGCCTGTACAAAAAAAAAAAAAAAAAAAAAAAACCGACTGGCAGGGCAGGTGGGAGCCACACAGGCCCTATCTGATTATACACTACACTGGGCCTAAACCAAAGATTATTGCAAGACAAAGGGTTGAAAGCTAAGTGGTCCCACTGCAAGTCATGGTCTCGTTTATAGTCATCTGAGTACCTGGACACCAGCAACATCCTGACTGGAGCTCAAAGAGCCCACCAAGGATGAGTGTGAGCCTTTTTCCTGTTATGCCACACCACCCAACCCAGATGCTGCTCAGGTTGACGTTTATCTGAAGACTGGCCGTGTGCTTTTTAAGTCGTGGGAGAGGCGGTCAAGGAGGGAAAACTGCCTTAGGCTAAACTGGAAGATTTTTCTTCCAACACTGAATACAGTAAGGCTGGGTTAGCAGTGTGAATGGTCCATGATCCATTGATTTCAGCTGAAAGATGAGATTTCTTGCTCTCAAGTGTGATTAATTCTCTCCTATAACTAGTAGGACTGTGATGGTTTTTACTGAATCCACACCAAAGGAAGTCGGGTGAAAAGGTCTGCCTTGGGTTTCACAAGGACCACCTTCCAGGCTGGAGAGGAAGATGGATTCATCAAGTCCTCTCATCAGCTGCACACTCAGAATGACTAAAACGTGACTTCTGATGCCACTTAAGCACTCCACAGGACTTGAAATGTCCCTGTGCCATCTCTCTGTTCAGTGGCTTCCCCCTCCAGTCCCCCAAAATAGAAAAACCAAGTTACTGCTGTGCTTTGTTTTAGTAAATAACTGCACCATGTTTTGAAGCTCACTGGAGAAGAGTATTTGATTTCTAGGACTAAAGAGGATTCATGAAATGAATGGAAACATTGTCCAGGTAGCCTCTTAACAAAATAAACATACTGTTATTAATCTTGAGACACATGTGCACACACAGCACACACACACACACACACAGAGAGAGAGAGAGAAAGAGAGAGAGAGAGAGAGAGAGAGAGAGAGAGAGAGAGAGGATTGAAACAAGTCTTTTATCCTTAAAAGAAAAGCCACCAGAAAGAGAAATGTGAGTCATTAATTACACTCAGTGATTTCATGGAAAGCAGCAGGCTGCTTCTAAGTCTAAAAATATCCCCTGAACATCAAGCCCGGTGCTTGTTTTTCTACTCCCCCCCCCATTTTGTTGCATATCCATTTGCAACTGAATAATACCAATTAATGAATAGGATCTTTCAAGATAATGTGAGCTTCAACAAGCAAAAGAAATGAGCCTGCCCATGGCAGGCACCCCCACCCCCTAACAGGACCAGAGCTTTGGCTGAAGATGCTGAGCAGCACCTTGAGGGAAGAAAATCACAAAGCTGGTCACAGAACTCAAAGGGGGAAACATCTCAAAAATTTTTAAAAGATGTACTGCATATTATTGCTTCAAAGTTTTTATGGTTATCATATCCTAAACCTTAGTTCTAAATCCATGTAATATTTTTATCTCTACAATGTGTTCCTCGGCCTTCTGCTCTGCTTTCAAGTATGTGAGAGGACATGGAGGTTTCTCTTTAATCCCAAATGTATCCTCCCATTGTGAATCACCATAAAACCAGTACTCAAAATCCACAAAGTCTAAAGCAGTAGTACCCATGCTCCAAGCCACAGACAGTGCTGCCTACTAAATGCTGTTCACACTTCTGAAATCCACATGGCCCTAGCCATAAGAAGCGAATGGATACCTTTTCACAGGACCTAAATCATACTCCACAGACATATCATTAGCAAAATGACGCAGCTAGATCATCCCTATATGTGGGGAGGGTCACGGGGAAGGGGGTGCTCCATGATTAATGCTTTATTGAGCTGTTCCCTGAAGACCTGTCTGAGGAAAGATCAGAATAGGAAGCAGCTGTGCTTGTTAGTGCTCTTGTCTGAATGTCCTCAACATCACACTGTCACTGATGCCTTCAGGATCGCTGCTGTCTTCTCCTGTCTTGTTACTCCAGCTTTTAGGCTGAAGAACACAGGGTGTTTAACAAAAACAGAATTTAAAAATAGTGATACTTAAAAGGATGCGTTTCTGTTAAACACCTATCCAGTTCATGGAGGAAGACTTTGTGCTGTGGAATAAATTCTAGCCTTCTCATAATTCTAATCAACGTGTCCCATCACTGCATTTCCTTGAGTTTAAAAACCACAGCTCAGCTTTCTGAACATTTCCAACCCAAAGACAGTGTGGCAAAAAAAGCCAAAGTGAGAACAATATATACAGGAATCCAAAATAAGTGCTCTAAGAGTAAAAATACTGGGGCTGGGGATATAGATCTGTGGCATAGTACTTACCTAGCATATAATTTGGTCCCCAACACCACAAAAATGAAGGTGATTATGATGATGATGGTGATGATGATGATGATGAGGAGGAGGAGGAGGAGGAAAAGGGGGAGGAAGTGAAGCAGGGGAGGAACAAGGAGAAGAAGACTGGGTAAAGACACTTTTTTCTTTTAATTAAGGCCTGGCTTGGTAGTACATGCCTGTAAGCCCAGCACTTCAGAGGCAGAGGCAGGAAGACCATGGCAAGTTCAAGGCCAGCCTGATTAACATGTGTGTTCCAGACTAGTCACAGATACATCCTGAGATCTTGTCTCACAAAGCAATGAAAATTAAGTAAAAGAAAGCTTCCAAAACCCAAAGATATTTATTACTATTATATACTTTGTTCCAAAGTGTCATCCATCCATGTGGATAGACAAGGGCGGTGCCTACATACAACATCTTTATTCATGAACTTTATCTTCCACCAAAAGTACATCCAGAAATGGCTTCCTTGTAAGTATGGCTTGTTTTGCTTTAATAGCCTCAGAGAATTCCATCATGTGACTGAGCCAGTATTTACACACAAACAATAACACTGCAGTGGATTCTGAACATGTTTCCTTTTCACATATGTTCACTTATTCCACCAAGTCCAAACTGTGTCTTCCTCAAAAGGGACCTGTTCATGGTACACAGTACCTGACTGGCCACAGGAAGAAAGATACCTACAATCAAGGGACACCCTGGGACCCCAAATTCTCTTTTTTAATTGTGTGTGGCCAATCCTAAATCCCCTTGTTCATTTTAATTTTTCTATGTGGTAGTTCTTCATTTCTATGTAGGAAAAAAGTTACCTACCTACAATATCTGTACCTTAACTCATGTCCAGAAAGCCACTCTCCAGCTCAAAAGGACCCATATTTTCCTTTTGCTACTTTATAATCTTTTACTTCCATACTTGAGGCAACTTAAAATACTAAAATTTACTTTAATGTAAGGGATTAAGAGAGGGATCCAGTTTTTACACATGAATGGATAGCTAACCATCCTTATGTCATTTACTAAACCATCTATCCCTCCGGGAAGTGACTTGAAATGCTGCTTTTCCATTACCAGCTCACAAGTGTGTTTGGACCACTTACTACTACATCTGCAATTGTGTTCCATTGATGGGGAAATGATTTACTAAATGATTCATTTAAAGTGTCCTCTGCCAGTGTCAAATTCTGCCTCCACCATCAATGGATAACTATATTGCTTTAGATGAACTCTTAACTTCTCTGTGCCATTGTTTCCTTATCAGTACAATGGGTACAGTGGTGCCTACTCCATGGATTATTGTGAGGGTCCATTTAGATGGTGAACACTAGATGGTATTACTTATGCTGATCACCATCATCACGTTCAAATAAAAGCATCAACTTGACCCCTGCCATCAGGATTTAGAAAGCAAAGGAGAGAGACAATTACTCAATGGCTACAAATTTCAAATACATTCTCAGCCATGATAAGTGTGTCAAGAAAACTAAAGGAATCCTATGGGATAAAGAAGTGGTCTCCAAGAAGTAACATCTGGACCCGGTCAAAGGATGAGTGGGCATGGACAAGCCCTAAAGGATGAGTGGGCATGGACAAGCCCTAAAGGATGAGTGGGCATAGAGAAGCCCTAAAGGATGAGTGGGCATGGACAAGCCCTAAAGGATGAGTGGGCATAGAGAAGCCCTAAAGGATGAGTGGGCATGGATCAGCCCTAAAGGATGAGTGGGCATGGACAAGCCCTAAAGGATGAGTGGGAGTGAACCATCCCCAAGCTGACAGGACATAGGCAGGCAGCAGGCTAGGCTCAGGCCCACCTCACTGGCCCTACAACCCCAAGTCACTTGCTCTGGGATGCTTGTCCACATATGTCTCCCTAATTCACCAAGGGTTGGTTTCTGCACACTCTTGTCTTCTCAGTTTAAAGTCACATTCTCATGAAGACAAATACTCCACAATCGCCCCCTGCTAAGTGCCTATGGTAAGACATTGCATAAATTCTATGTATTCACAGGAGCTCTCAGGGCTGGGGATTCCTCAGACCCCAGCATCCTAGGACACAAAGGTGTTTTTACCCACAAGACCACCCTCTCCAATCAAAAAATATGCAACTGCCTATCAAACTGCCTTCTACTCTTAGATAACCAAACAGAAGTACCATACCAATATCTGTGATGCTTTTAGCTGATGAAAATTTCCCAGATACACTTAATACTTTAACCTTTAGCTTTTCTACATACTGAAAAATGAGAATTTCTCCATGGCAGTGTTAGGGATGGCCTCCATGGAGAGTCCTCAGCCTTTGTTGTACTTGTGACCAATTTCCCTTCCACACTTGTGTGATTGCTAGACTTTGTCAATCAATGCATTGCCAGGTCCATGACAGCAAGGGATGAACATTTCATTCACATCTCCACATCCAGAACATAGCACACAGCCTGGCAAGTAATGATTTCCTACCAACCACCTGCAAGATAGACATCTAGAACACAGACATGGAAAAACTTTGCCCTAGGTTGGGGGAGAATACCAAAACATGGGGGACATGTCAAAAAGGCCCCACTAGCTCTCTGTTTGGGATTTGGTCTTTGAAGTAGAATGTCTTGAAAGTCTTTAAGCACAGAGTGGCAAGGGCAAGTGTAGGTCTGAGTCACATGTGAACCATGAAGGACAGCAGGGGCTGAGGTTGTCCACCTGAGAGATGACCACAGGATGCATTACGTTAGGGCTGGTGAAAATAATGAGCACTGGCAGTGTTTCAGAAGCCGACATTTGTTTCACAAGGACAGATTTGGCATTAGAAAAGGAAATTCTACCGGACTAATTGTCTGGCATAAATGGTGAGCCTGAACCACATGGAAATAAACCATTAAAACTACAGTCAGAAAGGAAGTATGAGCCCACACCCCAGAGGGGTTCTGGGTCTCAGATATATTACTCACCCAAGGGTCATTAATTACCAGCCCTATTTTAACAGACAGTTCCTGTGTGTGCCAGGTATACTGAATGTACAACACTATTCTGTCAAACCACAAACACAGAGGCTAAAGATCTTTGCACCACCATATTGGTAAATCAATTTCCCCTCAATTTATTGCTCCCTAGAAATTATCAAGCAAAAATATATTGTAAAGCTTCTCTCCCACAATGCTATGAAGGGAAATTTCCCTAAATTCTTAGTCCTCAAAATTCATAACATTTCTCAAAAGAATCTACTGCTGTCTATAAAATCCTTCCTAATGATGCAGGTATGAGTTTCTTTGTCTGTGAATGGCTTTTTGGGCAAAGAGAGACAACCTCCAGCCCTTGCCATGTTGGGTATTTGGAAAGTAGCATCAATATCCACTGTGCTATCAATAGCTGCTCCTCTCTCTTCCTACCCCTCCCAACCATGTGAGCATGGAGTCAAGGGAAGCCTATGATTCTACACAAGGAACGCACAAGATGTCTCTAATCATTCACAATTACATTGCTTTTTGTAGAAAATGGACAAGTCACTCAGCCTCTGTTTTCTCAGCTAAATGGTTTGGTACCAATATGCCTTCTCTGTGGACAAGTGCTTCAACAATAAATTAACCATATGCATGCCATAAAATGCTACAATGTAATTCAGTATTCCTCAATAAAGTTAATCTAACTCTCCATTTATGAGAAATAATGAAGAAAGCAAGACGGGCATGTTAAGTTCTTACTACTTAAAGAATAAAATCATGATGGTCTAATTATTTGACATATTAAATATGAAACTTTTATTTATCAAGGAAGATTTTTCAAAAAGCATCAGTACTGAAGCTATTTTATCTCAGAGGTACAACATGTGCTCAGCACACACAAGGACCTGCATTCAATCCCCAGCACTGCCATCCTCCAAATCCTCCTACACACACCAAGAAAAAGGAAGAGGGGGAAAGAAAGCAGTAACATTTGCAAAAGTTCCCAAACCTATTTTCAAAGTATACATAATATTCCCACTTAAAGAAATACATACATGACTGGGGATAAAGCTCAGTAGCACAGCACTTGCCTAACATGTACAGGGGTGGATTCCATCCCCAATACCACATAAATAATTCTGTATTTGTATGTGCAAGTGTGTGTGTGTGCGTGTGCGTGTGCGTGTGCGTGTGCGTGTGTGTGTGTGTGTGTGTGTGTGTGTGCAGCCCTCCAAGCTTTAAGGACTTTTGGAAGAAAGACACCATTATCTGATACACAGGCAATCTGAAACAAATCTTTTAAAATGAATTTTAAAGGAAGGATAAAGGAGGGAAAAAGAGAGATCAGAAGAAAACAGATGGGCATGGAGGATTTAATAACAAACTACACCCTGCTTCAAGAATGTGGAAACTTTTTAATCATATTTAGACTCTAGAAGCCCTGTCACACAGAGATGTGGTTAATCTTGCATGCTCTGATATTTTCCGAACTCATCTGGCCTCTGAACGTATATTACCCTATATTCTATCTATCCACAGAAGACTCTAGAAACCAAGCAGAGGAGCTGGGGAGGAGACTGTTTAATGTCAATGCTCTCTCCACAGCCTTATGAGTGGCAGCAGCCAGATGTGATCACAGCTGGCCTGGGAAGCCATTGCAGCAGTTCCCAGTAAAAGGGCGGGACTGGGGTGTAAGTGCCCATTAAGTGATGCAGGAAGCAAAGGAAAGACCCTTTTGACATCACAGTGGAGAGCAAGTGAAGGAGCGACACTCACGGGGTCAGAGCTGCTCCATGTTTTTTCTGGCCGATATGCACACCACAGATCAAGAGGGACCACGAGCCCAGCAGTACACTCGGAGCAAAGGAGGTTAAAATAGTAAAGCAATCAGGAATCCATCTTGCTTAAGGAGTCTTAAAATCAAATTCGCTTATACAGCAGCTTATTAATATACACACCTTAAGAGCTTTCCAGAGAAACCCACATGTCAGGCTGTAACTTCTCCTGTATCAGCAATGTCACTTGTGAGTGGGGAATGCTGTACAGCATCCTCCTTTTCAGGAACCACCTAAGGAGCACACATGCAGTATCACCAGATGTCAGCGCTCTACTTCTGCCTTCCTTCAAAAACCACTCTCATGTGCTGCTAAGATTGCTCCATGACAACATCAAAAACATGAAGACCCGGGTTAAATCCCAGAACCCATATAAAGGTGGAGGGTGAGAAACGACCTTCATGTGTATACAATGGCACAAGGACATCCACATAGATACATCATACATGTGTGCATGCACACACATCACGTGGCCAACCTACTGGAAACTACACTCTTAAAGCACACTGACTCTCCCTCTCTAGCTACTAATAATAGCTCCAGAGCTAGGAATGGGAGATTGTGAGGTCCTCCTCCACACTGGGTTGTTTTTTAAATGTGTCAAATAAACCAAAATAAGAAGTATGCATCAAATAAAAGCATCAGTTCAGCAGAAGCAAATACTATTGGTTAAGAATCTCATTAAATTTCAAGTTTAATGAGATTCTGCAGAGGTTGGAAAAGTAAGCTATACCACAGAAATAATCTCACAAATTATGTTTTTCAGAGATTAACATGAGGGTCAGGGTCCACTAACAGGTGAGCAGTCCCTGGAGACACACTTATCCTAGCATGGGGCACCTTTGGTGTGACAGGTGACCTTGTTAGACGTGTGCCCTCTAGACAGAACCTTCATTTCTGAGGTTGCATCATAACAGGGGCTTTTCTATCCTGTTCCACTTTGTTTGAGATAGAGCAAGGGCATATTACTTTTCCATTATGGCTTCCTATACTCTGCAGTCATCTGTCCATAAAGAACTCCCGACCCCTAACTCCCAACACTGTTCTCTTATTTTAAGAGCATCACAAGGAATGTCCCCTACCTGCTTATGACATGTCTGCATTCTATTCCATTCTTTGCTAGAATACCATTGTTTTCAAGTCAGTCTTCTATGGCACAGATAAAAGCAAGGGATGCCCAGAAGTTCCTGCTCAAATGGCAGGAGGTTAAGGGGGAGGCAGCTCCCATCTAGCCCCAGGCACACCCTTCTGTACCACATGTCCCAGCTGCCCCTTTTACACAAAGCAGTCAGTGCTTGACACAGGGACAAGAAGAGGGGTCTGGACACAAAAATCTTCATTTCAGAAACACTACCAAAGCCACTGGCAACTGCCCGTTTATGGTATGCTACCACTTCCTAGAGAAGCAGGAAAAGAGGCCATGCATTCAGAAGAAGCTCCAGTAACACAATTCAATCCTGGGCTCCACAGAGGGCAAGGCAAGTCAGCGCTCTTAAGCTAAATGCCAAAGGAGAAATGGTTTCTCAAAACTGTGTTTGCTCTTAGTTCCTACCCTGGCTCCTCAGCTCCTTCTAGTCTTTGTCTTCAACTCAACATGGGAAAGTAGGGGTAGGGATGAGTAAATGAAGATGGAGTGAAAGGAAAAGCCAGGGAGAGGTCTAATATCAAATTACCAAAGGTAGGAAGAAACAAACTGCTCATCCAAAATCCCAGTGCCGAGGAATAATCAATGCTCAATGTTCATATAAAAAAAATCATTCAAGCAATAGAGCCTTGCATACAAATTATCCATGTATTTCAGCTGCTGTCATTGTAACTTTAGGCTTACTTATAGCACATATTTTCAGGGAGGGGTTAGTGTGCAATAATTTTGAAAACTTTCCTATGCCAATAAATATTGCTCTGTGGATAAAAGAGCTATGGACACTTTTTATAAATGACACACTAGGATTTAGTTTCTCTGTGTTTGTATTTGGGGTGCTTCAATCTCACGGTAACTACTAAAGTGAATAATTTTGTTCCCAGTCTTGTGTGTTTACACACTGGTCTTCTGTGGATAGGGTCAAAATCAGAAGCATGAGAAGAGAACCATGGGTGTGCAGGCATATTACAGTGGTCTTTCCATCAACAGGAACCTGCAGCTCAGGGGGAATGACAACACTCCAGAGGCAGAGGCAGGGTGACCACAAGTTTGAAGCCAGCCCCAGCCACATAAGCATAACCCTGTCTCAACTCCCCACGCCCAAAGTGGGAAAATGAGAGAAATCCCCATCCAGGTACTCTTCCTAACATACAAAGTTGTCATCCTTTTCATCTCTGCCCATCCAAACAGTGAGAAACAATGACGTGTGATTACCGTGACTTAATGCATCTCAACGTCAGTCACCTGTAGTACTCCCCTTTACTGCCTTCTCTAGCTTGTCTACTTTTCATACCAAGGGTTCGCCTTTCCTTACTGCTCACTAACAGTGATGACAGACTCATAACAGATGTAGCAGGTATGGTTTCAAAACCTATCTCTACCACTGAAGCTATGTGATCTTGAACACCTTAACCTCTCCAAACTTCATTTTCCTCAGCTATAAAAAGGGGGTTAATAATGCTGTAACCTCATGAGGTTTTATGGGTAGTAAAGGACCTTAAGCATTGCTAGCTAATTAGCTATTGTTACAATTAAGAAAGTTTATTTTAAATTTACAACTTTATGAGGGTATGCTGTAATATCTAGGTACAAAGTGATAGTCATATGATATGTAAGTAAAAATAAACAAAAATATATGCCTAGACACACGTTAAATTATAAATATTATAGAAAAGAAACAGGACACACAGATTCACTCAGCAAACATCAGTTGGAAGTCTTCTCCAGGGCAGGCACCGGGTATACTATGAAGATAAAGAGATGAGCTCCCTGGTGGATACCAACAAGGGAAATGGTGATTTCAGAATAGTGTGCCAATTGATCTACTTGAAGAGCTACTATGGGCAATTTCCATTGAATATTGGCAGGCATTTGACCCACACTAAATGTGAGATGAATAAGTTTCCCTGAGATGATGCCAAACTAAGACTTTTAAGAGAAGTAATGATTAGTTGAGTATAACATAGAACCCAGGAAGGAAATGTCCAGAGGGAAGAGCACAGAAGAAAGGCTGCAAAGCAAGAACATCCTTTCTGCAGAATGAACATCATTTGGCAAAGACGTGAAAGGCTCAGGAACATTAGTATAGAGAGGCATAGGTAAGGAGCTAAGAGAGACGAGACAATTAGCCAATAGTGGCTCTGAACCTCTTAGCCGGGTTTGTAGGGCCTCAATGCCGACAGCCACGAAGAGCCACTGAAAAGCTTTAAGCAGATTTGTTCTTTAGATCACTACAGGGCGGGGCTGTGGCCCAGTACAGCTGCCTAACATGCAGATGACAAAGATCCTTGAGTGGATCCCCAAAGGAGAAACAAGCAAACAAACAAAAAATGACAGCTAGATTTCAAATAACAGAGAATTAAGATTGGAAGCCTAAGGCACAAGCCTAAAGTCAAGCCCCCAGCCATGGAACTGAGGAACAGGAGAAGGGGGTATGGGAGGGAAGCATTTACAATCAGTGACTAGTGACTGCTCTGGGGTTGCAAAGGCACTCAGAATTAGAACACTAGGAGGAAATTTGACCCATTCCCTGGGCTTCTACACTGGGCTCCTACTGACCACAGTCTGTACTGCCGAGTAACTGGTGGCCTCACACCACATTATTTATTAGTCCAAGTTTCTCCTGATGCTCACCTTCCACCCCTCTTCTGAACTAATGACACATGCTTCTCTAAGCAAATAGCCTTTCCAGAGGACAGTGAACCACTTCCAACCTCAAGCTGTGGTCGGGACATGTGGTAAGTGATATAGTCAAGGCAGGCTGGTACCCTTTTGAGGGCAGAGAAAAAGCAAGGACTCTCTCTTCCTGTACTCTCACTACACTCAACACAGAATTTGTGTGACTGCATCTTGAGAAATCCATAGAGATTTTTTAGCACAAGCAGCCAGTTCTGCAGGTGTTTCTACAGCAGACACCTTTGGATCTTCTCACTCAACTCACTCTGACCCTATCTGGAAAGACTATCAGATCCACAAGACTGTCCCTGTCTACTGGACACCAATCACCTGCACATGTTATATCCTGTACTTCTAACCAACCAACTATAAATTACAGTTATTTTAAATGGAAAGAAACTCACAGGAACAAGACAAGGTTTTCCACTTTCTCCATACCTATTCAATATAGTATTTAAAATCTTAGCTAGAGTGGCAAGACAGCTGAAGATCAAGAAAATACAAATTGGAAAAGAAGTAAAAAAACCTTATCTGCAAATGTTATGATAGCATACATAAGGAACCACAAAAACTTCACCAGGAAACTCCTACAGCTGATAAACACTTTAAGCAAAATAGCTGGATGCAAAATCAGTAGTCCCCCTATGTACAAATTACAAATTTATTGAGAAAAAAATCAGGGAAACAACACCTTTCACAATAGCCTCAAAGAATATAAAATATCTGGGGTAACTCTAACAATGCATGTAGAAAACTTTTGTGATCAAAAAAAAAAAAAAACAAAAAAAAAACTTTAGGACATTGAAGAAAGAAATTGAAGAAGATACGAGAAGAAGGAAAGATCTCCTATGCTCATGGATTAATAGTATTAATATAATAAAAAAATATTCATCCTACCAAAAGAAATCGCAGATTCAATGCAATGCCCATCAAAATTCTAACACAATTCTTCACAGATCTTGAAAATACAGTTTTCAGCTACATATGGAAACATACACAAAAACAAAAAGCAGGATAGCTAAAATAATCCTTAGCAATAAAAGAACTGCTGGAGATATGACCATGCCTGATTTCAAGCTGTACTACATAGATGTAGTAATAAAACAGCATGGTATTGGCATAAAAACAAACTTGTCAATCGATAGAATAGAACTGAAAAAAGCAGACATAAATCAATAAAACTATGGACACCTGTTGTTTGTTTTTTTGTTTTGTTTTGTTTTGTTTTGTTTTTAAGAACAAAGCCAGAAATACACACTGGGGAAAAAAAGCCATCTTCAGCAAACGGTGCTGGTCAAAATGGACGGCTTCATGTAGAAGAAAGAATGCAAATAGATCCATACTTAGCACCAAGCACAAAACTCAACTCCTAATGGATCAAGACCTCAACATAAAACCTCATACACCAAACCTGGCAGGAAAGAAATAAGTGGAAAATAGGCTCAAACTCACTGGCACAAAAAAAAAAAAAAAAAGATTTTCTGAACAGAACACCATTAGCACAGGGATTAAGATCAACAATTAATACATGGGACTCAATTAAGTGGATAAGCTTCTGTACAGCAAAGGACACCATCATTTAGACAAAGTGTCACCTACAGAATGGGAAGATTATTAACAACTACACATCCAATAGAGGGCTAATATTAAAAATATATAAAGAATTCAGAAAACTAGATACCAAGAAAACAAATAACCCAATTGTAAAATGAGGTACAGATGTAAACAGAGTATTTACTCAAAAGAGGAAACTCAAATGGCTGAGAAACTCACAAAGAAATACTCAAAATCCTTAGTCATCAGAGAAATACACATCAAAACTACTTTGAGATTTCATCTTATATCCGTCAGAATGGCTAAGATCAAAAACACAAGTGACAGCTCATGCTGGAGAGGATGTGGAGCAAGGAAAACAGTCATCCATTGCTTGAGGGAGTGCAAACTTGTCCAGCCATTATGGAAATCAGTGTGGTGGTAACTCTGGAATATGGGAATCTATCTACCTCAAGATGCAGCTATACTGCTTTGGGGCATATATCCAAAGGGCACTTCATCCTACCACACAGACATTTGCTCAACCATGTTCACTGCTGCTCTATTCATAAGAGCCAGAAATTAGAAACAGATTAGATGTTCCTCAGTGGAAGAATGGATAAAGAGAATGTGGTATATTTGCACAATGGAGTACTACTCCATCATATAAAAAAATGAAATCCACAGATAATGAATGGAATGAGAAGAAAATCATCCTGAGTGAGGTAACCCAGACCCAGAAAGACAAATATGATCAGTATTTGCTTATATGTGGATATAAGCTGTTAAGTCGGTGATAACCAAGTCATCATCCATAGAACCCCCAAAGGTTAGGCATAGAGAAAGGGACTAGGAAGTACAGTTAGATCTCCCTAAGAAAGAGAACTAAGATAGTTATTTGGATGCGGGAGGGGCTGGAACTAGAAGATCAGTAGAGGGGGAAGGCAGAGGAGGACAAGGGAAGAAATAGAGGGAGAGACAGCTAAAATTGGGGGCCATTTGAAACCTAATTTTTTTTGTATGGAAACCTAATACAATAGAAGCTCCCATATATATTTATGTATACACACCACACACACACACACACACACACACACACACACACACACACACACACTCACACACACACTCACACACACACACTCACACACATACACATACATACATAAAGGCAATCTAAATGAAATCACCAAGTAATGAGGAAGACAGAGACCCAACTAGCCATCTCTTATCACCAAATAAGCCTTCAAATACCAGGATTTGTGTTACATCTAGTTGAGTTGTTAACCAAAGGGGCCCATGGGAATCCCTAAACAACCGATGTGGTAGCCTAGACTATAGGTCACTCTTCACAAACCAACAAGGCTGCATTGCTGATGACAACCCCTATACAACTCACGGAATATGGAGTAATCAAGCAGGTCCCTACCTAGAGCCTTCACCCCTACTGACTGTTGTTCTTGGTACGGGAAGATACTCTGCATTCTACCAAAGGAAAAACACAAACACCAACCTACCACAAACCCTTTACCTACAATGGTGACCTGCCTGCAAGATACATCAGTGCAATGGTGGCGGCGCAAAGTTTATTGAAGTAACCAACCAGTATCTGATTTTACTTGAGGTCCACTCCGTGAGATGGAACCATACCTAACACTGCTTGGGTGACCAAGAACCTGAGACTAGATAGAAGGTAAAACCAAATACTACTGTTGTAAAACAACACCCAAAACCCAAACAAACAAAAATAGAGCAATAAAATGGCATTCTGCTATACTCATAGATCAGTGTCTTCTTGAGTCATTATCAAAGAAGCTTCCTCCTCAGCAGAAGGGAACAAATACAGAAACTCACAGCCAGACATTTTTCAGAGTGAGAGACCTTAGAACACTCAGCCCCAAATGGGATGTCTTCATCAAACCCCTCCCCTCAGGGTTTAGGGAATCCTGCAGAAGAGGAGGCAGAAAGAGCATAAGAGACAGAGGGGATGGAGGACACCAAGAAAACAAGGCCCTCTAAATCAACATGATTGATGCACATGTGAACCCAGAGACTGAGGCAGCATGGATGGTGCCTGCATGGATATACAACAGATGGAGTCCTAGAGCTGAAAAGAGAAGGCTGCCTCCATCCCTGACCCAGAAACAATCTTCAATTGATAACTACTTGCAAGGGAGTCTCACTGAGGAAGCAAGCCACTCTTGAGGGTCGGGGCATGCCCAGCAGTAGATACCCCCAGAAAATAAACTCAACAAGGTTCCTTGTCTCATAATGGCATGTCAATGTTTGCCTTTTTAAAAATTTTATCTTGCTATTTTTTATTTTTATTATTTTACTTTATTTATGTTTTTTCTTCTCTCTTTTCACACTACAAGTCCTTCACATATATATTATGGCTTCCAGTTTAGTATTTTTATGGGATTCCTGAGTGTGCAAATGAGTGGGTCTCTGTTTCTTATGCCTTCTCTTGAGCTAGTTTCCTTCTGTTTGTTTTATCCAACTCTGATGTGTTGTTTTTTTATTTTATCTTATTTTATTATTATCCTTTAGAAGTCTGTTTCTTTTGTTTGTTTGTTTGTTTTGTTTTGTTTTGTTTTTCAAGACAGGGTTTCTTTGTAGCTTTGGAGCCTTGCTTTGTAGACCAGGCTGGCCTTGAAATCATCGAGATTCACCTGCCTCTGCCTCCCGAGTGCTGGGATTAAAGGCATGCTCCACCACTGCCCGGCATAATTAAATTTTCTTTTTTTTTTTTTCCAGAGCTGAGGACCGAACCCAGGGTCTTGCACTTGCTAGGCAAGCGCTCTACCACTGAGCTATATGCCCCTGTTTCATTTTTTTATTTTAAAATTTAATTTTTTTTTATTATTAAGAAATTTTCTACTCACTCTACATACCACCCACAGATCCCACCTCCTCCTTCCTCCCACCCCCCAGCCCTCTCTCCCAGGCCACTCCACATCCCCACATCCCCTAAATCAAGGTCTCTCATGAGGAGTCAGCAGAGCCTGGCACACTGAGCTTAGACAGGTCCAAGCCCCTTCCCACTGCACCAAGGCTGCACAAGGTGTCACACCACAGGCACCGGATTCCCAAAAGCCTCCCCATGCACTAGGGACGGATCCCAATCCCCCTGCCTGGGTGCCCCCCAAACAGTTAGAGCCAAACAACCGTCCTCCATATCCAGAGAGCCTAGTCCAGTCCCATGGGGGCTCCACAGCCACCAGTCCACAGTTCATGGGCTTCCACTAGTGTGGCTGGTCATCTCTGCACGTCTAGAAGTCTGTTTTCTAATGAGAGACAAAACAGGGATGGATCGGAAGAGAAGTAGGGAGGAACTGAGAAAAGTAGAGAGAGAAGAAACTGTAATCTGGCTATGTTATATGAGAAAAAAAAACTATAATTAAATAAAATAAATAAACCCCAGTTGCTACCGCCCTTTGCCTGTGTTCCCATAATTTGGTAGACTGTCTCACAGAACCCTGAAAAAAATGCTTACTTAACAATTGTTCACTTCAAAGAATACACCCAGGCTGCAAGTGAACAGGCAGATAGAAGAGGTGCAGAGTGAGGAGAGGGAGCAGGCCAGAGCTGTGGGGTCTCTCCACACACAGCACCCCCCAGCAAGCTCCACTGGCCCAGCATCAGGAGTCCTTCCATATGCCCCGACGCTCCATTTTCTGAAGGTTTCGTTATGTAGTCATGGCTGACTAAACCCTTGGCTGTTGATTATCAAGTTGACCTTCAGCCCTTTCCCCCTCTCTGGAGGTTAGGGCAGGGCTTAAGTTCTCCACCCTCAAATTACCCCTACACCTGGAACCAGCCCCTGAAGCTGTAAAAGGACCCAGTCACCAGTCATTTCATTAGTTGGGGGGGGGGGACTAACTTCGCAGGAAATTCAAAGGGTTTTGAAGTCTTTTGCCAGGAAGCTGGGACCAAAGCCAAATACATACTGCATAAAACCACGACCTCAACAGCACTCCATCCCTCAGTAAGGGCGCCATCAGTTCAGTTCTCTCTCCTGCTTTTTTACTTCTAGAAAGTCTCAGGCTATTGCTAGCATATCGTTTTGCTAACCTAGTTTAACACAGGCAGAATAAACCTCAAGTGCACATATTTCCTCAAGTAAGAGTAGATTCTTATATAGCATTACGTTTAGTAAATGACATTTTTGATGAAAATGGTACTGTGACTGGGTTCAGTGATATGCTGCAGTAGGTCCAGCTACTGGGAAGTAGGTGGAGACAAGAGAATTATGAGTTCCAGGGCAGCCTGGTTAACATTCAGAAATCTCTTCACACTTCCATAGATAGATAGATAGATAGATAGATAGATAGATAGATAGATAGAGAGATAGAGAGATAAATGCTGAAATGATTCATTTTTAAATTAAGTCAGAGTAATGGTTAATTTTATATGCCATTATCAGCAGAAGCTCAGCTGATAAAACATTACATCCTTCTAGGTGTGTCTCAGAGGGAGTTTTCTGGAATACATTAGCATTTTAATCAGACTGAACTAAATTCATCCAATCCCTTAAGGACCTGGATAGAAGAAAAAGGCAGAAGAAGTGGAATTTACCCTCTTCTAGAGTCTGGACTGACTTACATCTTCCTCTGCTTCACACACCCGAACTGCGGGCTCAGGAGTCTTGACTCTAGAGCTTTAAAATCAGCCCAGGTCTAGTCTTTTGCCTCAGACCTTAGACGGTTAAGTCACCCTTGGCTATCATGGTTCTTGGGTCTCTATTTAGACTGAACTACAAATCAGTTTCCCTGGTTTTCCAGTCAACACCCAGCACATAGTGTAGGATTTCTGGGCCTTTGTAGTTTCAGGAGCCACTGTCCATGATAAAGCCCTTCTTATATCTAAGACAATTCGGCTGAAGAACCCTAATATAGTCAACATTGTAAAACTAAGTACCAGTTTAAAACAATATCCACTTAATAGCTCACAGTAACAACTATATCCATCAAAGCAACTGTCAAACTTGGGAAATAGACAAATTATTCTACCATCCAGGAAGAGGCTACAGCGTCCAAGAGACCAACTCTAAGTTGACTCAAATCATTCATAGTGGCAGACATATGTACCACTGGACAACAGACACAGTACCACTGGACAAGAAGAATAGAGATATATAAAGGGCTAACTCTCATCTCATGATAGCTACATAACTCAGTGTGCCTCTGAAAAGCAGAAGTAAAATAACAGTCATCATGTTTTGGCAAACAATTGACACAGCTTTTTATGTTTTCTGTTTAGTACATACCTTTCACGTAAGACAGTTCATGGTAAAAATGATCCAACAGTTTAATGGAAAATGATTTGTTCAACTTAAGTGGACCAAGGGATAAAATTCAAAGACAAGGTTGAGTATGCTAGAAATATGATTGGGGGGGGGGGGGGTCACAAAGAAAGAGACCACCACTCCAAGTGAAGTGTCGCAATAAGGCATGACTCTTCATCTCTTCATCGGGAGGGTGTACTCCGCAGAGCAAGCACAGGGCCACTTGCTTTTTATTCTAACACAGATGGTAGTTGTCTCTTCCCCTTTGGCTGGGATCTGACCTGACAGTCTTGTGACTGGCTAGCTTTACAAGAGTCAGCACAAAGGAAAGGAGGAGGGCAGAAGGGGATCCACTCAATTCTCAGCACTTCCCTACAGACAAAGGTTTTCCCAGTTGGTGGTGAGTGAGTAAAACATCTGCATAACAGTTTTCTAAGGTGGGAGAGATAAAAGGATTTTATTTCTTTGTCATACATACAAGTTTTTACAACATTTGGTGGGAAAGACTAGTATTTAATTCTTGCAGGCATGAGAGGAGAAAGGATCTTCGATACCAGGATATGAACTTGTCTGAGTAAGCTCTTCATGTTGGTACTGACAATCCAACCTCCAGAGAACATTTTCCTAGTGTACAAATGGTGGATGGTGTCTTTAGTGAAAGGTTGGGGGGCTTCAGATCTCCCTTACTCACAGACAGCATGTGAACAACAACATAGCTAACAGTTTAAAAAGACAAGTAGGCCACTGTTACCCAGCACTCCCCTCAAGACAAAGGAGTGCAGTAGGACCACATCAGTGAGCATTTTGGGCAGACAAAAAGATGAAAGCTGAGTGTCTGCAGTCAATCCTCATGCGACACTTGGCCTTTAGGTTACTTTCTCAAACTCCGAACCATCTCTTCCTCATGGCCAAGTTTCTCAACTTGACATTGGCATGGGGGAGTAAGGCTCGGAGACTCTTTGAATGTTCTTGGTCTCCTTAAAAAGAATTTTTAAATGGCCTCAGAAAGTAACTCCTGGACTAAATACTGGAGATGAAGAGGGGGGAAGTGCCCTAAGCATCAACATAAAGTAATACATATTGGGGTAGAGACAGAAGTGTAAGTGGCCGAAAGATACACATACAATAGAGTACGAGAAAGCCACACCTTGCAGAGTAAGGAGGTCACTGCAGGAAATGAGGAAGTACAGGTGCCAAGGGCCTTTGCAACTCTTAATTTTTGTTGAGAAGCTGCAATACTGCTCCATTCTCACGCCCTTGGCTGCAAATGTGACTCACCATCCATCCCTTTGAGCCAACTTAGGAAGAGATATTTACCCTTGATATTATTTGGTTTAGCAGGTAAGACCTGCTCAGGGTGGCCTGAACTCTGAGGCAGGAAGGAATAACTGATTTATGGCTATCACTTTACCTTTAGTTCTGTGGGCTTCAGCCATTGCTCCATCTTCAACCTTGCAATTACCTGCAAGCAGTGTGCAGATTCATATCCCTTAATGAGAAGGCCAGGGTTGGTTCGCTCCAATCTAACCATGGAATGAAGTGTTTGGGGAAATGCATCAAACAGCTGAGAGAGTTTCCACCATAATACCTGGGATCTGTCTCATTGTGAAGGTTTTAATTCCCTGTCTACAGAGTGTTCCTAACCAATGATCCTGCCATTTGTCCGAGAAGAAACAGACATATTGGTATCCCTGTGTCTCACATGGTGCAAAAAAAGAGAGGGCTGCAGGAGGCCCTTTAATTCACTGTCTTCTGCCTAGAATCTCCTATCAATAGCAAGTCCACTTGTGGTAGCAACTCCTTGCAGCACAGGTCATCACAGGATGCAGGACCTCATCCTTTCAGAATTATGCCTAGTACACTATACACCAGCTGCACTAGAAAACTAGGTTGAACCATAGATCCAAGCATCATGTCAAAAGGCCTACCTCCCACATCCAGTAGAGTCCACTCCTGCAGTCAGCCCTGCTGATTACATCACTAAGTGTCCATAACCAAGTGTGGTACATGACTTTATTTTTCAACAGGAATTCCATGAGCAACCTCAAACTCTCATGCAACCATATGATATACTGGAAGCAGAGAGAGTCATTTCATTGTGTCTATTTGTATTGGTTTCCCACAACTACAAAAGCAGACATAGGGTGAATGATTGACACCCCTGTTCTCCCTGGTAGAAATTCTAACTTATACTTCAAGATTAACAATTAAAAACTTTTATTGGTCAGAGGTACCTCATTCTAAAGTTAATAAAGCCATCACTGTATTATCAGCCAATTCAACTAAGAGCCACTTGGGAAGCATTTAATAATGCCACTGCTTACAAATAACCAGGGACCACAGAATTAAGTAGAGCTTCACCAAAGAAAACCATGAAAATTAAAAACAAAAACACCTAAGAATTATAAGGGGGAAATGGTAAACAACAAAATCTCTTAAAAATACATATAATAAGAAAATATTGTTTCTGCAAACTGTACTTAAATTTCATATATATATATATATGGACATGCTACATGTGTATAGATATACTTATAATTACACACGTAAACTAACACTATACACAATGAGAGGAAAATTTTAGCTCTTCTTTTTATAGAAACTCAAACAACATTTTAAATTCTTAGACTTTGTATTTGGTGTGTGTGTGCGTGCATGTGTGTGTGTGTGTGTGTGTGTGTGTGTGTGTGTGTATCTTGATTGTCTTGAGGCACGGTCTCTCACAATGCTGCCCAGTCTAGCCTGGAACTAGAGCTGCTCCTGCCTCAGCCTCCAGAGTGCTGGGATTACAAATGTGTGATACCATATGTATCACCTGGCTTTTTAACCAACACCCTGCTCCACTCTGGGCACACCGGGTTCTCTTGGCCTTTTTCTTTGTACTTAGAATCATTCTGTGTTCATGTTGTAAGTTTCAGCTAATGGACTACAAATGAAAGTTATTTTCATTAGTTTTCTGATGTTATACAACAAACTCCCACAAATGTATCAGATTAAAAGAATATTCATTTATTAGGTTACAACCTCAAGTGAGAAGTCTAGGCCAGCTCAACTAGGCTCTGTGTTCAGGAGTCAGAATGTTGCCAAACCTGAACCCTGCTTGGAAGCTCTGGTGGAAACTACCTTTTCCATGCAGGCTCTTGGTGGAATACAGGTGTTTGCTTGGCTGGTTGGTTTTGGGTTTTGTTTTGCTTTGTTTTGTTTTGTTTTGTTTTGTTTTGTTTTATGGTCCCAACTTTCTTTGCTGTTCTCTCGTCTCTGGGCTGGCTATATGCTATATCACTCCCTCTCACCCTTTAATGCAAGTCCAGTCCTGATCATACTTCCAGTTTTCCTCACTTACTCTTCAGCGATCAACAAAAATCAATGCCTGGCCTTCTGTTTATTCTTTGAGAATTTCATACATGGATACAATGAGATACAATTATATGCCTCTTTCATTACCCATTTCTCACCTCTATTTTTCTCCAATATCTTCCTAACACGTCCAACCTCCTGGCTTCATGGTTGGTTCCTTTTTCCTAGTGATCATCCACTAAATCCAATTAGTGTTAACCATGTGTTGAATGTGTATGTGCCCATCCATTGGAAAAAGGGAAACCTACCACACCACACCCTCAAAGAAGAGAGACCTCCCAGCAACTATCAACTACCCATAGCTTCTGGGTAAAGGGGTGTCAGCTGACGATATCTCCCCGATCTATGATAGGATCATTGCCTGGCTTGATTTTGTTTAGGTCTTGTGCAAGTAACCACAGCTCCTGGAAGTCTGTGAGTGCCATGGCCATGCCGTGTCCTGAAGGCAGCACTCTTCCTCCTCCAGATCTTGCAGACTTTCAGCTTCCTCCTCCGTGGTGTTCCCTAAGCCTTGGGAGCTGCGAGTGGGAGGGACAAAGATGTCCCAGAACTCTGACCAGTTATAAGTCTTGGCAATGACTGCTGTCCACCACAAAAAGAAGTTTATCTGACCAAGGTAGAAAGCAACCCAGTCAATGGGTAAAAACATAAACATTTAGAAGGCAATTTGATAACATGACCACTAAGTAAAGCAACAGTAGGTTCTACTCCAGGACCTTTGCAGCCATGGGCTTTTAACCAGGATTATAGAGAAAGGCATGAAGTGGCTTCTGCTGGAGCAGGCCTTCAATCTAATCAGAAAGCAGTTGGTTACATCATATCAGTTGTGCCACAATTGCACCAGCGGCACTTCTTGCCTGGTAGATAGGTATTTTAGTTCAGCACCAGGTAAGACCATTAAGGCCTCATTTTCATTGATGTCTTTTCTCCCCCAGGAGAATGAATAGAACCTTCCAGCACCATGGTAGTTAGTTGGCAATGCCCTGTGTTTAAAAAAGCTCATAGACCCATATAATCCTCTTTTTCCTGCATAAAGTAACCACATTTGGAGTGACATCTTCTTTTATTGAAGGCTGTACCAACATGAAAAGGGAAAGAGGTCTAAAGGGAAGAGGGTTCACATAAATCCCTGGCATATAAAGTTTCCATGTTTTCCCAATATACTCTTCCCTTTGACAACCTTGTAAACCATGTGATAATGACAGCAGACTCCACCCTAAATCACCCTAGGTCCCTGAAGTAAATAATAGAAAGTATGGAAAAGGAATTTGATCAGCCAAGACCCATTGGCGTAATCAAGTCATCTAGAGTAATACACTCAAACTGGATAAAGTTTGGATTACAGGACCAACACACTGATTGAAAGTTAGGCCTAGAAGGGAGCTTCCTACAGTGATAACAACTTATAGAACTGAGGAGAAGAAAAGAAACCAGAGACCTATCAAGCTGGGGTGAGGGGAGGGTGAGGCTGAGCCAGAGGATACCTCAAATGTCATTCCTCAGGCACCAACCACCTTGTTATTTGAGACAAGACCTCTCACTGGGACCGGGTGCTCTTGCTAACTATAAAATAACCAGCAAGTCCCAGGGATCTGCTTGTATCTGCATCCCCAGCACCAGCTTTACAAGGCTTTCCCCCCCTATGCATGCTGGGAATCAAACTCAGGTTCCCATGCTTATACCACACAAGCACTTTACTGACTGAACCACTTCCCAAGTCCCCTAACCAAGATTTGAAAGAAATTTTATTCCCTGTGGTGGTACAAATTCGAATGTTCCCCACAGGCCTGGGTGTTTGAACACTTGGTTTGGGTGATGCAGCCTTACTGGAAGGAGTATGTCATTGAGGGCAGGCTTTGATAGGAAAAGCCTCAGGCCACTTTTAACTCATTCTCTGCTTTGCACTTGGGTTTGAAGATGGGAGCCCTCAGCTTCCTGTCCCTACTGTCACACCTGCCCCTTGCTGCCAGGCCTCCCGACCATGGTGGACTCTTGTCCTTCTAGAACCATGAGCCACAATGTCCTTCTGATATAACTTGCCTTGATTATGGCATCTTATTATAGTGACATAAAAGTAACTAATACAGGACCAATTGGCCTAGAGCCTTGAGTAGTTAAAACAATCCCTACATTTACATCAGCAGGGTGTTAAATGGAAAGTTATACATCTCCTACAGATGCCAGACTTCCTGCTATTCACAGTAGAACAGACCAAATATGAGAAAGAAGAAAAGAATTCTTCCCAAATTCAGGGTTGATGAAGCACAATTCCTGGAGGGGCTGACTCTTCACAGCATTGGCCAGCAGTACAGTCACTGGAGGGGCTGACTCTCCATAGCATTGGCTAGCAGGACAGTTACTGGAGGGGCTGACTCTTCACAGCATTGGCCAGCAGTACAGTCACTGGAGGGGCTGACTCTCCATAGCATTGGCCAACAGGACAGTTACTGGAGGGGCTGACTCTTCACAGCATTGGCCAACAGGACAGTTACTGGAGGGTGTGACTCTTCACAGCATTGGCCAACAGGACAGTTACTGGAGGGGCTGACTCTTCACAGCATTGACCAACAGGACAGTTACTGGAGGGGCTGACTCTTCACAGCATTGACAAACAGGACAGTTACTGGAGGGGCTGACTCTTCACAGCATTAACCAACAGGACAGTTACTGGAGGGGCTGACTCTTCACAGCATTGGCTAGCAGGACAGTTACTGGAGGGGCTGACTCTTCACAGCATTGGCCAACAGGACAGTCACTGGAGGGGCTGGGCCTTCACAGTGTTGACTTGGCAGGACAACAGCAGTAACACAACAGGAATGAACTGCTGTGACCCCCATCCTGTCCTTTCTCAATAGACATATTCACTGGGCACATGGGCATCTTGTATATTTAAATATATGGGTAGACAATGAACTCTGTATGCATAAAAGCATTGTGCCCATTATTCAGGGATTTCTTGGCACTATAAAATTGCCTTGACTGCAATTCTTAGGGAAAGTTCCGTTTTCATTATAAGAAACATATCTCGATCTGTTTTGAACAATGAAATTTAAAAGAGACCTAAAAATTTTGTAAGAGGTCGTTTAGAAGCCTGAGATTTAAAGCAAACACCCTAGGAGAAAGGACATTCTTCTGAAGTGTTAGAGTCTTCTCCATGCTCCAACCCTCTATGGCCCTGAACTTCTAAAAGAGTACAGAACAAGGCTGCATAGTTACAAGAACAGAAAGGGGAAGGATGGGGGGAGGTCAAGGCAATCCACTCATTTCTTACCCACATAGTCACTCAATGATCTGGTCTTACATTCAGAATTAAGCCAGCCAGGTACCCGTTTTGAATATTAGAATGGTTCTGAACCTCTACCTCCTCACCTAGTTATAATTGTTCATATCTCTTTCCATTTCCTCAGCTACATTCTAAACAAAACCCTGAGTTCCTGGGGGCCTTGGACGCTCTGAGCAGCACAACAGGTGAGCAGAATAAAATCTGCTCTATGAGACCCAGTTCCCTTCCCCTAGTCACTCTGCCCCTTGCCTCACCCAGTAACTGTGTGCAGGACAGAATATTTTTAGATCAAGTCTTGCTGCCTGCAATAATATTGTAATTAATTGGAAAGGTGCTCAAAACTTTCCTAACTAGATTAAAACCAAAACACAGAAACAACATGAATGAATCACCATGAAGAAAAAAGTTTCCAAAAATTAACTGAGTTGAACTCCAGTCAAGGAGAGCCACAGCCTCAAGGGAAATTATTTCGTTACTAGTTCCATGTCCAATGTCAAGTTTATGGGTGAGTGTGACCTCATTAACAATCTTTTAATAAAGGAAAGAAAAAAAAAGCAAAAACATGGTTCAAGTCACCCTTATCATGCAAGTGCCTGCATTATTTCATCCAACCCTAGCATCTCTTGCAAGGTCTCTTCTATTTGCCTGCCCCTAAAATTAGTTTGAGAAAGCTACATTTGGGTCAGGTACTGTCAAGTCAAGTTATAGAAGATGGATGGATTCTCTCCTAAAATATGATCAGTTTCTCACCCTACATTTTTACTCTGTGGAGGAAGGCAAAGATTAAGAATGCCTCTAAGCAGCTGGTGACCAGCTAAGCACCCTATCAGGAAAATCTGCTCATAATGTTTGGCATATAATTTTACAAAACACACAGGGCCACAACAGCCTATTGACACACTCACCAAAAGGTCTGAGGCACAGGGTGCCCTGGGCCAAGCAAATAAACCAAATTCATGATTTCAAAGCAGCACTAAGTTTACTGTGGAAAGCAAGCAATTAAGAAAGTAAAATTTTAATATATAAAGTCAAAATTGAGTATACCTTAATAAGATTAATGTTTCCTAAATCAACAAACACATAAGCAGACTTACGGAAAATATTGCATGGTAAATAACATGAGCATGAATAAATGAATTAAAATAGAAAGGCCCAGAGCACCAAAGGAATCATGTTTTCTCAAGTGAAAAATCCTAGGGTGACGATATGTAGCCATCAGACTGTGTCACAGTCACACCCTATGCAAATGAGTTTTATCATTAAAAATGATAAATCAGAAGATACAGGTAAATACTCTGGTTTGTGCATATGCCCAAAGAGTTCACATGCTAGAACCTCAATACAGCAGTATTGAACAGTGCAACTTGTGGGAAGGACATGGATTGCAGGGACCCAGGTCAGTGGATAGCAGGGACACAGTCCTCAAAAGTGGTTTAAAATTTTTCTCTCATGAATTCACATTCTCCCTCTTGAGAAACTGGAGGTGTCTTGGGAGAGACAGCTGTTAAAAGGAGAAGCTGTCCTTTTGTTTTGCTTTTTAATACACCCACCTGCCCCCCTGACTTCCACCATGAGTTAAGCATCACAAGCCCTCAGCAGATGCAGCCACATAATCCTGGATTTCTCAGCCTGCAGAATCATGACCCAAAATCAGCCTCTTTCTAAATTACTCGATATCTGGTATTGCCACAACAGAAAACAGAATAAGGTAACAGGCACATGTTTGTTCCAGTGCAGATGACTATAGCAGAGGACCACATGCTAGTAACTTACACATAATAGGTAGTTGTTTCTGACAGTTTGTGAATATAAACAAATCCAAGATCAAGTCACCAGCAGACGTGTGTCAAATGGAGACTCATCTTGTTCCTATACCCTCACTGTGGCCGATTGGAATGGGTGCTCTCTCCAACCTAGAGGAGCAGTAATTCCATGCATGAGGGTGGAGCCTTCAGACATAATCACCTTCTAAATCCCATCTCCTAAGACAATCTTATTAGCGGTTAATTTTCACCACACGCATTTGAAGGGGACAAATCAGACTATAGCAATATCCTACCAAACTGATATAAAAAACAAGAAAGTATATCTGGGTTGATGCAAAAGAAAATTACATAGTACTTAGGAGATAGAACTGTCCTTCTAAATGTTGACTCAAATGCAGTATTAAGAATGCTACAAGTCCTTTTATGCAAAACAGGCTGCTCTTATTTGAAGTGTATCCTCCAAAAATGTTTATGTTGAAGGTCTAGCTCCATTACTTCAGAATATGACCTTACACAAAAATAAGGACTCTGCTAATTGGGTCATACTGGAGTAAATGGGCTCCTAACCCAATATGACTGGTATCCTTGTAAAACAGAAACACAGACAATAACACCATGTGAACATAAAGACAAGATCAAGGCAATGTATACAAGTTAAGATCAACCAGACGATCAGCAGAGCCCCAGAAGTTGGAAATGAGACCTAGGACAGCCCTTGCCTGGTGCTGTCAGAGGGAGCACAGCCTTTGTGGTGCAGTGCTCAGTCCTCAAGCATCTCCACCTCAAGCTAAGGGATGCAGTACATTTCTGTTGTTTAAGTTGCTCGTTTGTGGTACCTCATTACATAAAATCTAGCAAACTAATGATGTAACGGTCTAAACCAGTTTACCCTGTAAAAGGCTATTTCGATGACACAGATGACATACAGTATGACATATGCACATACCCCATGTATGCACCACATCAAACACATGAGCGTGAGGTAAAGGAAAAGATATGTAATGGGTTTGTGTCATGTTAACCAGAACCAAAGTTATTTTTCCATAGACTGTTGCAAATTTAAACAAGGTTTTAAACACTGACATTACTGCTGATAAAATGAAATCTCAGTATAAATAAAACTCACTGAAGGCAGGATAATAATTGCTCATTTGTCCTATTTTACAATAAAAATTATTTATTTTCATTACATAGTAACTATCCACAACAGGGAGAAATAACCAATTCTAATTATGAGAACCATCAGGACACACCCTAATCAGGAATCCCAAACCAGTGGTACTGATACTAAAGGTATATGCCTTTATTAACAAAATCCCACCCATGTCAGATAATGTAAGTCAGAAGCTCAGTTCCACAGAGAGGTGAAATGTCACCTTCCACTGACCAGCATGGCAGTCCTCAGCAGGAGCAGCTCTAGGCCTGACACTTCCTCTGTAGCTAAGGCCAGAAACCAGTGTGGGAAAATGGCTGCAAAAGCAGGACATGACCATTTCCCTCATACCTCTGAGCACACAGACACCAACCCCGGCTTTACACACCCTCTAGAATACACATCCATGCACAGGAAAGTAGCTTTGCCTTGAGTTTTTTGGTTGTGAGCCTAGCCTTTAACGGCTAAGCCATCTCTCCAGCCCTGCCTTGAGTTTTTAAAGACTGGGTCCTTTAAGCTCTGAATAAGGCTATGTGTTGCTTCCCCTTTAAAACAAAAGGCTTTCTTCAGCAAAGGAAGAAAACATAGCAATTGTGGGTTCAGAGTAGTAAACAGTAAGTTCATCCCCAAACTCCTCCGAGCCTGCAAAGAGGCTTTCCCCACTTTCAGAGCTGCACATAACCTCAGGATTAACTAAAAGGAGTCAGATGGTCTTTGTGCCTGTTACCAAACCTGCAACCTTCTACCCTGCTGTTTCCTGGCATCTCATTATTACCAGTGGAAGGGGGGTATCTGACACTAGTGAATGGCCCTTAACGTTCATAGCTATCACTTATTAAGCAATTTCTATGTATGCTCTACAAATTCACTTATCCAGACTTTATCCCTGAGAAATGAATATATGAGTCTCATTTTTAGAAAGGGGAAATTCAAAAACTAGCTTGCTTAAATTCAGAGCTCGCAGAAGGGGGATTCAAATTTTAGCTTTTCCTCCCCAAAGCCAAGGATCCTAAATACCTTATAGTTGAAAAAGCATCTGATATTGGTAAAAATCAGTGCTTCAGTCTAGTTTAGATTATGGCAAGTACCAAAATTTAAAAAAAAAAAAAAAAAGAAAGAAAGAAAGAAAGGAAGGAAGGAAGGAAGGAAGGAAGGAAGGAAGGAAGGAAGGAAGGAAGAGGCTGGTGATATCAAGGAAGCCCTAGCACAGGTCGGTCCTGCACACTGAAAAGTCGTCAGAAGTCAATCAACAATGTACTTGACTTTACATTTCTAGTAGGGAGATTACAGACAAGTCTAATGAGGAAACCAAAAATACATAGTTGGAAGCACTTTCCTAAAAAAGCGTTTTCCTGCATTTCTAAAATGACAGAAATTTGGTGAAGGTTAGTCTGAGGTGACGGCGGTGACGCCTATGGGTGAACTTCACCTTGCACCTGTTTCACAAACTTAAGGAATACGGTCTTCACCTTTTCTCCATGCTGTTTCCCACAGTACTGCTGCTGTGGTAGTCAAGAATGAGAAAGTACAGAAACCGCACTATTAAAGCTAGCTTATGGTGAGGACCGTTAAGGCTAGATTATGCAAAAGTACTTAACGGTTTATCAATAAAGTCTTTTGTTGCTAAATGTATCTTAAAATTGAACCTGTTCCAAATGAATAAAAAGATTGTAATTCCACACATTATGTAAGAAATGGGTCACAACATCAAGTATTTACATATATTTTCTCTTTGTAAAAATCCTTCAGATGGTCCCAATGAGATTTAAATTGTGAGGGTCTGGATTAAATGTATTTAATCACAGCTTATTCACCCCACACAGAAAATCTGGTACATCTAGCAAAAGACTCGCTAAAAATAAACAGACGGTGATTTTTCAAGTTTTTAACAACAGTTATGGCTTGGCAGTAAAATCCTTGGGGAAACTAGAAAGAAGCAGACCACTGAGCAAGCCATGGCCTCAAATAAGCTTCACCAAGGAGTTCTCCAGGGAAAAGTTAATGCATGCAAACGCCTGGAAGGAACCACAGCCTCCCATGCTGGGAGCTTGGGGCGGCCTGGGAAGGAGGGGTTTGGAGAAAGGCCAGGGAAGCGCAAAGCCCAGAGCGCAAAGCGCGGGCACCTCCGCAGCCTCCAGCGCAAACACCGCTCCGGCCGGCACATCCCAGGACAGTGGGGCGCACCGCACCGCAAGGTCACCGCAACGAGGCGACTTTACATAATCTCCAGCCGCGCTGCCAGGCACCTGCGCGGCACCCTGCGTGGACAGCTGCCGTGCGGGGACCGACCGCCTGGGAACCGGGGTGGGGAGCCGAGACGGCGGGGACAGGGAGCGGGGATGCCAGGGACAGAGGGACCTGGGGACTGAGAGCCAGGGTGGCAGAGATGGTGGGGACTCGGAGCGGGAAGAGGAAGCAGGGATGCGGCGGCCAGGGAGCAGGGTCGGAGGAGCTGGTCAGAGAGCGGGACCGCGGCGCAGTGCCCCGTGGTGACCGGACCGGGCCAGGGAGGGCGCAGGGGAGGGGACCGTCGGTCCGCGGGGCCACCCCCAGCACACCTGCACGCGTCCTACCTGAGTGGCTTTGTGGAACTGCTTCTTCAGCCCTGCCACCGACATGATGGGATGCTGGAGGCCGCGCGGCGGGCGGCTACGGACGCGGAGATGTGGCGGGGGTCGCCGGGCCGCCGCTGGTCCTGCAGCCGCTGGAGCTGCTGGCGCGGGGGCGCGGCGCGGGACGCGGGCTTGTGCGGAGAGACACCCTGACGTCAGGGCGGGTGATGCGGCCTCTTAAAGGGGACGCGGGAAGCCCCGCCCCGGGCGCCCGAGGGAGGCAGGTGAGCTCTCGGAACCGCAACTGTGTAGAAGGGAGTAACCCTGTAGGGTCAGAAGCCGGGGGGCGCTCTTCTGCCGTGGGGGTCGTTCGTGACCCTGGCAGACTGGTCACCTTAGATGGGCAGTCCTGACCCAGGTGACACAGCCTCCAGGTAGCCGCAGTGGCGCTGCCCTCACACTGCCCTTGCCCTTTGAGCCTGGCCTCCCTGCAGCTCAAAAGCAAGGTGGCAGCCTATCTGGATCATGAATAAGTCATTGCTCATTTCATGCCCTGCCTCCTCACTTGGTTAGCCACAGAAAACATTTCTCTGCCTTGGTTTCAATATCCCTTAAGCTTGTATCACTTTAGGGAAATCATTAAACCATCAACCCCCCACCAATCCACCCACCCCCACGCTGGGTCTAGAACAACTTGACTACTTAAGATTAAGAGAAACCCCTACAGCTTGACTAGAACAGAGTTGGTATGAGTTATTACTACTGTAATAGAATTTAATCTTCTATTTACAAAGGCAAAAAAGCCGAATGTGAACTTGGCATTCATACAATCATCGTAAAGATTTGAAGTTTTCATTCTAGCATTTTTTTACATAATGAGGAAAGGCAAGGGAGTAAGTTATACAAACACCACATATGGACAAAGGATGGAATGGGTGAAGGGCACACAGTGGCACCGAGTGTCTTCCGTGCTCTTCTTACGAGCAGCCACTTTGTCAAGGTTTTCCTGTACTGAAGAACCTGTGGGAGGGAACGCAAATGCTGGCCACACCTGTAACCTGTGGATCAAAGTGACAAGCAAGAGTGAGAGATGCCAAGAGGGGAGAGTAATTATCAAGGTTGTGTGAAGAGACAACATAGCCGGGACCTGGTTCCTAGAAATACCATTTCCCCTATCCCCAGGCTCCTACTGCATGCTGCAAGAAAACCATATACACTTCTAGCCTCTGCAGCCTGAGTGAGGATGGATTGAAGGGTTATTTGGGGATCCTAGACATGGGCTGGGTACCAATCATCCTTGCTAATGGGAACCACAGCACAACACTGGAGCAGTGAGCAGTGAGCAGCCCATGGCCTCCTCCCCCAGTGTGCACAGCAAAGCCAAGGGAAGAAACAGATCCATAGCCCGGTGCTTGCTGTTGTTCTCATACGTTCCAATCTGTGATGCCTTCTAAACTCCTTGTATTAAGTGGAGGCACTGGGACAAATACTGGCTAGTGGATTAAGACAGAGGGACATGTTACTGCTTGGCAAAGAATTCAGCTGTTGGTACAAAGGCTACAAGGCTCTCTTCCCTTTGCCACAATTCTATGACATGGTCTGTCCACCATGATCCAGAGTGAGAATAAGGTGGGCCAAAAGCTAATGTTTGGTATTAGGATGGAGAGAAATAAATCTAAGTAAAATTTAATCCACGGAGGCTGAGGTCATTAAATTCGAAACTTTTCTCTGTTTCTCTTAGTTTTAATTTTTTTCAGCATATCTATAATGGAAAAAGCATTTACTGGCCATTTTTACTACTCAGTTCCTTGTCTAGCAATGGAGAACATGTTCATAGAGTGGACCTGAGCCAAAATTGCAGAGAGACAGAGCAATTGCTCTGCAAAGTGAAGTGTCTGAAATTCATGGCTTTCGTCTCAAACATGAAAGAAGTGATGTAAGACCTGAAGGGCTCCTCAGAACTTGTGGGACTTAACCTTAAACAAAGCCAATCTCCACCTTTCCCCCAGCTCTTTGTCTGCTTTCTTTGAAAGTTTATGCTGCTAAACATCAGAGGAACTACTGTGTGTTCACCTTAGGAATGGCAAAGCTCTTTGAATCTATGGATATCACCTACATCTCATCAAAATCAGTAATTCCATGTAAGCCACATTGGTGTTTATGGAAAACTGGACGGGAGGTGTTGAGAACATCCTTTTGGAAAGCATCCTAGAGAAAGATGTTAGGAGATGGTATAGAAAGATGTCAAGAAACACAAACTGGACCTTGAACCCCAACATCAGTGATTCTCAACCTTTCTAATGCTGTGACCTTTAATACAGTTCCTCATGTTGTGGTGACCCCCAATTATAAAATTATTTAAATTGCTACTTCATAACTGTAGTTTTGCTAGTGTTATGAATTGTAATGTAAATATCTGTTTTCTGATGGTCTAGGCAACCCCTGTGAAAGTGTCATTTGATGCCCAAAGGGGTTACCACCCACAGGTTGAGAACCCCTGCCCAAGGTGTTTCCAGGCCAATGATTTAAAATCATGTATTTATGGGCATTTATTCTGACTTGAATGCAGAGGGGAAATGCACTTGTTGCTAAAAGTCCGTAACATAGGAGTTCTTTCATGGCAAAGGATCTGTAACACAGGCTCAAAGCACAGAGCATGCTGAATCAAAGGTCGGTAAGGAAGAACTTTGAGGAACTCAACATATTACCCTCTAGTCTCCTGAGATAAAATCACTGTAAAATGGTAAATGAACCCAGGTCAGCTCAAGAAAGTCCCAATTAGACAAATCTCCTACATAGCACCACCTCACTAATTAGGCAGTAAAATCATGGTCAGCAATAATTTCATCACATCATTTATGCACTACTTCCCTTTGCATTGTGGCAAAGCTTCCAGAAAACACCAGGCTGCTAGGTCGCACAGAGCTGATACATCCTTAGTACCTCTCATGGCGCTGCAGATCCCAGGAGGCAGATGGAAAGTAACCACTTCCATCTTTCTCCCTGTTGACCCTGTTGTCCGCCTCTGGCCAGCACAAGGGTAATCTGCTCCAGAATTCGTGTGCAGCTCAGTGAGCACGTGAATCACAACAAAGACATTCAGTCCTAGCTTCAGACTTTAAAGACAAGAAGTCTGAGGTGACCCAAGGCAGTGACTCACTCAATGTTCTCTACTGCAGCCTCTAGCTGCAAACTCAGGACAATTGCATCAGTGTTGAGGGTAGATGAGAAGGGCTGAGTGACTGTACAACAGTGCTGCTGATACCTCAATCTGGCCACATTAAATCACACGTTCAGCAGCCTTCGACACATAGCCCAGAATTAAAGCTGTCCTTGGTAAGTAACATGAAACATTTTGTGCTTGTGGGAGCTACCCAAAAGCACTAGTGTTTACCCAGAGTGGGTAGGGCTAGTGGCACCTTCCTAGAAATGAGAAATCTCTGCCTCCAGTTTTTAGCCCCCAACAGCTACACAGGGAGGTCCATACAGAAGGTCTCTTTGAGGTAGAATTCAAAAGTCTTATTTCTCCTCCCTCCAAAGCACAGTGGGCATCTCCTTACAGAAGCTTCCTCTTCACCTACCTAAGTCCTACTAACCCAGCACTGAAGGAAGAAGACCCAAGTGAGTGGTTCACATCAGTCAACTGCATCTATGTGATATTCATCACTTACACGTCGGTTGGAAATGCCCCCCAACATTCCTGGCAGACTGCCACCTCCAGTCCCTTGTCTTTGAAGCCTTTCCTGTCCTTTTCTCGCTTTTTGGAGCTTGTACACCTCTGCTATGAACTTGGTTTAATGTGTCTCTGTACGCATTCATATTGTCTTAGGTTACCTCCAACCACAAGGACTTGTCCATTACTTTTTATCACCCAGCAGACCATACGGACACCCACTCGTCATAGCCTAACCGAATTCTAAAACCTGGTATTCTTTAAATTAGACTATTTTCAATGAAACTAGACATATCTACACATGGGCAGATGATCAGTAGTTCTGGCTGCTGCTGCCATGTCAGTCAATCATCCCTGTCCCTGGGGTCTCCAGGTTTCCGTCAGCTCTGAAAGTTGCTGCTATCTTCCCTTCAGCGTCCACTTTGTTTCATGAGAGAAAAGTCCTTTCTGTTTGTAACCACTAGCCCGTCCCTTGCTCTTCCCTTCAAGAGAATTGACAGCTCTGGTCCATTTCTGTGCTGGCACCAACTCAAACATGGAGATTTTGGAAGCTCTGGTTCGACTCACAGGCTTCCTTTTCCAGGAGAGTGGTCAGATGAACAAGAAAGGTAGTATTTTAGCAAGTGTCAATTCTCCCTGTGAGACACTGACATTCTGATTTACAATCAAACCTTTCGTTTATTTGATTAGTATGTGTCAGACTACCAAGGCCAGAACCTCTCTCAGCCCCTGGGATTTGGCAGCAGAATGCTTGTAAGTAAATGTCAAACAACTAGACTGTGAGAGGGTAGTGCCCAGTTCTAGAATGAGAATAGCTTCAATTAGGAGCAAATCATTAGAGCATCTTTACCATGGGTTTATCTATTCTATTCCTGGGTAGATATTATAATAAGAGATGCTAAGGACATCTAACATAGCCCTGAGCACAGGATCTGACTAGTCAGGCTGCTAAAGCATTGTGTTAAAGAGGTCATGTTCTGTTGCTATTTTAGTACCTAGCCAGCTATGCAGAGAAAAGCTGTTCCTCAGTCACAGAACACATTTTACCCACTAGCTGATGATGGAAATCCAGGAGAAAAGAGATCAGAAAGGAGAATTAGTTTGGTTTAACACAAGACGGTTAACAATACTAAGAGCTCAGGGCACTGTTTCTGCTCTGTTAGCATCAGCAGCATGCATACAAAAAAAAGTATTGGTTATGTCTTACTATGCCTTTAAAAGGGCAAGACTTCTTCTTTAAAGGGGGATAAATTTATAAAGTTCACAATTTATGCCTATTTTAATAGATCATTTATTTATGATTGGTTAGGACCTCCCTTTAACCTTTTAAAATATCTTATAGATTGGCTGTTATTACATGTGCTCATTCATTATTTCTTCTCTGAGCCACACGTGTAAAGTTGACTTCATTGACAATAAATTAAGTATAAATCATCATTTAAAAACTACATTTCAAATATTTCAGTTACTATTGAAATTCTTCCATCTCAGGAATACAGACTTTTCTCCCAGGGTCCTGTAAGAAGTGTGCCACATGTAGAATTTCTTAGAATGAAGATCCTGAGGGCTGGAGAGATTGCTCAGAGGTTAAGAGCACTGACTGCTCTTCCAGAGGTCCTGAGTTCAATTTCCAACAACCACATGATGGCTTACAACCATCTGTAATGAGATCTGGTGCCCTCTTCTGTATACATAATAAATAAATAAATCTCTAATCCCTGCACTTGGGAGGCAGAGCCAGGTGGATCTCCGGGTGTGTCTCTGTGAGTTTGAGGGCAGCCTGGGCTACCAAGTGAGCTCCAGAAAAGGTGCAAAGCTACACAGAGAAACCCTGTCTCGAAAAACCTAAAAAAACCTAAAAAAAAAAAAAGAATGAAGATCCTGAAACCATTTTAGTTCCCTGAGGAGACAGTTGTCTTGATTTGGGAAACTTTAGGCATCAATTCCTGAGGTGCCTGAGCTCCGAGTTATGTGGGCTCTGAGGTGTGTATTGCAGTGAGTGACAAGGAAAGGTTTTCCACAGCCTACAAGCAGAAGACCAATGAATACATGCAGCTTTGCTCCCTGGAGGTAGAACTGACTAAGAAGGCAGGGAGAAGAGTAGAACAAGGTATGTAATTGGCTTTCAGAACAAAAGGGTAAGCCAGGTGGTGGCTTTAATCCAGCACTCGGGAGGCAGAGCCAGGAGGATTCTGTGAGTTTGAGGCCAGCCTGGTCTACAGAGGGAGATCTAGGACAGGCACCAAATCTACACAGAGAAACCCTGTCTCGAAAAACAAAAAGAAAAGAAAAAAAAAAGATTAGGGAATTCTGGGCATGTTAGGAGCCAATTGCATAGCAGATGTGGCTATACTTAAACTTACTGGCACTGGAAGATGCAAGGTGGGGGTGAGGGAGCAAATAGGGAGGTCACCTGGCACTAGAGAGGAGATGCCTGTTACCCTAAGACAGGCTAGTGGCACAAAGCTTGTAGAGGTAGAGCCCTGATTAATGGGGAGCACCTCAGGGAATAGGTGAGGAGCAGTCAGCAAAATCAAGGGGATGCCCAGTGGCCCATAACTTCTGGGATTGGGGACCCACGGAACTGATGATCTCATGCCAATGAGCACCCTTGCTATTGTCAGGCTCAGGATCCTGTACACCTGGGAACCCTGATAGCTACACTCAAAAGGTCAGTCTCTGATGCATCCGTTCATCTGACAGGTCTTAGAAAATCCCGTTCTCTCTACCTGTTTTCTGCTTCATACCTGGCTAACTCTGCGTGTCCTCAAATGACTCCATTTAAAAGGCTTCTCTGGCCTCCCTGCCAGGGTCATATCTTACCAATACAGTCCTGCTAGAGCTAAGTACGACTCTCCTTTGATGCTCTTGTCACAGCTGTGGTTTTGCACCAATTATTGTGTCTTCTTGCATGTCTATCTTGTCTCTTTCCTCACTGCTCTGCAAATGCCACAGAGGCATGTACCGCTTGCTGGCTTATACCCACTACTGCATGTCCACTATACATGGCCAATCACCCAGAAACCGCTCAACATGGCATTATGAATAAGCGAAATAATGCATGAGCTATTAGGTGAGTTTAAGGGCAGAGAAGCTTTAGGAAATTATAAATTTTTGAAAGAAGTTCAAAGTCCTCCCAAGCCCAACTAAACACGAACTGAGACCTCACAAAAAGTCATGTAGTGATCACTACGTGAAAACTACCTCCACTTATGAGTGGAGCCTTTACAAGCAATGTGAAAAAATACATAGTAGGAACCCAAGGAATGGCCTTGGGGTGAAAAGGCTTTAGGCGAGCTGAGACAAAGGATTCTGAAATTTTCTTTGGAGGAAATCCCAGATAACTCACTCAAGAAAGCCCCAAATACACAAGTAGACATTCAAATCTGAGCCCAGAATGTACAGGAAAATAATGCCCAATTCAGAGCAAAGATGGGAAAGAAACCTGGAGCCAGTAACATAGCAGAGAATCCTTTAGCATGGAGTCATCAAGACATCAAAATGTCACTACAGGGCTGGCTTCACATGAGGCAAAGCCTCCCTCCCATTCCTCCTAAAGCTTGTTCTGTTATCTGGACTCCCGAAAACATCCCCCAAATGTCTAATTCTGCAGTCCTCAAAATGTGGCTGCTGACCAGCAGCGGCACTTGATATCTTATTTGATTATTAACTAAGGCCCCACCCAACTTGCAGGATGCTTGACTTGGGGCAGGCCATGCCTTCCAGGTGATTTTGATGCACACCTGGAGTCAGAGCCCTGGTCTCTACACTGCAGAGATGGTTCTGAGAAGGATGGGCAGAAGCCACCATGCTAGGTGCCTCAGACAGCCAAACACTAACACACTCCCTACAGCTGGCTGTTTCCTCAATCACACTACTTCCATTATTTTTATTCCACGAGCAAAGAGACTGGCATGAGTTTATTAGAAAGTGTGCTAGAGGTTTGTGGTCTATATTAGTTCACAGGAGCTGTTATAATGAACTACTACTATGTGCTTAAAAATACAGGAACTTATTGTTCATTTTTTAAGACATTTTTAATTGTGTATCTATGTGTTTGAGAGAATATTCAGATGTGTGTATGGGGGCTCATGGAGGCTAGAGACATCAGATGCCACTGGAACTAGAGTTAGAGGCAAGTGTGAGCCACCCAATTTGAATGCTGGGAACCAAACCTGGGTCTTCTACAAAAGCAGCAATGATCTTAACCATGGAGGCATCTCTCTAGCCTCTCATTTCATACTTTTGGAGGTTGGAAGTCTGTGGTGGATTCCTTCTGAGGGTTCAGAGAGAAAAAAGAATCTACCTATGAGTTTCTGGGTGCAGCTAACAATCTATGGCATTCCTTAGTTTGTAGATTCAACACATGGAAGATGTGTTTGTCTTCTTCCATGACCTTCTATTCCCTTGTATCTTTGTCTGAATTCTGTGAGAAGGACATGAGCGGAGCTAGAGAGATAGCACAGTGGTGAAAAGTGCTTGTTGCTCTTCCGGAGGACCAGGGTTCCTTTCCTAGCACCCATGTCTGAGAGCTCACTACCATCTGTAACTATAGCTCCAGGGAATCCAACACCCTCTTTGACCTTCTGCTGGTCTCTACCCATACAGACACATGTAAACCAAAAACCAAAACCAAATCTTTTTAAAAAAGGATTCTAGATGTTGGTTTAAGAGTCAACCTATTCTGATACACCCTTTCTTAATTTAGCCAATTATAACTGAAATGTCCCTTTTTCTAATCAGGTTTCCTTTGGAGGTACTAGGGAGCTTCGGACTTTCACATGCCTTTCTGGTGGATACAATTCAACCCACAACATAGGCCAAATTTGTAACTGTTATGGAGAGTACAGCCAGTCATTAACTTACGATGGTTACACCTAAAATATTTTGACTTTGTGATGGTATAAAAGTTATATGTGTTCATTAGGAACCCTATCTAAATTCAGCTTTTTCTGACTAAATGTTACATAGTGGGATAATCTCTAGTACATGTGACCACAAGGAGCTTTGCATTTTTGTAATCCAAAATTTATAGAAAATATCTAAATATCTCCTATATGCCTATAGTTATTCTGTCTTATACTTTTAGTATGGTAGTCAATAAATCAAAGGAGATATCCACTACTTTATTATAAGATGGGCTTTATGTTAGATTATTTTTGTAATTGTACTAGTTAGTTTTATGTCAACTTGATACAACGCAGGGTCATCTGGGAAGAGGCAACTTCAATTGAGAAAATGGCTCCATCAGATTGGCCTGTAGGCAAATCTGTAGGGGCATTGTCTTGATTGATGATTGACTGGGGGTCTCAGCCCAATGAGGGCAGAGGTCCATGGTTGTATAAGAAAGCAGGCTGAGCAAGCCATGGACAGTAAGCAAGTGAACAGCTTTGCTCTGTGGTTCCTGCCCCAGCTGCCATTTAAGTGCCTGCCCTGACTTCACCCAATGACAGACTGTAGTCAGAATGTGTAAGTCAAATAAATCCTTCCCTAAGTTACTTTTGGTCACGATGTTTGTGACACCAATATAGAACTAACTAGGATAGAACATACAATTAAGGTAGGCTGGATTAAGCTAAGATGTCCAGGATAGGTGATTTCCTACATAAGGTATTTCAACTTACAGTGGAGTCTGGTCAGATGGAACCCTGTCATAGTGAAGAGTTTTCTTCTCATTCTTCCCAGGTCCTGTTACCTTTGGAAAGATGGCAACACAAAGATACTTGCCAATCTCCTTGTTTCATACCACTGCTGAGAACAAGTCACAGAGGGCTACATTACTCCCACCTCACCATGTCCCCCAAACAGTGATGACCGAAGGCACTGCTGTAGGATGTTCTATGCCAGGTCTATACAGTTAACCATAAGTTTTCCCCCAGGACCTTAATCAATAGCCAGTCTATAAATGCACAGTTTAAAGATCATAGTATCTGTCACCCATCACCCATTCCTCTGTGTGCCTTCTGGCTTTAGCCATATAAAACCCATTCTGGATAGAAGGAAAGACTCATTAAACCTCAAGACACAGAACTCCAAAAAACTCCAGGGGCTCCATAAATTCAGAACTATTTTGGACAAGCCCTCTGGATTCACAGATCTTCCTAAAGAAAAGCTAGAAATATGTGCCACTCAATTAATAAGCAATTCTGACCTTTAAGTATCAAATTAGAGAAAAGTCGGAGCTGGCAGCCGTTTCCAGTTCTCTATCTCTGCCACTCAGCATTCTGCAAGCTCAACCAGCTGAGAATGCATGTTTCACTACAGCAACCGTCTACGGGGGAATTCTGCAAACCAGGAGGTGATGGAGAGCTCGGGCCCAGACTTCACCATGAAAATCTTTTAACACCATCACTGAGAGTGTGACAAGGGACAATTGAGAAGACTCTGGCTATTTTAATAAATGTAATTATTGCATGTAACACGAATCTTAAAAGGTATTATTAATAAAACCAAACCCAGAGCCAGGTATTGGGGTGAATACCGAAAGATCAGAGAAGCAGAACAAGCCACATCCAACCTTACCTTGCCGACTTCTCAGCTGATCCTGTTTCCTCAAACTGGAAGCCTCTGAGTCCTTATCCGAATGGATCTCAGCTGAACTACTGCTAAAAGCCTAAAAGCATAAAAAGCTAAAGTTCCTGGTCCTCATTCCTTGTATACCTTTCTGCTTCCTGCCATCACTTCCTGGAATTAAAGGCATGTGTCTTTCCCAAGCAAGACATGAGATTTCAAGTGCTGGGATTAAAGGTGTGTGTCACCATGCCTGGCTGTTTCCAGTGTGGCCTGGAACTCACAGAGCTCAAGATGGATCTCTGCCTCCGAATGCTAAGATTAAAAGTATGTGCTATTACTGCCTAACCTCTATGTTTAATATAGTGGCTGTTCAGTTCTGACGTCCAGATAAGTTTATTGGGGTGCACAATGTATCAACCACAATAGCAACTAAGAAAGTAAATGAAAACAATCAAACCCAGGATAATAACTCCTTCTAATTTCCTGCATTTCACTTAATTTAAAATTATTCAAGGAAGATTAATATGTCTTTTGTAGGCTAAGTATTCTTTCTAAATTATCTCCCATTTGAAAGATGTTTTTTATTATTTAAAGTACTATATACTTTATAATTTTTAAAATTCTTTAAATGTTTGTGTATATGTGCATGCCTGTGTGATTCATGTCCATGCTGAGTGTGCACTAGGTGTCCTCTGAGGCCAGAAGGTGGCACTGGATCCCCTAGAACTAGAGTTACAGGTAGGTGTAAGTTGCCAAGTACAGGTGCTGGGAATCAAACCCAGGTCCTCTACAAGAGCAGCAAGTGCTCTCAGTTCAGAACAATCCCTTCACCCCACTTTTGAGAAAAATAAAAGCCCTTTTTGAATACTTTGAAAACTGTACTTGAATGGTTCTCAACCTTCCTTCTGCTGTGGCTCCTCATGCCATGGTGACACCCTACTGTAAAATTATTTTCATTGCTACTTCATAACTGTAATTTTGTTACTGTTATGAATTATGGCCTTGGGTGACCTCTGTGAAAGGGTCAGTTGACCCCCTCAAAGGGGTCATGACCCACAGGTTGAGAACCACTGATCTAGCTTGTTGTAACAAGGACACTGAAATTTATTTTTCATCAAAATATTTCGTAGTGGTAATACAACCAAACACTTTCTTTTGTTTCCCATTTTGTTGAGATAGGTTGTCATGTACTTAGGCTGTCCTAGAACTCACTAAATAACCCAAGGATGAACTTGAACTTCTGATCCTTCTGCCTCTGACTCCTGAACGTTGGGATTATAAACCTGCATCATCATGTCCAGCTACTAATTATTTCCAAAACCAATGTACCTTAAATGCAACTTAAAGAAACTATGACTAGTATAAAAAGTTTAAATAACTCATAAAAAATAAAAAACAAAAACTCACCAAATAGGAAACTGAGCAAAGCATGGGTTGCTCACTGAGATGATAACAGTAACTATTAGTGTTTCTGTTCCTGTGATAGACTTCATGAACAAAAGCAACCTGAGGAGAAAAGGGTTGATTTCCTCTTGCACTTCCACATCGCAGTCCATCACTAAGAGAAGTCAAGGCAATAACTCAAGCAGAAATCTAGAGACAGGAATGAGCATGGGGTGGGCGATGCTGCTCACTGGCTTCCTCCTTATGCTCATGTTACCTTACCTTTCTTATACCTCTCAGAACTACCTTCCCAGGGGTCACAGCACCCACAATGTGCTCAGTCCTCCCACACTCATCATTTAAAGTGCCCCCAGGCAAACTGGGTAGAGGCATTTTCTCATTTGTGGTACCCTCTTCCCAAAACGACCCACTGACAAAATCTAACCAGTGCTTGGAACAGAGATAAAGAGTTGGGGTTCATGGCTAAAGGGAGTATGATTTCCACTGTGAATAACTGATTATTTTAAAATGAATTGTGGTAAAGATGTACATGCTGTTGGATCTCATGAAATGAATGAGTGACTTGCATGGTATGTGCATTAGATCTCCATAGAAATCTGACAAAGATGATTATAATATCAACATACTAATCAACACATTATGCAATAGGAAAGTAATGAAACAATACAAAACTATCCTGTCATGAAATGGAGGGCCTGGAGAGATGGATCAGCAGTTAACAACACTTGCTGCACAATCATGAGGAACAGAGTTCCGAACTCAGGCCCCATATAATAAGATTTGTTTTCCTGCACATCTGTAACCATAGCTACAAGAGTTCCATTACCCTCTTTCTGGTCCACATGTGCATACAGAGAGAGAGAGAGAGAGAGAGAGAGAGAGAGAGAGAGAGAGAGAGAGAGTAAATAAATCTTTAAAAATAAAAAAGAAATGGAATGTCAAGATCTGAAAAAGCTTCTGTGCATGAAGAAGAAAGAAAGCTAAAAATGTATGTGGAAGAATGAACAAGCAAGAGGTTTGGTTTGGTTTGGTTTTAGTTGAAATTAGATTCTTCTCATACAGCATATTTTGATGTGGTTTGCCTCCTACAACTCCTCCCAGGTCCTCCCAACCCACACAAATCTATGCCCTTTCTCTCATTAGAAAACAAATAGGCATCTGAAAAAAATAATAAAATAAGATCAAGTAAAACAATGGAACTAGAATAGGATAAAACCAAACAAACTGAAAAAAAGATGCAATGAAAAACACAGGAAACACATACAGAATCGGAGACACATTCATTCACACACATAGAAATCCCATAAAATCACAAAACTTGGAAACCATTATATATAAGTAAAAGACCTATGAGGTAAACAACAAAAACAACCCCAAAACTACCACTGAGTTTGTTTTGTGTTTGGTCATGTACCACTGGGTGTGGGCCTGTCCTTCAGTGTTTGTGTACCCAGTGAGACTCTGGTGGAGAGTTATCCTTTGCAAGCAGTTAACAATCGGAGACAGTTTCTGGGTTTGGGATGGAAGCATATGTGCTCTCTCAGAACTAGGACCCCGTCAGACTTCAACCTATACAGGCCCTGCACATGCTACCACAGCCTCCGTGAGTTCATATGTGCATCAGTCCTGCTGAGTCTAGAAGACCTTGGTATGTTAGCATCTTCCATCCCCGTCGGCTCTTAGAGTTGTTCCACTTCCTCTTCTGCAGAGTTTCCTGAGCCCTGGGGGGAGGGATCGAAGAAGACATCCCATTTAAGACTGAGTGTTCGAAGATCTCTTGCCCTCTGCACTCTGCACGTTGTCCAGTTCTGGCTCTTTGTATTTATTTCCTGCAGGAGGAAGCTTCTCTGATGATGGCTGAGTCAGGCACTGATCTATGAATATAGCAGAATGTGTTAGAAGTCACTTTATTGCTGAGCTTGCTTTTATAACAAGTCCACTCTCTTGATTACTAACACACTCCCAGATAGTGACATTCATCCATGCATTGATACAGGACCCTCACGACAATCATCTCTCAGCAGGCCCAAGTATTAATGGTACTGCTTCTGGGGTCAAGTTTTCAAGATGTGAACTTTGGGGGACATGTTAACCCTATGAGAAATTTCTAGGGGTAATGGTTTATGCCCCAGTGTTCAGACATTTTTTTTATTGCATAACCAGCTATAAAGCATTTAAACAGTCTGGGCTGTGTCCTCTGGGTTTTAAGATAGATATGATAGTCTAATTATTCTGTTCAAACTCTTGCTAATTCTGTTATAATTTCTGTTTTGATCTGTAGAAGATACAAATTAACTGCTTAATTTTCAAGAATATAATTTTGTAGATGTCTCTGTAGTTTTCCAGCTTAATCACTCTCTGTGGATCTAGAGTATAGGATTTGGTTAGAAATCTTTTGACACTTAATTGAAACTCACTTTAGGAGCCAGCATATGGTGGTTTTGTAAGTCTTCTGTTCAGTTAGTGTCCTTTTGGCTAAACTTTGCATTTCAAATATTTATGTCTTTATGTTTTAGGCATGCATGTTTCTTATAACTCTCATAAATGCCTATATGTAGAAATGTTTTTCTCTTAATTGGAACATTTAATTTTCTCATTTCTAATAGCATATGTTTCTGTGTTTAAAACCACAACCCCATTTTTTATTTTCTCCTAGCTCTACCTCTTCCCTTTCCCTTATTTTCTTAATTGACTATTCCATGTTTATTAATCTTTTTTCATTAATATTAGTTTCAACACCTCTCTTCTATTCAAAACGTTGGGCTGTGGGAGATGGCTCAGTAGTTAAAGGGCTTGCAGTGTGGGTGTGAGGATCAGAGTTTGGATCTACAGACCCCATGTAAAAATGCCAGGTGGGCCTGGAGGCTACATGTAATTCCTGTGCCCAGAAGGCAGAGATGGGAGGTCCCCAGAGCAGGCTGGCTAGCCAGATTCTCCATATCAGTAAAATCTTGATTTACTGGACTCTTCTTTTGTGAATAAGGTGAAGAGTAACTGAGGAAGACTCCTAGTTCTCTTCCACATGTATGGGCATACACATGCACTAGCACCCCCCATACATGTGGCTCCCTATACATGAACATGCACGTGTACACACACACACCACTTACCAGAGGGGAAAAGTTACCCTTGGTAATATTACAATATTACAAATTAGAACTTTTAATTTTTCAGGATGCAATGTTTATTGAGATTCTTACCCTACTCTTAAATAATGCAAGGATTCAATAATAACTTTAACACCATTTATGTGATCCCTGATTCATGATTATGAGACCCTGTTATCATTATTTTATACAGCCAATATTCATTCAGACATATTCATAAATTTTTTATTGCTGTTTCTTTCTTCCTGCTCCTCCCACCTTCCATCTGGAAACATTTTTATTCTGCCTTAAAAAGTAACCTTTGGGGGGCTGGAGCAATGGCCCAGTGGTTTAGAGCACTGGCTGCTCTTCCAGAGGACCCGGGTTCAATTCCCAGTGCCCACATGGCAGCTTACAACTGTCTATAATTCCAGTTCCAGGGGATCTGACACCTTCACACCAATGCACATAAAATAAAATTTTAAAAAATTAAAAATAAAATAACCTTTGGGATTTCTGTAAGAACAGGTATGCTGGTGGTAAATCTTGCATGTCCTTCTTTGAAAATGTCTTCATCTACATTCCATCTCCTCTTCATCTCTTTGTTGGAGAGAAAAACCAAATTTCAGATTGCCAGGTATTTTTTCAAGACTTAGTGTTTTTCTTTGATACCTATTACTCTCCACATGAAGTAAGCTCACAGCCCAGTGTTCGTAATTCAGGGCACTAAGTCTCCAGTCTTGGTCACTGCAACCCTATCTACTTTTAGAGTTTCTGTTTATGAAAGACAGGGTCTCATATAGCCCAGCCTGGCCTCCAAACTAGCTAGACAGGAAAGGATGACCTTGAACTTCTCATCCTCCTGTCCCAATCCACAGGGGTCAGGCTGTTAGCGGGGTCCGTTCTTTTTTCTGATTTTAGGAGAATTTTCAATGCTTTATTGGTTTTGTATTATTTTATATTTTAATAAAGTATAGTGTTTGTGACTCTTGTGGGTATTTTTTTTTCACTTAAGAGATTCCTTTCTGTTAATAGTTAAAGAGTTTATTACAAAGTTGCTGAATTTCATAATATATTTTTGCTCCATTTAATTTAAATAATAATGTCTTCCTCTTTACTCTGTGGTTGATTTTCAAATATCTATAATTTGGTCACATTGCATACATGTTTTACATAAATCTACAGGATATATTTTCTAATAACATGCTCATAATTTTGCATATATGTTTATCAGACTCATTGGCCTATCATATTCCTTTAGTATAATGTTGGAGGATTTGTACAGGATTTGTTCGGATATCTATGGGTATTCTGGAACTACCTCAATTTAATGATAGGACTAGAGATGGGTCTAATCTGCTCTACCATCACTGAGGACACCAGTATAAACCCAGGAAAACACTGGGTTACTATTTACATAGGCAAAATATACAATGACAAGCTACTGAAGAGTAAGCTCCAGGGCTAAACCATGTGCTACCTTTGCAACTTCAGCAGCCACACAGCCACCACCCACAAATGTGGTGGACATTGGTGCATGCCCTCACTCAACTCTAGAAAGAAAAAGCTAGACAACAGGTGAGGCAAATACTACCCCCTTAGTGTCCTTTTGCTTAATTCAGTTGTGTTTTTACATCTTCAAGCAGGCATTTGCTTTTCCTAAAATAATCTCTAAAATGAGAGAGTGAGTTCATGCAGTGAGGAGTGTGGAGACTCTGTCTGATGATCTATGATGCAGGCTGATTCTCCTTTGCTCCCAGAGAGAAGTGGAGACATAGTTCTGCTGAGTGATAAATATATTCAGAGCAAACATCACTAAGTCCTTGAAAATCCTGAGAATGAAAGATGAGGCTATAAAATGCATGAAGAATAATCCAGGCGATAGCAAAGCAGAGGCAAGTTTCTTGGAACAGGGGAAACACAATGACTGAACTCCCTTTTACAGCATGTTGTTACAACACAAATATTTATGTTTCCACTGAGCACTAATGCTCTGGAATAAAAGGATCTGTTCCAAGCAAAGACCAACCCAGAAAACACATATCCTGGAGGTAACTGGAGAACACTGTCCTATCACCCGTGTCAAGGGATGTTTATTAGCTACACAGCATTTACCCATGCCTGCAGACACTTGCAGTAAAAAGCATACATAAAACAGACTCAATAGTTCCCCCTTGGACATTCTATTCCAAAGAGCAAGATGTATATGGCTTGCTCTTTCTCTATGGACACATACTACAAGTCTTTCTTCAGCAGGGGAATTCTTAGCAGCTTTATTCCACCAAATGAGAATCAAATGGATGGAGATGAAATGTGTCTTTGAAGAAATGGGGAAGAAAACAAGCACAATGGCAATGGGCAAAAATGTTGCTCCAGCCACAAGGAATTAAAGGACTTGTGGATTATGAGAGGAAAAGTTGATGCAGACAGGGATTATGAATCCAGCTGCATCCTTCCTTGCCTTTTCCTACTCAGCCAGCCATCTTCTTCCCCCGTCTCGTTTGCAGACCTATTACACAGAATCCAAAGAAATAGTTCTCTACCTTAAATCTGCTGGAAAATTGCATAATAAAGGGTAACCAGTGCTCAGTCTTCATGCAGGAGCTACACAGAGCAGAGCAGCAGCAGGATTTGGGGGCCCTTTCAGAAAACCCCACACAATTACAAATACAAATTAGAAAGCCTCCAGAAATCTGGTTATTGGCAGACCTGCCTTCATCTTAAATGTTGACAAGAAATTGAGACTCTTACCTGGCCCTAGACCCTGTATATTACAATACAGACCTTGTAGGCAGGAGGGGTCCACTGGTCCAACAGTCGCATGATTATTATGGGGTAATCAACTGTTCTCTGTTTTTGAGGCTTGATCCACTGGCATGGAATTTCTGATCTAATGCTATAATTGTGATCAAAAGCCCATGGCTGGAATGCTATAGCCCATGGGTGGGAGTCCACAGTTCATGGCAAAAGGTCATATATAGCCTGTCTGCAGTAATCATGGGTCATAGAGTGGACCCTGTTACTATTATTTTGCTACATGGTCATGCTGTGAAATTGACTTGTAAGTATTTATTTTTTATATACATAAACCTGCTTTTCACCCAATTGTGGTCAGAGAAGGTTCTCTTTTGCAGTTAGAGCAGGCAATGCAGAGACTCATAAATAAATGAAGTGCTGAGAAGTGACTGAGGACTCGGCCTTAAACAAGACATCTTTATCAACTGCTCCCACCCCAGCCCATGCCAAGACTCAGGGAACATTGAACAAGAGGAGACAAAAAGATTGTAAAAGCTAGATGGGGAAGGGCATTTTGCAATGCTGTCTTCTGGATACAATGTGACTATCCCAACTATGAATCCACAGCAACTCTAGTTATCTTCCCAAGATCTACATGAGATCAAGCCAGCCAAAACTAAGGTGTTCTCAAGGTCTCACCCTTACTGAAGAGCTGTTGGCAGTTGACAGCTGCTGGGAATTCTTCTTTGAGGGTGTAGACATTGGTAGGTTACCCATGCTCTGGTGCACGGCCCCACACCATGCACATATGGGAAGAACTAAATGGATCTAGTGGATTATTAAAAAGAAGAGGAGGAGGAAAAGATGAATTTGGGAGGGCTATGTGTTAAGGGACCCATGGGAAGTTGAAGGGAATAGGGGGTGGACATAATTATATTTCATTGTATACATATATGGAATTCTCAAAGAATACTTTCTTTAAAAATAGAAAACAAATAAAAGAAGTACAAATTTAAAAATCAAAAGATGTGTGCAAAACTCCACCTTTGTCCCCCTAGTGCCTCTAGCCAACTGAGTGACATTGGTGACTGAGGCTGGGGGAAGGCTCACACGCCAGCAGCATCTCTGCTGTAGCCTTCATGGAGGCTGACTGAGCTGCAGGGTGGTACCCACAGAAGCACTGTATGAAATGCCTCCCATGTGGGGGATGCTGTGGGTGTGCTTGAGGAGGGCATGGACATCAAGAACATGTTGCTGCAGGGTGGCAGAAGGAGACAACAGACTGAATGTGGGAGGGAGGGAAACAATGACTCCAGACCCTTTTCTTTGGAAACAGATCACACCCTAGCCCCTCCCAGGGAGGAGACAGCTGGGACACATGGAAGGTACTAAGGCAGCCAGCCCTTCTGAATGCATGGTCTATCGATCGTCTTAGTCTTACATGACTTCTATGCTTTGTAAAGAAAGATGAAACATCTGGACCCACTCAGCTTGTATCATGTGGGTCTGTGTGAGGATCATGGGAGTGTGTAGAATAATAAGCGGCATGTGACCTCAGGGAAAGTGACATTTCAAAAACACTAAAGAAGGCTTTTTGCTGTTAACCTTATCAGGGACTTCTTGTGTTAATGCATGCACTTGGGAGTTTGCAGACTTAGACCTATGTGAACTTAGACTCCTAGAGGAGATGGCCAGTCAGTTCCACCCTCACCATCTACTGCTGACTTACACATATTCATATATAAACTTGAATGACTCTCAAAGCTACCCAACAGGATGAATCAGAGACTTTAAGTAAACCATGTGACAGCCTTACTGCTCTTTTAGCCTTCTCTCTCCTGCATTTATGTCCCTAACTACATTCTAAATATCTGTCTTTATACCCACAGATAAAAGTAGCCATCACTGCTTATCAAGGAAACTTCTCTTTGCCATGCACAGAGACCATTACAGAGAACCACAATCAATCAAAATATGGAGCTGTGGGACCCAGTCCCAGTGGATACATTCACAAAACAGCTCTAGCTCCTAAGGCTCAGGGGGCACTGTAGAAGTGGAGGAAGAAAGATCGTAAAAGTCAGAGGACCAGGGAGTTTGCTGTGAGACTGTCTCCTAGTAATGTCAGAGCTACACCCATATAGTCTCACCAACATGATCGCCTAAACATGAACTGAGCAAGGACCATAATAGACATGCTAAAGTAGGCAGGGCAAAGACCACAAGGCCTCAACCCTATACAGAGAAGTATGGTCAACTAAGGAATGCTGAGAGTGGAAGAAATAGTCTTCCCCAGGGAAGAGCACATCAATGGATTATCCAATAGCAAATAGTCAACATACAAGTAACCTTATACAGACTGAACAGGATATATTTAGAAATATATATGTATATACCTACACATATACATAGATGTATGTAACAAAAATTAATGAAAAAAAGGCCATACATTTTGAAAGACAGCAAGAAGGAGTATATGTGAGGGTTTGAAGGGAAGAGGGAATGGTGTAATATGTCATATCCTCAAAAATGAAAGCAATAATAATTTTAAAAACAAAATCATGTGTGATGGTTTAAATGGGAATGGCTCCCATAGGCACATGTTTGAATGCTAGATTACCAGTTAGTGGAACTCTTTGGGAAAGATTAGGAGGTATGGCCTTGTTGGAGTATGTGTGATCTTGTTGGAGAATGTGTGTCACTGGGGGTAGGCCTTGAGGTTTTAAAAGCTCAGGCCCAGCATCTTTCTCTCTGCCTGTAACTTGTATATCAGATGTGAGCTCTCAGCTACTTCTTCAGTACCATGCCCGCTTACTGGCTGCCATGTTCCCCATCAGATGATGATCATAGACTAGCCCTCTGAAACTGCAAGTAAGCTCTCAATTAAATGCTTTATTTTATAAGCCTCCTTGGTCATTGTGTCTCCTCACAGCAATAACACAGTAAGACACCGTGTGAGATAAATGAGTCGAGCTCCCACAGACTGACTTTCTGATGTCCTCCTTGGCACCCTTGCTGACACTCAGATATAGGTGTTGACACTTGGCAGATAAAGTGTCCTAAAAACTGAAGGTCTGCATGAGATAAATGACAAAATGCTTACAAGGACAATGCCAATACCAAGATCTTCTTATTAACATAATATTAATTAGATCAGTTTTGTATCTAACTCATACATGGGAAAAAAATTCTAGGTAAGCTTTCCACACATAAAGTCCACCAAAGATGATGGTGTACATTTTGCCATAGTGTGTGCCCAGGATTGAGCCTTTCATCTAGTTTCCCCCTAAATAATAACAGTGATTGTGACATTTGTGCGCATTATTGCCTTCCCTGTTGGAATTTTAATTCCACAGGAGTATAGACCATACTCTATGTGGTAAGAAGTCATCTACATCAATCATGAAAAAAGAGTAAATGTGATTAAAGCTTAAGAAGAGTAGAAAATAACATGAGTTATTGGGGAACCAAACAGCCAGCTACAACCTGGCAGAACCAAATTCTAGGGAAGAGACTATCTTCCCACTCACTGGGGCTCTTTCAACAGTAAGCTTTCCACACATGGAGCCCACCAAAGATGATGATGTACATGGGGCTACCCTGTCCTGGGCTGAACAATCAAATAGCTTTCCTTGTCCCCACGGATTTCACTGCACTCCCTCTACAACATCTTTTCACCCCACAGAGCACACTGTGTTGCGATAAATTGTGTATTCTAATAAACTTACCTGGGGATCAGAGGACAGAGCCAGCCACTAGATTAGACATAGAGGCCAGATGGTGGGAGCACACATCCTTAATCCTATCACTTGGGAGGCAGAGATCCATCTGGATCTCTGTGAGTTCAAGGCCACACTAGAAATAGAGCCAGGCGGTGGTGGCAACACACCTTTAATCCCAACACTTGAGATCTCATGCCCTTGCTTGGAAAGGATACACTTCTTTAATCCTAGGAAGTGACCCGGCTGAGCGGAGAAAGGTATATAAGGCATGAGGAAACAGGAACTAAGGCAGTTCAGCTGAGACTCTTTCAGGTGAGGACTCAGAGGCTTTCAGTCTGAGGAAACAGGATCGGCTGAGGTGCTGGCATGGTGAGTTGGCTGTGGCTTGCTCTGCTTCTCTGATCTTTCAGCATTCACCCTAATAACTGGCTCCGAGTTTTTATTAAAAGACATCTAAGAGTTGAACAACAACACTGTATTCTCTTCATCATGTTTCCTCACCCTACAAAACTCACCCCATCTCCTCCCACAGAGCTCACTACATTCCCTTTACTTCATGCCATCTTTTCTCTGGACTCTTCCTTCTGTCCTTTCTGAGCAGTGGTGCCTATGTTCTCTCTCTCTCTCTCTCTCTCTCTCTCTCTCTCTCTCTCTCTCTCTCTTGACTCTTGATATCTCCTCTGGACCCTTTCCATTGACAATCACAGAAGCTCCATCTATTGAATCCCATCAAGCCAGAAGCAAGGAGTTGTGCTACAGTTTCTTCCAAACTGAAAATTACATCCTGGAGGGAGACTCCTTAAGACCAAGAAAATGAAGAGAACTTATATAAGTTTCCAGGATCTTCAGGACACACAAGGCCCCTACCTACAGTTATGCAAGCAATATAGCTGCTGAGGATATGAAACTCTGGTCACAGAGTTCCCTGTAAGCCCTGAAAGAGCTCACTGGATTCAGATTTCACGAGTTGTCACCCATGCTAGGGTGTGCTTCTTGGTGATGTAGCTGCCTTGAAGTTGTCCATGCTCCTGTAAGTGATTCCTCGTCTATGCTCTGTTAGTGACCCCAATAAACTCATTGGGTCACTAATCCAGACAGGTGAAATTATACCTTTGTCCTTTGTTGGTATCTATCTGGGGTGAACAAATGTTTGTTCACATTGCCCCAGACATGCAAGGGGTAAGTTTCATGTCATTCTTCATTGGCTATGAGATCACAGATACTGAGGGACAGTTGTAATTTGCTAGCACAAAGGCCCATGCACTAGACTGAGTGAACTTACCACTTTAACATCTTAGAACTACCTGGGCCTGTAGATGTAATGGCCTTATTAAATAAGAAACACAGAGCCAAATGCAGAGTTAAAAGCTCAAGAGGTCAGAGCAGTAGCTAAAAGCTGAGACTAAAACTACCTTCTTATTAACCGCTGCCATCCTTCCATGAAAAAGAGACCCACTTCCTGTATGTCTGTCTTTTTTATTGACTTTCTGTTCTGCCTTTTCATTGGTTGTAAACCCAACCACATGACCTCCTTGTCACTGCCTGTCTATACAGACTTCCAGGTCTCTATGGTTGGTATTGAGATTAAAGGCATGTGTCTCCAAGCTGGCTATGTTCTTGAACACACAGACTCTGCCTGCCATGTGATCGGATTAAGGTTTGTGCCACCACCACCTGGCTTCTTCCATAGCTTGCTATTATCTCTGAACCCCAGGCAACTTTATTTATTAACATACAAATAAAATCACATTTCAGGACAAATAAAATATTACCATATGGGCCAATGTTTGTATGCAATGTGTGTATATGTAATGTGTGTGTGCAATAAATGTGTATAATGTATATGAGCAACGTGTGTGCAATACATGTGTAGTGTATGCGCAATACATGTGTGCAACAGGTATATACAATGTGTGTGTAATGTATATGTAATATGTGTGCAATGTGTGTATGCAATGTTTATGTGCAAAATGTGTGCAATGTGTATGTGCAATCTGTGTGGGGGCCTGTTTATCCCCACATTCCTGTTGTCTCTCCTGTGGGACTTCTTTCTGTTTAATGAAACACTTTCATCAATCTGTCTCAGTGGGCTATCTTTCCTCATGAGGGATTTTTTTTTTTTTATTGTTATTGTCCTGGTTTTACTTCTGTGGAGAGTGACCTCTTTGAAGAGAAACAGAATGAGCTTGGCTAGGGCAACTGTGCCAGTGGGCTGAAGTGATGTCACTGCACCATTTTCACACCTTGGTGCAGGGTGTCACCCGCCCCGATCAATGGAGAGTTTATCTGCCATGCAAAAAATTTGTCTACACCAGGAGTGACCCCAAAGTAGAGGGTTTTAAACAAGAGCCTCAAATTCCCACCCCACTTCTCTGCACTGAATGGCTGCCACTGAGTCCCACATGTGTGGACACAGTAGCCACTGTGGGAATGGGCTCCCTGCATGCTCTGTCAGGCAAGCAGCTGACCTGCCACCTCCATACACAGTTACGGCTGTGGCCTACTAGTGCAAACCAGGCCACATGGGTAGGTGTAGAGCCCTGTAGGTGCAAGTCTCTGGAGGACACTGAACACTTCTCAGAGGAACCTGTGAGATGCTGGGCTCTACATCCAACACTGTGTATGTTTCAGAGTTCTTATTGGCTTCCTAAAATGGTGTCCACTGAATCCTAGCTCTTCCTAAGAAGAAACAGATAGGGAGTGATTACCAGTACTATTTTAGCTTTCAGATCTGTTAGAAAAGCACTTCCTATCCTCCTTGCTAAAATAAGGACTGTACTGCAGTATCCTTAGAGGTGAGACATGAAGTCTAAAAAAAGATTAAGCTTAAAGTGACATCTTTTTCATTCTCTTTTTAAAGCATAAAGGCAAGCCAACAAAATCCAATCCCATCTATAGCCTCGCTAGTTTATGTATTCAGTGTTACAAAAACTTATGTCATAAAAATGGAATTTTCTTTTTCTTCTTGCCCCCTTATCTGGTCTAAGGTAGATGCCCGATTCCTGGTGTGTTCCCATCCTCCCTCCCGTGTACGCCTTCTTCCTCTATTCCTTCCCTCTCTCCCTCTCTGTTATGTTGGGGCATGTTTCTCTCCAACATGAATAAAAGGATCCTTGAGCCCTGGATTGTGATAACCAGTAACTCCTCGGACATAGATAATTTCACCAGTAGCTGAGTTGAGTTAGGCCATTGTGATTCTTGGAGTTCCTAAAAAAACAATTGGATAGGTGCTAGAGGAAGGTACTGACGTCTGGATTCCAGCCACATTCTGCTGAAAGTAACTCCAAACACATCTATTTAATCAGATACAGCACCTCTGTGATGGACATATGATACCCTACTACTGCCATGATGGACATATGAAACTACCACCGCTGTGATGGACATATGAAAACTACCACCACTGTGATGGACATATGAAAACTACCACCGCTGTGATGGATTATGAAAACTACCACCGCTGTGATGGACATATGAAACTACCACCGCTGTGATGGACATATGAAAACTACCACCACTGTGATGGACATATGAAACTACCACCGCTGTGATGGACATATGAAACTACCACCGCTGTGATGGACATATGAAACTACCACCACTATGATGGACATATGAAACTACCACCGCTGTGATGGACATATGAAAACTACCGCTCCTGTGATGGACATATGAAACACAGCAAGAGCTGCTACATGTGACTCGGACATGTTATATAATGGATGGAGTGTTGGTGCTGAGTTTGCCTGTCCTAAGTCCTGGGTTGAACTACCAGCTCCACAAAATGTTATAGTGTACCATACTTCAAATGAAGATAAAACTATTCTCTTGACTTGTCCAAATCCTAAGTGTGCTATCACCTTTGCCTTAAATGCCATCTGTATTATGACACCAAAAAAGTCCACAACTTAGAAAAAGGGACCTTAAGATGGTTTTATCTGCTTTGGAAAATAGTTTGGAAGCTCTCCAAACAATTAAACATATAATTCCCACACAACCTGCTAATTCATAGGGTTACTGAAAATCATGGTACCTACCCAAGAGAAATGAAAACATGTCTGTGTGGAACGTCAACATCAATGTTCAGAGTAGTCCAGTTGACAGTAGTGAAGAACCCAAATGTCTGTCTCCAGTTCTTTATTCACAGAAATAGAACATAACTCATCAATAAAAAGGACAAGTTAGTAACACATGGTACATCAATAAAATTCCAAGATATTATACCAAAGAGAAGCAACCAGCCACAATCAAGCACATATTATTCCATTTATACTATGTCCAGAGTAGGCCAATCTGTGAAACAGAAAGGTTAGTCCCATCCTAGGACTGAGGACAGAAGACAAAGGGAAGAACAGGAGAGATGGCAAGTGACCACTAATGCCTAAGCCTTTATGACAAGAGCGGAGGTTCATCAAAGGTTCAGAAATCACCATATGAAAATTATGAATTGTCTGTATTAAATGAATGACTCAAATGGTGTGTGAATTCTATCCTGATAAAGATGAGGATTTAAAAATAGTGGAAGTTGGGCTGACCAGATGGCTCAGAAGGTAAAAGTTCTTGACACCAAGTCTGACAACCTAGATTTGATCTCTGGGACCTACATAGTGGAAGGAGAGAACTGACTCCAGCTGTCCTTTGACCTCCTCCACACGCAAGTTATTGTGTGAGAATGCATGCACACACATAAACGAACAAATAAACGTGGAAAATGGTGACAGTGGAAACAAATCTTTAATCCACTGTCTAAGTTTTGTTGGCTCATTTGAGAATGCACTATCGCCGTGTAACCCATGCAGGCAGGGCATTATTATATACAAAGTTCATACTGGAGAACTATCCAAGGTGTTATCAAAAATTTGCAAAGGTCTCATAACATTTTAAGTAAGTTTAAAGATTTTTCTTGGAACTCATTCATCACTAGCCTCTGTCACATCTGGCTGCATGCAGCCCTGGGTCACAGGCTGGACATACCTGAAAGCTCCTGGGAATGTGAATTCTCAGTTCTGCTACCAACAGTGGTAGCAGTATAGCAAGGCCACAGACAGGCAGGGAACCTGAGACAGCACCTATCTTGACAGCATCCAGCCCCATATCTGGAGTGAGATCCTGATCAAAGCAACCTAGTGAGAGAAATGAGGAGCAATGCACCACCACCAGGACTGTCACAAGAGGGGTGAACCTCTTGACTAGCAGCTTCTTGCAATATCGCAGAGTAACTGAGTGCCCTGGCTAGTTTATGTCAACTTGATACAAGTTAAAGTCATTTGAGAGGAGGGAATGTCAATTGAACAATACCGCCATAAAAATGAGGCTATAGGCAATCCTGTAGGGCATTTTTCTTTTGAATTAGTGATTGATGTGAGAGGGCCCAGCCCATTGTTGTGGTACCACACCATGGTGGTCCTGGGTTCTATAAACAGGAGCACCTCTCCTCTGTGGCTTTTGCATCAGCTCCTGCCTCAAAATTTCCTCCCAGTTTGACTTCCTGCCTTGGCTTCCCTCAGAGAACTGTAATTCAGGAGAGCTAAGCCAAATAAACCCTTCCCTCTCCAAGTTGCTTTTGGTCATGGTGTTTCATACAGCAATAGTAACCCTGACTAAGATACTGAGCTTTGCCTCCTGTCTGAGTAGCTCAGTGGAATACAGAGACTTTCCAAGTGATTCTATGTTGAGAATTATAGGATGCGAAGAGATGAATAGAAGTTCAGGGTTCTATACTTGGGGGCTGGAGAAGAGAGATGGTGGAAGCAGAAATAGAACGTGCTGTAAGAATTAGAACCTGAGAGTTAGCATCCCTTGGGTGCATTGGTGGACAGTAGGTGTTGACCCCAGAGGCAGTTACACATAGGGTCTTCGTCCATCAATTTTTAAACACATCATCTTACTTTCCCATTCTTTGAATAAACGTTTATTAACTTCCTGCTAGAATCTGTCACTGCCAAAGGGAGCCTGAGAAAACATCATGACTTGATGGCTCAGTGCAAGGAGGGGGTTTGGATGGGACTTTCAACAGCAAAAACAAAATGGGGCAAAAATTTAAGACAATTACAGGTGCATTAAGGGAAATGTACTATAGCAAAGTGTTAATACTAGGGAAAGCTAGCTAGTGTATTAGTTCTGAGGGGACAGAGGTGGGGAGAGCCCAGCCCCAGCCTCAGGGCTTACAGCTTGTTACCCAAGAGTTGACACAGTCACTGAATCTGAGGGTCCCATTGTATCCAGTGATGGTAATAACCCTTCATTGTATGTAAAATTCCTATAGTTTCAAAGTGTCAATTGGTACATTCTGTAACCTAGACAAACAAGAATGGAAGGTACCCCTACCTTGTGCTAATGGGAAAAAAAACAAAAAAACAAAAAAACAAAGCCCATGGGACTCATGGGTGTACTCCAGGCCTCTTGGTGGGCAGTGAAGCAGGGAAAGACATCAGCCTCTGATTCCTCTTCTGATGTTTTTCTCCAAGCTACTTGAACTCCAAAAAATCAGACCAAAGGAAAGGCCAGTGCCCACAGTCTATAGCCTTGAGCTACAGCAGGTCCTCTTCCGGATACCTGTAAATGAATCTGATGGCAGGGCCAGGGTAGCCAGTGGGTAGCACAGCTCACTCAAAGATCCAGTTATTCTGATCAAGAATCTACCCTAAGAGATGAGCCCAGAGCAGTGCCTGGTCATTAACCCAAGAATCTGCAGAGATGGTTTTGTCTGCTAATGAACCACAGAACACTATGCCCAGACACTGCTCAGTAGTTTATACCAAACCTTCCTCCTTCTCCTTCCCAGTTCTGCTTGGCCAATCAGGTGTGAAGGGAAATCTGCCATGGAGTTCCCAGGCAAGCTTCTGGATTTGAGCAAATGTTGCTTCCCTTCTTCCCTTGAATCTTGTAGCTCTGAGGGAAATGCCAGGAAAATCTCTCAGCACTGGTGAGGATGTTGACCAGGAACCTCCACACTGCCTTTTTGGTAAGAAAATAAGCCACGTTGTTTCCAACCACCAAGTCAAATCATGTGGTTGCAGAATGCATTTCAGGGAGCAGTCTTTTTGAGATAGATTCACTATGTAGCCCAGGCTGGCCTAGAACTCATGATCTTCCTGCTTCGCCTCTTGAGTGCTTGTGTTACAGTTGTGAGCCACTAGACTTGGCTAGAATGGATTATTGATTTAATAATGTATAGTAGAAAGAAAGGAGGTTTTGGAGACAGACACATTCCAATTCTGTTCAGTTGTGTGAGTTACCCGTCCACCCTCAAACTCAGCTTTCTCACCTGTAAAATGGGAATAATAAGAGTTACTGGAAAGCAAAAATAAGGTAAGTATGCAGGCACTCAGGCTATTGGGAAAACAGAATTTGCTATTCATAATCCTGTTAGATATATGGACTGCTAGGAAATCATCATTGATTCTTTACAGTGTGTTCACAATGAAAATAAATCTTATCTTACATATTTTCTCATCCTTTAAAAAATTTACACAATTTACTTTCCTGTTATGATTCACAGTACAAGTACTTCTGGTAGACATGCCTTTCACCCATAATAAATAGTTACTCAAGAAAAAATATTTATTGAAGCTGCTTGAACAGCTGGTAAATATTTGTTGAACACATTCTTGGTTTAGACTCCATGCCAGATATCTCCAATGTTAAAAAGATCAGAAAGATGAGATCTCTTACCAGTAATGTTTGATATCTACTAAAGGATGTATAAAAGTTAAAATAAATCAGTGTCGGGGCTAGGGACATGGCTCAGCAGTTAAGAACACTGGCTGCTCTTCCAGAGGGCCCTGGTTCAATTCCCAGCACCCACATGGCATCTCACAACTGCCTGAAACTCTGTCTCCAGGAGATCCAACACACTTACACAGACATGCAGGCAGATAAAACACCAATGCACATAAAATAAAAATAAACAAAAAATAAAATAAAATAACAGTATCTGTAGTGAAGAAATAGAGTTGAGGTATGGGTAAAATCCTAATATGAATTTCAAATTAGTTGCATAATTATAAAGCAGTATTTTTCCTTCAGCAAGTATATAATGTAGGTATTCAATTGACTTATCAAAGAACCCAGATATTAAAGCTTAAAACAATATCCTCTCATTCTAGTAAGAAACTTCATGTTTCTCATTCTGTGATGATCAGATGCCTGGGCTCAGTCTCAGCCAGGGTATGTACAGCCAGAGTGTTCTTAGAAGAGTAATTTAGCGTCATTTTACCCCAAGTACCCCATCTATGAAATGGGGACTATTGTGGTATATAATACATAGGATCATCACAAGGACTGAATGAATTTAAAAAAAACTTTTTTTTCGAGACAGGATTTCTCTGTGTAACAACTCTGGATGTCTTGGAACTTGTTTTATAGACCAGGCTGGCCTCGAACTCATGGAGATCCACCTACCTCTGCCTCCCGAGTGCTGGGATTAAAGGCATGCTCCACCACTGCCCAGGAATGATTTTTATTTTATTTATTTATTTTTTGAATGCCGAATGTCATTTATTGAAGGAGGGAAGAGGTCTTAAATACAGGCTTACAGCAAAATGGGAGAACCCTGGAGTGCAGAAGTTTGCTACCGATGTTTTACAATCTTGCATCTAAGCTGTTAATGTCCAATATGCAGGATACACAGACAAGGAACTTCCCTTAAGCATTCAGGAGGGTGGAACCTGGCAGGGAATTAGCATAGGGAGGATATCAAGGTCAAGGTCAGCAAGCAAGGCAACAGTTATCCAAAATGGGGGCCAGGGCCCTACAAGTCCCCCCCTTTTACTAAAAACTGAGGTTCTGACTTAGGTTTCATGGGACATTAGCAGGTCACCTTACCCGTCATGGAGACATCTGCCCAGACCACACAGGCATTCCGTCTTTGGTTGGTGAGCGCTCCCCAGGTATTACCCACCTCTGAATACTCATTATCATACAGGTTCAATTGTGTGTGAGCTGCAGAGTTAACTGCTGCCAAAGATCTCTAAGTGGTGCCGGGCTTGCAATCTGTGTGTTTGACACAGAAAAGACCAACAGAAGTCCTAACCCACCCATAGCCATTAGGCTAAAGGCAACTGAGCCATTTCCTTCCTTAACAAGCCTTACTGCAAATTGGAGTCCTTGTAAGATGGTATCCCAAAAGCAAATAGAACTTGAGTTTATAAATTTATAACTTTCAAAGCCAATCAAAATGTATATAACTATTTGAATTAAATTTATCATGCCCAATAGAATGAAAGATTAACTAACTGTGGTAGCTACTTTTGCTTCCAGGGTCTCCACTGTGCTAGCTGTAGTAACCAGTTATGAGATGGCAATCCCAGAAACAGTAGTAGCGGTGGCCGCCACTGCTATAACAGCAACAACGGCAGCAGTGATGTCAAATTCTCTTCTGGAGCATGTGGGCATCCACTGGCATAGACACAACTCCAGGAACATGAACCGCCAAGGCCCATTTTTCTTGATCCATCCCAGCACAACTTAAGCTTGCAGCTCTGCAAAAGAACAACTAAGAACTATAAAGAAACAACATGCAGCTCACAAAGGGCAGAACTAATGGTCTCATAATAGCAACATTCAGGCTCACAAATTTTAAGATATCTTCAAAGGGGGCTAAATGAATTTCAGGAGGCCAATAAATGTTGCACAGAGCCACTCCTGAAAAGTAGGTACTACACCAGCTTGAAGAGGATTGTGAAAATGAAAAGGCTTAGCTGGTATGCTACTGTTAACAAATGGAGGTCAGTGACCTTCAGGGTTATCCTTAATCTCCAAGGTGTCTGGGTGACATGTTCTCAAACATGCTTGAAAAAGCAGTTCTGGTATTGGTGTGGGCCTGGGGTTCTGTTTATATCATTCCTTAGGACAATGATGTTCCTCTTTGGGTTCCTGAGCACTGGTGTGCCCTGTGGCTGCTGCTGAAGCCCAGCATGGCGGAGACCTATTGGGCCTTTGTGAAAAACTCTCCCCTTCTGATGCCAATGGGGATTGAGAGTCCAATATGGCCAGCTTTGGCAAGCATTAACTAAGCCTAGGAACTATAGCCATGCGGTTGGATTCTCCAGAAGATAATGATGGTAACTGCTTTTTCAAGTATGTTTGAGAACGTGTCACCCAGGAATGATTTTTAACACTTCCTGATTCCAGCAGGAACCCTACACAGTCAGTGATTATTATGTAATTATTTTCCAGGATAAAATTGTAGCTTATACTCATTTCTGAGCACTATCAGATCCTTGTCGGGGTTGATCTCTTCTGTGCTCTATATAAGCTTGTAACTTTCCAAATTTGGAGTGCTGTAGTGCCAGTCCCTACCCTAGGTCCCCAGAGTTATGAAGGTGGCTATGGTCCTGGAGAGTAACTGGAACATCCAGGTTTGGGCCAAGGTTGGAAAGCCAGGGCCTGGATACCATTGTGTGTCCTGCTGGAGTTGGCTATGCACAGGGACTCATGTCACCTTTTGTCTGGAGAATGGCCAGTTCCGGCCTCTCTAGTGCTCCATCTGTTCCTGCACCACAGGGACCCTGGGCTCCTTACCTCTCCCTCCAGGGCTTCTTCTCATTACCTCTTCTCCACATGGTTGCTTCACCACAACTGTTTCAAGGTGAGCACAACCCAAATAGAGCTGCCAACCAGAAGCCACATCCCCTCAAGCCCCATCTATGCAGACAAGCATCCCAATAGCCAGGAAATGGCCTATACAGCCCCAGCCCCAGGCTATCCAGGTGGTCCTACTGCTCTCAAAGCTTGGCGCTCTGACCTGGGGACCCAGATATTAAGAAGCACAGATTTTGGTCATTCTACCACGGAATGAGAGCAAATGGAGCTCATCTCTCAGCTGGAACAGTGAAATCTGCCAGGGAAATAACATTCAATGTGGAGAACTGGAGTAAACCATGATTAGTGAATTTCATTAAGTGTTTAAGGGGGAAAAAGGCAACATGGTCTGTGTGTTACTGCCCCCCAGTGTTCACTAGCATCAGAGATGCTTGTGTTTTACTGGGAACAGCCCTTTTGTGATGCCTTCTTGGACTCATTTTGATGAAGATGGCTTGTTTTGTTCAATGTCCAGTGAGTTTTCATGTCTTCCTGGGTTACAAGTTCGCTATTCAGGAAAGTAAGCCTACCAATCAAAGTAGCAACAACAGCAGCAGCAGGAAGAACCCACATGGAAAGGAGGACTGGGCCGCCAGAGAGTTGTTCTGAATATGAAACACGGCAGAGAGTTTCTAAAATGGAAACTAATCAGAATAAAGAAGGCAATCCCAACTTCCAGCCGAGCCCACACAGTCCATGCTCCATAACAAAAGTCAACTGTCTCTCTCTCTCTCTGACTATGTGGCTTTTAGATATTAGGGTTTTGTGCTTTGGAGTTTGACAAAAACAATGAATCAATTGATCTCTGTTCAGCATCTCCAAGGACAGCTACATTCAGCTGCTTCTGAGTAAACATTGTATGAGGTCTAAAAGATATTTGGGTATTACCTCAGATTCTTTCTAAATCTTTTGTCCGTTTTGATGGTGAACCCAGAGCAGCCTTAGAGAACTCACCTTTCTTCATGGTGTCCGTTTCCTCATCTTTATAGCCCATGGGGCTGTATGATAGTCAGCATCTGTATGCATGTTTTGGTGTATCACTGTGTGTATGTGTGTGTGTGTGTGTGTGTGTGTGTGTGTGTGTGTGTGTGTACGTACATAATCTATTTGTCCTAAATTAAACTTAATCTCTTCTCAGCTGCAACTCTGAAAAACACCATAATCCCTATTCTACGGAAGCAGTTCAGAAATGACCACAAGGAGCAGAATTATATGTAAACTTGAAGTACCTGGCTCTAATGTCCTATTAACTACCAGACTCTGCCACTTTCCCTAACAAAAATAGTCAAAGAAAAGTAATAATCTATGACAGACTTTTAAAAAATGAAGTTGAATAAAAGCATTGTTTTACTCATTTGGGGGATTCTTCAGTCACCAGCTAGGGTTCTGTGTCATTTATTTTTTCAGTGATGGTCGAAGCACTCACCATCATGTCATTGTGGACACAGTCCAGTCAGCTACAACTATGTTGGGAGGCCCTTGTGCTGTCAAGGTGTTCCTAAAGGTTCTATGAACAGAGCCCCGCATTGCAGGGACCACGTTAGCAAGCACACCCATGACCCTGTCTTAACTTGTTTCTCCCATTTCCCCCATTTCAAGACCCCTTTCCAACTGGCTGCAACATCCCAGTAGGAAATTCGAGTAAGTGTTGTCCTTGTAATAAAACATCAAACAAGAAAAGGCAGAAGAAGTTTGGCTATGTTGTTTTAAAACCTGGAAAGAAATAGTCAAAATGATTTCTAATCCCAGCTTCAGAGAGAGCTTTTGAGAAGGATGGGGCTTTAGAATGGGAATATCTTTTATTCAAGTCTGCCATCTTGAGGTCAATTAGAGAAATACTGAGTCTTTTTGGCAACTCTATGCCACAGAAAAACAATGTGGATTTTTTTTCCAGGGGTGGGGGAGGGCATGAAATGAGAATTTTAAAACAAATACTAAAGTACAAAGTAAAACGAAGAATTAACTGAGGAAATGCACATCTCAAGCTTGTCAGTATCAGCACATGGATGGGCAATGGCCATTGTATTGGATCTCGGTTGTGCCCTCAGACAGAGATGGAGAGGAATATACTCACAGGTGCTTCAGTGAGGAAGAGCACTCTCCAGAGAGCTCAGTGAGGGTGCCAGCCAAGGAGCTTGTTCCTGCATCCAACTCTAAAGAAACAGGGCTTTGGACTGGAGGAGTGAAGCATCTGTTAGAATCAATGAATCAGTATTACTACATTATTATAAACTCATTTAAGTTTCTCAAATTTCTTTACTTAATACATAATATCCTACCCCCCTTTCAGTGCTGAGGACTGGACCCCAGAGCTTACACATGCCATATAAGCACACAACAGCAGCACTACCCTCTGAGCCCCCAATGTCCTCTTGCTGTCCCAGAATCCCACCTAAATGACATGCATTCATTATTATGTCACAGTCATGTGTTCTTGGGTATGACAGCCTCTGGCTTGTTTTTGGTCACCACCGTAGTTTTGGGGGTGGCTGGATGTCTTGCCACTAGTTTCTGCTTAATGTTTTTCCCGTGTTTCAGGTGGGGCTTTGGAGTTCTGGGGAGGAAAATACAAGGGTAAAACTTTACTCTTACCCCATCTCAAGGCAAATTCCATCAACACAACATGTACGGAGGTTACTTGGAATTCATTCAGAGATGTCTATTCACTCTCATTCACTTGTTTTGTTCACCGCTTATGACTATTTGGGCTTATAAATATTTACATTGGGTTACAATTGAGTGCTACTAGATGGAATGGTTAACTGATACAGGGTCTAGCCATGTACCCCAAGCTGGCTATATAATTAGCCTGGCATCAGACTCCCAATCTTCCTGCCTCAGCCTCCTGAGTGCTGTGATTACAAGCACACACTGCCAGTTTTTTGTTTGTTTGTTTGTTCTTTTATTATTTGGTGGATTACACTGTTCTTAAAACCCTGCAGGTTGGTTCCTACATTCCTCTGACATAGTCCCATCAACACAACCTCTTTCCTTTCTGGTCCTACACAGTGTTTGAGACACATCTCATGTATTTCTCTATTACAGTCCTTGGTTCAGTCAGTGTTCTAAGAAGTGCTGTTACTGGAAGCCAAGATTTGAATTTTAGGTAGCTGTGTATTGGTGAAATTATTAAGGCCACTCCACGTAGTTAAAAGGGAGGTTTATTTTGTGGGGTACTTACAAATGAGGGGGTAGGTTACAGGGTCTGGCAAGGGTATAGCACAATCCGGCGTTGTTCTCTGGAGAACTCTGCTCGGTCTACCTCCAGCGTCCAGAGTCCGGGAACCAAGAGAGTGAGTCCTACCCGATCCTTCGTCTTCCGCTTCCTCCTCTGCCCCGCCTTGTGGGCGTGACCATTACCAAAGCCTCAGTGGGGGTTGGAACTTCCAGGCCAATGCTGGGATTGCTACCCACTACAGCTGTGCATATTCCTATTGCAGGGTCAATGCTTCTTGGCTCGCTCAGCTGAGCTAACCAGATTCTTCCAGTCTGAGTCATTACCCTTAGATCATTCTAACCTTCTCCCCTTGCTACACACAGATTTAACCCTGTATAGTGGTAATTCTGACTCCTTCAAGTGCATACGTGCCCGCGTGCCCACACGCATGTAAATGAAAGGAAATATTTGTGAATATGAAATTCTGGAAAATCTTTGGAGTCACAATGATTGTCCTAACCATTGAAAGTGATCAATGGCTGAAAGATAATCATGTCAGTGTGTTTAACTTGTGTTATTTATCTAAAGTAGGTTTGAAATACTAATCAAGTAGGCAAAGTCTCACACCAACTTACCAGAAGTTTGGGTAACTGAGGGAAGTCTAGTCAAACTTATCTTTTATTGCTCTTCAAGCCTTGTTTCATACAAGTATTGTGTTAAGTGCTTTATTATATTGTCCACAGATGTTTCTATTTTAATTTACTGTTATTTTAAGATGGTAGAGTGGATGAAGCTTCTTGTAGTGCAAGACTGGTGTCATGAGTTTGATCCCTGAAACTCATATAAAGATGAAAGGAGAGAATTGACTCCACAAAGTTGTTCTTTGGCCTCCACATGTATGTGGAGAGGCACATGTATGCCTCTATCATACACATAATTAATAATAATAGTACAATAAATAAGAGTCAAATTACTTTTAATAGTTTTGTTTGTCTTGTATCTCATCTAAACATACTCAGTGACTGGGGAGGTATTTAAAGATACTTTCTAAATAGACGTGATCATCCTCACATAATCTAAATTAAATAAAGGGTCCAGAACATACAATTTAGCTGCCACTGCAATTTTTATTTAAAACTTCATAAATTTTAACAAATAAATATTTAAAATGGACACTGATTATCATTGTATTTAATTTAATATATATATACATACAAATACCTTTTAATTCTAGAGAACCTATGAAAGAAATGGTAATTCATTCAATTCATAAAACAGGGTACAATGATTTAACGTAGGAGAAATTTAACCCCACTTTTGAACAAATCAAAATAGTATACTAATAGTATTTCCATGTGGTAATTTTAAAATTATGCCAAAAATGTTTTATCTTGAAATTCAGAACTTTCTTTACATATCTATAGTTTTAAAAACAAAGACTTGTCTAAAAGACTACTTCCAGAACTTATAAAAATAAACACAACCTAACATCTTTTTCTTTATGTTAGTGAATATATGCTATTTATCTGTATTAGATATTTTTACCATGTATGAAATTGAATGGTTTTAGGTAACTCTTCAAAGTTTACAGGAAAGAGAAAAAGCAAGTAGAACAAAACCATTTTATGAAGGCACACAATTAAAAATACATTAGTTACTAATCCTTGAGGAACAGAGACAAAGAAGAGGACGGTTTCTATGTCAGGTAAAATGGCCTTACCTTTTAGGTAAGAAGGGACATTTTCTCTCAAAGATTTCTTTACCTTTTCTATATAGCCATGTGCTAAATGAACAATTGTGTTCATGTAAAGCTTACAAAATGATACCTGCAGGTCCATACAGTCCCTTGTGAATCTCTCCCGTAAGAGACCAGTATACAGTTAGCTTTGTGCTCAGGAACCATGGTGGAGGGGCAGAAGCTGGCCTGGAAGAAGGGCACTTTAGATTGAGGTGATTCCACAAGAACTCAATGGTCCTACCTAGAGGGATGGCATGTCTATAACTTTGTCTCCAAAATTTTCCAAAGGGATCAGACAATATATATGAACAGAGACAAAACAAAACAAAGGCATTCTCAAGAACACAAAGACAAGATTGAGAAGTTACTTAGGAAAAAGGTAGCCCACCTTTAATTGTGTGCTAGACAGGGCTGTAGCTTAGCTATTCTGAACTTTAGAGATTGGCATGTACTGCAGTTTCAAAAGGCTAAACTGGTAAAACCATAACCTCAGGACTTTCAAACCTTTTACTAGTGTACCATCCCAGCCTTGGTTCTTCAAACCATGGCAAATGGCCAGGCAAAAGCTCCATGTGTAGAAAATAATGTTATCAATGAAAAATTTAAATTATATCAGATAACAACACCCAACAAACTCTATTTATAGGAAAACAAAATGAACCCAATTCAAGAAGTATCAGAGTTTCTGGATAGTGTGAATTTCTCAGTCTGATAAGGGCAGATAAAGAACAGGGGAGAGGGAGTTCAGATGTGCACATGAATACTAATTTGAGGGTCCTATGCAGGCAGAGAAGGCTTCAGCTGAGTCTCAGCAAAGGTTCATTTTTGTCAAGGGTTACTAGGAACACAGTAGAGTTAAATGAATTGAGACATAACTCACTGGAGTGAGAAAAAAATGCACACAATGGAGAGCCACAGGACATTTGAACCGGACTTACTAGAAAGAACTTGCTATGGAATCCGGTAGAAGCTTCAGGAAGCAGGGTTGTGCTCTGGACTTAATGCTGAAAGAACATGGCACTCATGACTGGGTGTCTCAATAATGGTTACACATAAAAAGAGAAGGCTGGAGTGAGGCAGGTACCTGGAAGAGAATGCAGCAGTTAACACATGTTAGTGAGGATGGAGATATGCTGGATCATTTTTATCATTTGGATAATTTTTTGGCTGTGGGGCCAAGTGAAAGCTTACATCTCTGCCTTATAGCTGTTTATAGGGATGAAATAAGTTGGTAAAATACCTATATTACCATCTATGTTCAGAGATAAGATTAGAGAGGGGCCCTGTTTTATTTTACAGTAGTCAGAGTAGTCTTCTTTGATCCTGGTATCTTGTGAAGTTGTTTGTTTGAAAGGAAGATATCAAGGCCAGCTTCTAGCAACTCCAAGGCTTGTGATAGTACATACCAAGCAGCTCTCAGATGACAGGGGCTACTTTTATCTTTCTTTGTCAATATCCAGAACCTAAATCCAGGGAGACATGTAGACAGGCAGATAGATGATAGACAGACAGATGATAATTGGATATTCCTAGCCAAGGTTTTATTCTTAAAACCATGAGTAAAACACATGTAAAAGGTGTTTTAAGATTTTAATGTGGGGGTTGGGTATTTAGCTCAGTGGTAGAGCGCTTGCCTAGCAAGCGCAAGGCCCTGGGTTTGATCCTCAGCTCAAAAAAAAAAAAAAAAAAAAAAAAAAAAAGATTGTACTGTGTATGAATGAGTGTTTTGCCTGCATGCATATGTGAGTCCAGATGATAGCATCAGATCCCCTAGCCCATGTAGGTGCTGGGACTTGAACTTGGGTACTCTGAAAGAGCAGCAACTGCTTCTAACAACTCAACTATCTTTCCATTCTATAAAGGGTATTTTGATGGAGCTACTGAATCAACAATGAGGAAGATTTTAAAGTTCTAAAACGTACCCATGTTCTCATGGGGCTTACCCAAAACAGACTGAACTTGAAGTTGGATTGAATATTATTAGTATCAGAACATTTGAATGGTTAATTCTATGTATCCACTTGAGAGGGACATTGAGTAAGGACCTAAACTTTACCCTGGGCTGTCTGTGTGGCTACTTCTAGATGAGACTTACTTTTGAATTAGTAGACTGGGTAAAGCAGATTGCCCTCCTAATGGGCCTGTCCAATCAATAAAACATATGAATAGAGCAAAAATGGTGTTTTAAGAGGGGACTCCCCCTACCTGAGGCTCTTGTGCTGGCACATCTGTCTGCTGCCTTCAGACACAAAGTGAAACATCACCAGCTTTTAGACTAGAACTCTGCAATCAGCTCCTCTGGCTCTATAGTCCATTGACTGAAGATAGGGATATGGGGGCTCTGTCTCTGTCTGTCTGTCTCTTTGTCTCTGTCTGTCTGTCTGTCTGTCTGATTGTTTCTATCTGTCTGTCTCTGTCTGCTTATCTGGCTGTCTCTCTATATTAAATAGCAAATTACATATTGATAGTACTGGTGTGAGTCCTATGTGGGAAATTCATCAAATCATTTCTTGAATCTTTCTCATTTTAGGAAATATATTAAAAACCTAAAGTAAGAGTTAAGGGTACTTTTCAAGAGGAAAAAGAAGTGAATTTTTTTTTTCTTTTTTGATGGAAACTGTTTTTAATGTTCTTAAACCAAAGAAGTTTCTACAGCTCCACAGGGGTGATCCCTTTAATGGAGGGATGTGCTCAATTGACAAGTGCTCCCTAATGCACAGGCTGATCGATTTCACTGACTGCTGCAGGCCCAAGCTTCTTGATGGTGACTCTTTCAAGAGATTACAAGCTCAGGGCAGTTCAACTTCCTGAGATATAAGTACAAAACTTTCAGAAACCTCAGTAGTATTATAAGCAAATGCCAAAGATGCATTTATGAGGCAAAAGCTCACACAGCACATCATACTGTTAAAGAAAGGGACAAAGAATTCATAAGCAAATTTTCACATACAGTTTCCACTGTAAAAATCAAGGCTGAGTTATATGTAAGCTGATTTTCACTGAGTTAGGCATTTTAAGGAATACACATGCATAAATCAGTATGCTATCTGTAGCCCTCTTTGAACTCTAGAATCAATCACAGTGTTTTGGACAGGGAAGTTTCCAAGCACTGAGGCTTCTAGACAGATCACAAAACTACCCTTGCAGTGATGTTCGGATCACTGAACAGAGTCTAGACACCTGCATTCACAAGCTTTCCACTTACCCACACATCTAGAGGCACAGCAGTGCCTTTAACTCAATGATTTTAGAGCCTGAGATACCAAATCATGAGCATCAGTTTAAAAGAAAGTATCCATTTGGAAGTCATAGACCCCTAGAAGGTGGGACCAGATTTACTAATACTTGAAGAAGTAAATAGGAAGCAAGAGGGTTTTGTCAGTATGAAAACATCAATTAAAGTTACAATGAACAGGGCAAATGGGTTATGAATTTGTGTATCAATCTTGGCATAGTCTTTAAAATATTTCTTGTCCATTTGTTTATTCTCATGTATGGGAAACAAAACAAAACAAAAATCTAGACAGTCTGGGTATTTTTTTTCTCCTTTTTTATTTATTATATTTGTGTTTTAATTTTACACATCAGCCATGGGTTCCCCTGTCCTCCCCCTTCCCTCCCTTGCTCCCACCTCCCCCCAGCCCCTCTCCTCCATTCCCATCTCCTCCAGGGCCAAGGAGCAGTCTGGGTATTCTTATGAGAAATATAGGTCCGCTCTCTGCTGTGTGCTAACCAGGAATGGCTCTTAGAGTCACTCACAAGCTTTAGGACTTATTGATGTAGCACTATGGCCTTGAAGATAAATGTAAACTCAAGAATCTCCCACAGGACCTTATCCCCTGAGAGATTCAAAGACTGTCTGAGGTCTGTGGAATTTCACATCAGCATACTAGCAAAGGGGTTCTGAGTCCTGAGGTTGGCTTGCCTACATTTTTGTTGTAGGGTTGTGGGCCTGCTAACAGCTGTGAATAATTTTTCTTATAGAGCTGTTTGAGGAATTAAGCTGATTTGTGCACTGCCTAGTTCATAGTTCAAGTGGTAGCCATCCTTCCCACTCCCAAGTGAACTGTATGTACCAAAGGAAAGGAGTGGACACTTATATATGGCAGACTAACAATTTTCAAGTATTATATCCCAAATCCTTGCAATATCCCTGGGAGACAACTGGTCTTCTGTTGTCACAGGAAAGGGGAGCTAATACTACATAGTAAGGGGTAGAAGGAAATGCTCTGAACTGGGGAGGAGTTATCAATGTGGACTTCAGTTAAGTGAATCTATATATCATAAAGATCATAAGGAGAAAGTTATAATCATCTCTTCCAATAGCGACCAAAAATGCAAAGAGAAATACAATCTTTGAAACACTGCGGTTACAAACAAATCTATGCTTTATAATATTCTAGAGCCACTCTGGGGACGCTAGGGGTTAAATTGTCAGGTTTTGTCAAGGCAACCCAAGCTCTGAGCACTTCTGGTCCTGGTACGTGGGGCTTATAGCATCAAACTGCAGTACCCTGCTGTCAGTCCTGAGAAGGGTCTGTTCTCCCTACTCCTCTCTTACCTGCAGAGTTGTGAGTTGCCAGCTGGTGATAGCACAGCTCCATGCCACCGAGGAGAAGGGGGTACTCCCAAGGATAAAGAAAGGCACATAAGAGCTCATGGACTTTGGTCCAAAAAAGAACTGACTACAAAGAAGGAGTACCTATATTGATACCCCTAAGAAGGAACTATATAGAGAACATATCTTCTATGACTAGCTTGATGACATTTCCACCGGCTTTCCACAGTGCCTGGTCTCAGGCTGCTTCTCTTAGCTTACATCCTCCAAGCAGACCTCAACAGCTTTCTCTGCCATGACCCATGCACATGCTTCCAACCTCTCTCTTCTCCAGGGATTTTTCTAAACCAATAATCTCTTCTAGAAATCCTGTAGATTTGGGATTCAGATGCCAAATTTCTTAACCAAAGCATGTGGGGGTCTTTTCTTCTTTTTATTAACTTTGACAACTGCCATATGCCTTCATGAGCTAGATTATTTCACATAGTTTAGAGACTCAAATATTGTTTTCAAATTCATATTGTAACCTCTTTTCACTTTTAGAACAAATAACACTCCACAGATTTATTTTTCATGATTCACACACCAACTACATTTTAAAACCCAAGGCAGCAATAGATATTGATATTTCTTATCTAAGTTCTACAACATGGCTTGGTACCTTTTCTCAGTACTACCTGTTCATCTTGCTTCTCCCTGTGTCTTCTAGTGACTCTGCCCTTCTTCATCCCATTTCTCTCCCCCATCTGCAAGTCCTGCCTAACCTCTTCCTGCCTAGCCATTGGCCATTTAGCTCTTTATTAATCCAATGAGAGAAACACATCTTCACAGTGTACAAAAAGATTATTCCACAACAAAAGTAAATGTGCTGCTTGTTAGTACTGAATAGAAGCCCTGCAACACCTAACATATCCAGCTGGCATCAGCTGGCAGACTTCTTGTGAAGTACTTGACCTTCTCATCTTCTATGCATGGAAAAGTTACTTAAGGAATGGATGTGTTAAAAGTTTGGTGCCCTACGTCAAGATCATGATGGCGAAACTTACAGAGACAACCAAACCAAACTAGTGGAAACTTATGAACTTTAGACCAACAGCTGTGGAGCCTCCATGGAACTGGACTAGGCCCTCTGCATAATCGAGACAGTTGTGTAGCTTGATCTGCTTGAGGGCCTCCCCCCGTGACAGTGAGGTTGGGATTCCTGGTGCATGAGCTGTCTTTTTGGAGCCTACTACCTATAGTGGAACATCTTGAACAGCCTTGATATAGGGGAAAGGCTTGGTCCTGCCTCTACTGAATGTACCATGCTCTGCTGACTCCCCATGGGAGGCCTTACCTTGTTGGAGGAGGGAATGGGGAGTGGGTTTGGCAGGGGGAGGTTGGAGGAATGGGAGGATAGAAAAGAGGGTGATCTGTGGTTGGTATGTAAAACAAAAAATATCCCTTAATAAAAAATATTTTTAAAAAAGAAAATTTAAAAGACCACAATTGTCAATTCAGACTACCATATCTAGCAAAACTATCAGCCATTCTTGAAAGAGAAAGAAAAACTTCCCATGATAGAGCAGGCTAAAGGAATTTCTGACCATTAAGCAATTTGTACAAAGGATAGCATAATGAATTATCTGGACTGAAGAAAATAATTAACATATTCAAGAGTTTAAGAAGCTACAGAGAAGATAGTCAATGGTAAAACACTAGTTAAGTAAACAAGAATTAGAAAATTTACAACACTACTAAATCACAAAATGACAGAGATTAATAAATACCTATGTCACAGTTAGCTTCAGCTGTCAAGTTTTGACACAAGCCTAGAGTCGTGTAGGGAAAAAAAAGCAAACTAAAGAATTGCCTCCATCAGATGGTCTGTGGCCATGACTGTGGGGCCATTTTTTAAATTGTTAATTGATGTAGGATGTAGTCAGGTGGAACTGGGCTACATAAGAAAACCGGCAGAGCAGGTCAGTGGAAGGAGCTAGTAAATGGCATTCCTCCATTGTCTCCACCTCAAGCGTCCTGCTTTGGCTTTCCTTGATGATGGACTGGAAGTAACCTGCAAACCAGATAAACCATTTCCTCTACCAAGTTACTTTTGGTTAGTATTTACCACAGCAACAGAGAGGAAAACCAGGGAAGCTTTCAATAATAATCTGATTACTATTGGTCTTAATTTCCCATCTAAAAGACACAGACTAACAGAGTAGATTAAAAATGTATGATCTGTCTATTTACTGCCTCCAAAACTCACACCTCACTATCAAAATAGACACTATCTTAGGAGAAAAGGATGGATAAAATTATTTTTGCAAGAAAATTTGGCCTAGGAAACGAGTGACTGTCCCTATTTTAATATCTGAGAAATGGATTTTTTTTGAGAGATTGCAAATAAACAACTTGATAAATACCATAGAGCCTTGAGAAGACAAGAACAAACAAAACCCCAAAGCAGTAGACAGAAAAAAATAATCACAATTATAGAAGAAAAAAATGGAACAGAAACAAAAATATAACAATGTAAAGAACCAATGAAAGAAAATTATTTCTTTTGAAAATATAAGCTCAACAAACCCCTAGTCAAACTAAGAAAAAGAAAAAAAAAGACCTAAATTAATAAAATTAGAGATGAAAATATAGCAATAAATGAAATGAGAAAATCCTATGTATGCACAAACTAATATTTCAAGTTGGGTACAGTGGTGCATGTCTTTAACACCAGCACTCAGGAGGCACAGACAGGCAGATCTCTGTGAGTTGGGAGGCCAGCCTGGTCTGGTCTGTACAATAAGTTACAGGCCAGCCAGGGCTACATGGTGAGACCCTGTCTCAAAAAAAAAAAAAAAAAAAAAAAAAAAAACAAACCCAAACCAAACAACAACAGAAAAACTTTATATTTCAATAAATTGGAAAATCTAAATGAAATGGATACATTTCTAGATGTACATGACCTACTAAAGTTAAAACAAGATGATATACATAATTTAAACATACCTATAACAGCAAGATGGAAACAATTACCAACTAAAAATCTTCCAGATCTCTTCAATCTACCAGATCTCTAAAGAAGAACTAATGCCAATCCTACTCAGGGTATTTCATAACAGAGAGGAAAGAACATGTCCAAATTCATTTTCACAAATTCATCATTTTACAGTGATGCTCAAACAAGATAAATATACAAGTACAAAGGAAATGAGAAACCAAACTACCTGATAGATACATATGCAAAAATTCTAAATAAAGTACTTGTAAACCGAATTCAAGAACACATAGAAACTATCATTCACTTTGTTCAAGATGGCTTTATTCCAAAGATGCAGGGAGGTTCAACATGTGCAAATCAATAAATGTAATAGACCATAGAAATGAATGCAAGGACAAAAATCACATGAGCATTTTAATAGATGGAGAGAAGGCCTTGGACAAAGCCCAATGTCCCTTTCATGATGAAAGCCCCCAGTGAGAGTAGGAAGGAAGGAAGGAAGTGAACATATTTTAAGCTTGCCAAGACTATATAAGACTAACTTACAGCTAGCATCATGCTAAAGTGAGAAATAGCTCAAAGCATTTCCACTAAGAGCAGGAACAAAAGGGCTGCCCTCTCTCCCCACTCCTGTTCAATACTATGCTTGAAGTCTTAGCTAGAACAAGAGAAGGAAATAAAAGGGATGTGAGTAGGAAAGAAGACATTTCGGACAGCATCCTTGCTGATGATACTATTCTACACCTGAAAGACTATAAAGTCTGAAACAGAAAACTCTCAGAACTGAAACAGCGTGGAAGGATACAAAATTAACACACAAAAGTCAGGCAGTGGTGGTGCACACCTTTAACCCCAGCACTTAGGGGGCAGAGGCAGGTGGAACTCTGTGAGTTTGAGACCAGTTTGGTCTACAGATCAAGTTCCAGGACAGGCTCCAGAGCTACACAGAGAAACTCAGTCTTGGGGGAAAAATTAACACATGAAAATCAGTAGCCTTCCTATATACCAATAGTAAACATACTGAGAAAAATCAAGAAAACAATCTGATAGCCTGAAAAACTAAAATACTTTGAAATAAACCTAATCAAGAGAGCAAAAGATCTCTGCAATAAAAACGCCAAAGAAGGAGACCAAGGCAGACACTGGAAGATGCACACAATTCTTACAATCACAGACCAGAAGACCTAATAGAGTGAAAATGGCCATCTAACCAAAAGCTGTTCACATAGTCAATACAATCCCAATCAAGTTCCAATGACAGTCTTCACAGAAATGGGAAGCAGTTAATTCATATGAAAGCACAAAAGACTTGAGATATTCAAAGCAAGTCCTGAGGAAAAAGAATAATGCACAAAGTCTCACCATAACTAATTTCAAGGTACACATGTCTTTTGTGCTTTCATATGAATTAACTGCTTCCCATTTCTATACTTTGTATAGAGGGTGCTGATGTAAATCCATGCAGCCACAGTCACCTGCTTTTTAGCAAAGATGCCCCAAATCTATTGCCATGGTTTCTTTTCCTGTCACTGTGGTAAAAATGTCATGACAAAAGCACCTTCAGGGAGAAACAGTTGGCTTTTGTGATGTTGAGGGTCTTTTTGAGGGGGCAGTGGGGTGTTCCTGGCTTACCATTTAAAGGTATAGATCCTTATGATGGAGAAATCAAGAGGGCAGAAGCTTGAAGCAGCTGCTTACATTGCATCCATAATTGGGAAGCAGAAAGCTAGTTAGTACTCAGCTTTCCCCATTTTGTGCAGTTCAGGAAATGATCTCACTCCAAGTTAAGATGGGTCTTTCCACACTGATTAACTTAATCGAGATAATTCCTCATAGGCATGGCCAGAAGCTAAGTAATCCTTTATAGGTCTCCCTGCCTAGAGGCTTAACTCCTAGGTGAGTTCAGATCTTATCTAGTTGACAACACTAACTATCACATTCACATTGGAGAAAAGACATCTTCTTCAACAAATGGTGCTGGGAAACTGGTGTCTACATGTAGAAGAACCTGAACAAAAATCAACTCTAAATAGACCAAAGACCTTAATGTGAGACCTGGAACTCTGAAGCTGCTGGAGGAAAAAAGGAGGGAAAATACTTCAAGACATAGGCATAGGCAAGGATTTTGTAAATAGAACTCTACTCATGCAGGAAATAAGGCCCACAGCCAACAAATGGGACCTCATGAATTAAATGTTTTCTATAAAGCAAAAAAAGAAAAAGAAAAAGAAAAAAAACTGTGGAATGAGTAAAAAGACATCCTTCAGAATGGGAGAGAAACATTTCCCAGAAATACATCTGACAGAGGATTAATTCAGAATAAAGAAAGAACTCAAAAAGTTAATAATAAGAAAACCAATAGCCCAATCAAAAAGTAGGCTAGGGAACTGAAGAGTTCTCACAAGAAATGGAACAGACCATAAATATTTATAAAATGTTCAACATCCTTAGCCATGAGATAAGTGCAAATTAAAATTACTCTGAGAATTACAATAGCTATCATCTAGAAAACAAAGGACAATGACAGTTGGCGACAATATGGAAAACCCTTATTGCTGGGAGTGTAAACTGGTGCACCCACTATGGAAATTTCTCAAAAAGTAAAAATAGAGTGTAGATGTAACCATCTTGTAACCATCCAGCTAGCCTGGTATACACAGCCATGAAGAATGATTCTGTCCCACAGAAGGTGGAAAGCAAAAGGCTCAACATCAGAGTTTGTTCTCTGACATCCCCAGACTCACTGTGACATGGGTGTGTCTGTGTTCACACATGAATATGCATGGTGGGAGAGAGGGAGGAAGGAAGGAAGGAGGGAGAAAGAGAAAGAGAGAGAGCTGCTCTAGAAGTCATAGATTATTAGTTATAAATTCCAGAACATAGTTAAGCTATCCCCACATGAGCTATTGGTCAGAGAGGCTCCTGTGACCACCACCCCCCCCAAAAATACAGGTATTCCCACTGTTTGCTTACTAGAATGTACTTACTGGATGGCAAAACTATTGCTGAAGATACACATGCTGTGGTGTAAGGACATAGAAAAATCAAGCTGGACCTGCTTTGGAAGTTCTGTCTCTGCTGCTTAGCCATCTTAGTGCCAGAAGGTGCTGTGCAGCCTTCTGGGAGGAAATTTCACACTGCTGATTGGCCAGGCAACTGTATATACTGTTATGGGGGTAACCAATCACTCCTTGGGGCCTGTTCCTCAGGAGGGGCTGTAAATTTAGTTAAAAGCCCAGTGCTGGGAGATCATAGGACCCTGGGGGAAACTACTGCTCTTGTTCTGCTAAATGGACATGATGTGCATATCAAACTGTCTTCTAAATAAATATTTATGTTGATGTCTATAGATTAGTACTGCTGTCAGCTGTGGTCAAAGAGGCTTCTTTCTTCAGTGGACAGTGGTAACTGAAGAAATTCATAACTAGCCAAAGGGATGTCAATAAGTGACCACTGAGGGCTCTTCTGCAATAGGTATACATATTGCCCTCTCTAGGGGTCACAGAAGAGAGGGACAAAGAGAATGTAAATGTGGCATTTTGTGGAAGTGGTGGAATGCTGACTTCCAGACATGGCATGGCCATTGCTCTCTTAAACTCACATCAGCTGTGACTACCTACAGACGATCTGAACAAGTTGGGTCTGCCAACATCTTCTCATGGAAAGGAGAGGGGCTCAAGAGGCCTCACACCTCCCCACCAATATATAGGCAGTTAGTTAACAGTTGCTGCAGAGGAGGGGACGTTTTCCTTAATGGTGTAGCCTGTAAGAGACCCGTGCTCCTGGAAATAAATAACCCAGCATCCATGTTCATGTAAACAACTCTAATGAAAACTCACCGAGTCACCCCATACACTGAAAAGGATGAGAAAGTAGGAGGGGACCAGCTGGGAAATGGGGGAGATCAGGAGGAGTGGGAGAAAGAAGAGTAATGTGGTGAATACAGTCCAAATGTGTTTGACAATGTCATGATTGAACCAGGTGTTCTGTACAACTAATACAGGTTTGTGATAGGTTAACACGTAGTTATTTATGTCTTCATAAAAGAATTCTTCATCTATACAGCTATTGCACCCAAGAAAGACATGTGACACAGAGAAGAAGCTGTCTCTTAGTGTTAATTGGAGGGGTCTTCCCCTCTCTTTCAGTATGAGTCAAGCACAAAGCCTGGCCCTTTGCAATCAGTAGAAGTAGGAATGGGACAAGAGAAGACAAGAGAGGGTAGATATGATCAAAGTACATTATACACTAGCATGGAAAGGGTAGAATGAAGCATGGAAGCAAGTACAAATACTTTTTTTTTTTTTTTTGGTTTTTCAAGACAGGGTTTCTCTGTAGCTTTGGAGCCTGTCCTGGACTAGCTCTGTAGACCAGGCTGGCCTCAAACTCACAGAGATCCACCTGCCTCTGCCTCCCAAGTGCTGGAATTACAGGCGTGCGCCACCACTGCCCGGCCATACAAATACTTTATACTAATAAAAATATTTTAAAAATACTCAAATCCTCTCAGATGTAATAAAAGAATTCAGCAAGATCTCAGGAAATGAGGTCAATATACAGTATCAACTGTGTTTCTGTGCAATAGCAATAAATACATGTAAACTAAATTTAAACTATTATAACATTTCAGTTATTTTAAACATTAAATGTCTAGATGTTAATTTGATATAACATGTATAAGATTGTCAATATCACAAAAATCCATGGAACTAAATCAAAGATATAAATGTGTAGAAATATAGACCTTGTCAGTGTATATGCATAGCTAAGGGACATTATGACAACTGGGCTCACAATGAGCCATAGAAACTGCAGACTAAGATAGAGTCCACTACCAGGCACAAGAAACAGCCTTCTGAAGGGTTGATCAGTGCAAATGACTCCTCAAACCACAGACTATTTATGTAGCCCTTGGGTGCCTTTCAGAGGTTGATAGAACGCTTCTGTTGCTGAAGATATGATACACTTGGTACACAGTACTGTGACAATTCAAGCTGCATCTCTCCTGTAAGCCTCCTTCCTGTAGTCTAGCTTCCACAATGCTAAAAAACAGTATGCAAGCTGAAAGACCTAATTAATAGCCCCAGCAAACTGCAACATCTATGGACCAGGGCAATGACCCACACATCAAAGCATCTATAAAGGTGTCACATATTGGTGACAGTCACAAGCTGTCTAACTATGTCTGGCAGTAGAAATCTAGCCAACTTCCTAGGGTTAGTGAGATCATAGACCTTAGAAAAGAATGTACTACCATTGTTTTGCTAGACCAGAATAATTCCTCATTGTATTCTAAATTTATTCTTATGCTCACAAATGACTATAGCTACTCTCATCAGAGAAGCTTCCCTTTACAGTAGAGACCATCACAGAAAACTGCAGCTGGTCACAATGCAGAGATCAACAGATCATGGGAATCTCTACCCCAAAGGATACATACATCTACATCACAGCTTCTTCATCTGCTTCACAGAACATCTCAGACTAGTGGGTGGAATGGCAATATCAATAGACATGCTAATGAGGAAAGGGGAAAATTTCATCCAGGCTCTACCTCTACACAAAGTCTTACAGGCAACTGATGACTGGAGAGAGAAGGAGAATTAGCTTTTCCCAGAGATGAGCCCTCTTATTGGTTATACAATACCACGTGGTCAGCCCTAAAACCACATACACACAAACAATAAAAACAGACTCAGAAGTATGTATTTATGTAGTGGATAGCCATCCCAGCATTGGCCTGGAAGTTCCAACCCCCATTGAGGCTTCGGTAATGGTCACACCCACAAGGCAGGGCGGAGGAGGTAGCGGAAGACCAAGGATCAGGAAGAGGTCTCGTGCTTGGTTCCTGGACCCTGGACGCTGGAGGTAGACAGAGCAGAGTTCTCCAGAGAACACTGCCGGACCACACTATACCTTTGCCAGACCCTGCAACCTACCCCTTCATTTGTAAGTTAGCCCACAAAATAAACCTCCCTTTTAACTACGTGGAGTGGCCTTAATAATTTCACCAATAATAACACCAGCAGCACAGACACTGAGAGCAACAATTAAAAATGTGACTTCCTGAAACTGAGAAGCTTCTGTAAGGCAAAAGACACACTAAATAAGACAAAACAACAGCCTACAGAATGGGAAAAGATTTTCACCAAATCTGACAAAGGGTTGATCTCCAAAATATATAAAGAATTCAAGAAACTAGACATCAAAATATCTAATAATCCAATTAAAAAATGGGCTACAGATCTAAACAGAGAATTCTCAACATACAAGTTCAAATGGCCGAGATACACTTAAAGAATTGTTCAACATCCTTAGCCATCAGGGAAATGCAAATCAAAACAACTCTGAGATACCATCTTATATCTGTCACAATGGCTAAGATCAAAAACCCTGATGACAGCTTTATGTTGGAGAGGATGTGGAGCAAGGGGAACACTCCTCTACTGCTGGTAACAGCCACTCTGGAAATCAGTATGGCAGTTCCTCAGAATATTGGGAATCAATACCCCCCAACCAAGACCCAGCAATACCACTATTGGGCATATATCCAAAGGATGCTCAATCATGCCACAAGGGCACTTGCTCAACTATGTTCATAGCAGCATTATTCATAATAGCCAGAACCTGGAAACAACCAGATGTCCCTCAACTGAAGAATGGATAAAGAAAATGTGGTACATTTACACATTATGCACTGGACTAAGCTCTAGAATCCAGTCGAAGAGAGGAAGGAGGGATTGTATGAACAGAGGGGGTCAAGATCATCATGGGGAACCCACAGAGGCAGCTGACCTGAGCTAGTGGGAGCTTGTGGACTCTGCCTGACAGCTGGGGAACCTGCTGGGACCGAACTAGGACCTCTAAATGTGGGAGACAGTTGTGTGGCTTGGTCTCTATTAATGGAGTTTTTCACCTGAATCTGTCCAATGTTAATGGACTAGACATCATTAATGTAATCTTGACTGTGTATATTGTATATACTTATTGGATATGATTTTTCTTGTATTAGTTATAACTTTTTTAATTTTAGACAAAAACAGGGGAAATGTGGTGGGTATTGTGTTCCCTGAAATATTGTGTGTTCCCCGAAATAAACATATCTGGGGTCAGAGAACAGACAGCCACTAGAACAGAGCCAGAAATGGTGGCTAGAAAATGGGAAGAGTAAGCCATAACAGAAGTTGGGCGGTGGTGGTACACACCTTTCATCCCAGCACTTGGGAGACAGAGCTAGCCAGATCTCTTGAGTTCAAGGCCACTTTAGAAACAGTTAAGCATGGTGACCCACGCCTTTAATCCCAGGGAGTGGGGGCAGAAAGAAAAAGGTATATAAGGCATGAGGACCAGGAACTAAAGAGGAAAAAGCATGTAGTGAGTTTAAGCTTTGGAGCAACACAGTTCAGCTGAGATTCATGTGGAGGAGGACTCAGAAGCTTCCAGCCTGAGGAAACAAGATCACCTGAGGAACTAGCAAGGTGAGATAGCTGTGGCTTGTTCTGCTTCTCTGATCTTCCAGCATTCACCCCAATAACTGGCCTCGGGTTTGGTTTCATTAATAAGAACTCTTAAGATTCATACTACATATTTATATATTTGTGCACATATATTAATAATAATAAAAAAAGAGGCTATTAACATGAGAGTATGGGGAAGTGGGGGGTTGGGGAAATGGGAGGGGTTGGAGGGAAGGTACCTAGGAGGGACTACAGAGCAAAAGAGGAAGGGTGTGCCTGTTTAAATGCACCAATGATAAGCTCAGAATCACCAACAATGTGTTGGTGTCACATTAAGAACAGCGATCAATAATGCACATCCCCTTGGTGTCACTTGACCAAAAGTGAGCCCAGATTTGAATTCTCTATTTTGCTCCACCTGGGTCTTCTGACGATCCTGCCTATCTGTTCTGAATTTGTGCCTGTCGCATGCTGTTTTGTGAACATGTTCTGTGTCTATGTCTGTATATCTGTGTGTGTCTCTGTGTCTATCCGTAACACATTATTAAGGCTTTACTCTCTCTTTTATTGAACAGCATAGAAAGTGCTACATGGGGAAGGAATAAAGGACACTTTACAGAAGAAAATCTATGACGGAGTTTTACAAGGATTAAGTCACTGACTCCAACTGACCCAAATAATAAACAACATTACAAACATCATTATTTATCAAACAATATCTGTATATTGTGTTCAATAGTTATGGTGAAGATTCATTTTATAAGGTGTATTTCAAGCCGCATTTCTGCTTTAAGAAAATTATTAATATAACACATATATAAACACACATGAATTGATTTTAAGTGGAGAGCATGGAAGAGTACATAACAAGATTACAGCTATGCATTAGATTAGGTTGTAGAAGTTGATTACATGGGAAATGGAAGGCAAGTAAGGTTGGCTGTTCCATTGTTCTCTTAAAGACAGGTTAAACCAACAGCCTGAGTACACAGTAGGATAGCAGATATGAGTTTTAAGTGACCTCAGGTGATTATTAACTCTGACTGTGAGGTCCAGTAGAGCTTCCAGTCTCTTAGAATACAGAGATATGTTCATAATAATGCATCACCACAAAGTGGGAAAGTCATGCTATTATATTTAAATTAAAATGTATTAAAAATATAGATCAAGAAAAGTAAGATTCAACATAAGAAAGATGTCACTGTTCCCTAAATTGATCCAACAGTTGAATACAGTCTCAGAAAAATCTCAGTAAGGCTTTTTGTAGATCTTATAGAAATACACGCTACAAAGGATAAAGTGGAAGGAATCACAGCACTTGATCATGAGGCTTACAGTGTGGGCACAGAAAATGAAATATCTACATGTATGTTCACCACAATATGTATAAGACCAGACTGTCAAGTGCTAAGGTATGCCAGTTTCAAAGGGACACACAGACGCATACAAGAACACAGCACAGAATTCTACACCCATGTGTTTAACCAACTTTGTACAAAAATGCAGGAGCAATTTGTTGAGGACCTTTTCAGCAAACAGTGTAGGGCAGTTGAACATGCCAAAGCCAAACAAAACTAACTCAGAAAAGAAATGGTCATGTATTTAAAATAAAACAAAAGGCCAATATAAAAGCTTTAAAAGAAAGAGGAGAAAATCTTTTGAGAGATTCCCCAGCATTTTTGTTAAAGACATGGCCCAAAAGCATAATAATAGTAATAATAATAATAATAATAATAATAATAATAATAATAATAATTTGGACACACACACACACACACACACACACACACACACACACACATATATATATGGAAAGACAGTCTAGGAGGAAAGGTCTGCAAGCATACACTCATGATGGATTAGGGCTGCTTCTACAGTAATGAACTCTCAAGCTGGCAGGCAAACCAAAGCAAAAATAACTACTAATTTTTAAGTGGACGGAATGCAACAACTTGGAAAAGTATGCAGAAGGAAGGAGGATTTGCTGTTTCTTCCACAGCGTTATCCACCAGTATAACCACAGCGAGATACCACCACATGGCCAGCAGCATGGCTAAAATAAAGTGATAGCCCAAAATGCTGTCCAAGTATGGATAAAGCACAAGTGTCTTCAATGGATGACTAGTTTAAAGAACTATGGTATGTTTACACTGTGGACTACTATTCAGCAATAAAAAGTAAGACATCATTATATATACAAATTGGATGAAGTTATGGGGAATTAGGCTGAGTGAAAAGGTCAGCTCTAATACTTGCATACTGCATGGTCCTCCTGATATTTGTGAAATGGTATAATTTTAGAGTAGAGGACAGTTTAATAGTTGACAGGTGTTTGGGTATGTGGATCAGATGGGGATGAACCATTGGTTATAAAAGTGTAAGATGGGGTTCGTTATGCTGATAGAACTATTCTTTATCTTAATGTGGTGGCAGACACTTGATCCCTCTCATGTGATCAAATTGTATTGAGACAGCACATACAAACACAAATGTATTCAATTAAATCTGAACGAAATGGGTAGATTATATAAACATCAGTCTCTTTGACATTACATAGCCTATATATTTGATTGTCTTGGTTTTGAGACAGGATGTCACTGTGTAGACTGGCTGGCTTGGAAATAATTATGTAGACCAGGATGACTTGGAATTCAGAGACTTACTTGCTTCTTCCTCCAAAGTACTGGCATTAAAGTATATGGCAATATACCCAGCCTGTAGGCTATGCTTTTACAAAACTTTACATGTTTATGAAACTGGATAAAATGAGAACGGATTAGAAAAGAAATGGTACAACAATACACTTCCACTAATGTAACGCAGATGCCATGAGAATAATATCGAGAAAATACAGTGTAGTAGGTATCAATACCCAATACAAAGCCACAATAGAGTACATTAGTATAGACATTCAGTTGTGCATAGCAGAGAGTCCATAAACAGATCCATATGTCTCTGAGAAATCAGTATATCATGAAGCTGTTATTTCACAGCATTGAGGAAGGGAACGGTGAAATGATAGAAATTTTACTATTACGTTGGAAAAATCATATGCATATAAAATAAACTTAGGCTGGATTTAAAATCAACATGTAGTTCATAGGCATCATGATTAGGAAGGATTATTGGTAGCAAGATATCCTAGAGGTGCATTAATGGCATTCATATCTTGGCAGTATCCAATAATTCTCTAACTGGATGTGTTCCACTCAGCAGGGGGGAAATCATGCCTGGTACTGGAAACCTACTGAACTACCTGAGACTAAACTAGCATAATTCCTAAGTGCATTCCAAATGCTTCTTTATGCCCACAGATAGGATTAGCTTTCAACTCTTATCCAAGAAACTTCTCTTTACAGCAAAAGGAGACCATTATAGAAAACCAGGGCTGGTCAGAACGCAGCGAAGATCTCATCCTAGAGTGCCTAGCCATGCTGGATACAATACCAATCCTGCACCAAGGCTCAAGGAAAGCCATGGAAGAAGGGAAAAAAAGACTGTAAGAGCCAGAGATCCGGGAAAGCTGCCATGAGACTGTGTTCCCTAGAAATGACAGGGAAGTTTCACCCATGACACTTCAACATTATGGCTGCCTAAACAATAGCAGAACAAGGACAACAAAAATAGACACCCTTGTGTGGAAGGAGGAAATTTCACAGGGCCTACCCCTAGTCAAGAAACCACAGGCAACTAAGGAAGGCCCAGAGCAGAGGTAAAGTTCCCCAGTAATGAGCTCCATAATTGGTTATTCAATAACTAGTGGTCAGCCCTGAAATCATAAACACACAAGTAACATTAACTGGGCTCAGCAGCTTGTATTTACATATTTATGTATTTGTACAATGTAGTGGTTTGAACAGGAATGGCCCCCATAGGCTCATAGATTTGAATGTTTAGACATTAGGGAGTGGTGCTTCTTGAAAGAGATTAGGAGGTATGGCCTTGTTGGAGGAAATGCATCAGTGGGGGAGCAATATGAGGTCTGAGAAGGCCATGCCAAGCCCAGAGTCTCTCTCTTCTCCTGCTGCCCGAGGATCCTGATGTAGAATTCTCAGCTACCATGTCTGCCTGCATGCTGCCATGCTCCCTGCCATGAAGATAATAGACTAAACCTCTGAAACTGTAAGCAAGCCACAAATAAATGCTTTCTTTTATAAGAGTTGCCATGGTCCTGGTGTCTCTTCACAGCAGTAGAACCACTGGTTAAGACCTACATATATGTAACAATAACAATGGAAGTAAAAAAAGAAAAAAGAAACATTTTAGAGAGAGGGGGGAGGGGAGAATATGGAAGGGGTTGGATGGAGGAAAGGGATGGGAGATGATATATTTTAATATTAAAACAAACCTCCAAAACCAATATGTAACGAACAAAGCCATAGAACCAGTATTATATAGGAGCTTTAAAATAATTTTTAGGGGCTAGAGAGATGGCTCAGAGGTTAAGAGCACTGGCTGCTCTTGCAGAGGTCCTGAGTACAATTCCCAGCAACCACATGGTGGCTCACAACCATCTATAATGAGATCTGGTGCCCTCTTCTGGCCTGCAGGGTTACATGCAGTCAGAACACTATATGCATAATAAATAAATAAATCGTTGAAATTTTTTTTTTAGATATATACAGGAGGTTTAAAAGAAAAAAAGGATAAATGAGTTTCAAGAAACTTAAAATAAAGGTTAAAGCTATTTCTGTGCATTAAAGTAAATGTAAAGCTTGAGGCTTGCAAATCCACACTGGCTGGTTAACTTGCTGGTTCGCAATAACTGGTAAACAGTGAACTTGCTGTATAAACAAACGAATACTGCTTCAACGACACATGAGCGTATCCAGTTTTTCTTGGTAGATCTGGAAATACCTAGCTTGTGGCACACAAGTCTCTTCAAAACTGTAATTTTGCTACTGTTCTGATTTGTAATGTAAATATCTAATAAGAGATCCGCATATGCCCTGGTGCTGTGAGTAGCCACTGAAAAATGTCCAGAGGCTCTCTGGAAAATCCAGTAGGAGACCCACAGTAAAGATGTCTAGTTTCTAAGATTCCCTGCAAAGAAAGGCTCTAACTCAGTGGTTCTCAACCTGTGGGGCGCAGCCTCTTTGAGGGTCCCTTATTAGATATTTACACTATGATTCAGAACAGTAACATAATTACAGTTATGAAGTAGCAATGGAAATAATTTTATGGTTGGGGGACACCACAACATGAGGAACTGTATTAAAGGGTCGCAGCATTAGGAAGATTGAGAACCAATGCTCTAACTACTGACTACCTGAGAGTAGACCATCAGGGGACTGTCCAGAGGAGACTTGTGTCTCACACATGAACATATACACACAAAAGGGCTCTGCAAAGGGTTCAGCTCCACATTCTGCTCTTCCCCCTGTGCTCAGAACATGGGTGCTGGGGTATAGTTTCTTACCTTCCACCAAGTGTAAGTCAAAGACTCCTGTGTTTACCACTGTGTAAATGCTGCCTAAGTCAAGCTAGCTGGCCTGATAGTCTCTTGTCCTCATCTCCTCACAGCAGGAGTACTGAGATGGTAGGGGCTGGCTTTACATAGGTTCTGGGGAATCCAGACTCAGGTCCCCAAATTTTCAGGTTTTACCTGTGGAGCCACCTCCCTAACTCCTGGCCATTTTACTCCAGGCTTTCCTAGTCAACCCAATACATGAGACAGAAGGGCATTCCCAGCTGAAAGCATGCTTTCTCTGAAATCTGCTGCAGCTGACCAAGGACTGTGCTCTTCTCACTGGGCATGAAGCATGAGGATTTATTCTATCATTTGAATGGATTCTCTAAAGGGCCTCAAAACACTTCTAAAGTTACACAGAGGATAGGTGTTACTGAATTTACTACACTAGTGAATCCTCACAGGACTGATAGTCCTCTGGCATGTGCTAGGCATGCAGACCTCTTCCAAGCTCTTGTTCATAATGTCACTAATACAGTAGCAGGATGATGTCCTGCAGAATCAAGATCCCTCCAGGTATGACAGCAGGTGGATTATGTGACCTGGGGAGGAACTGTGACTGTGTCTTTTCTTTATCGGTGCCTGTGTACTTGCTCTTGATCTTCCCGCCTTAAAAGTCATCCATGGGACAACTTTATGTGGCGTGTTCCTCAGCTGATGAGAGTTCTTTTACTTTCTATCATCCAGTGGTGCTCAGGGGTTAATTCTGGAGGCCCTAAGTTCCAACTGCCTTCTGTTAAAGTACTGCAAATAAATGCTCATTCAAAGAAAACCCCACACATGCCTTGCAAAGACAGCTGCAAGGCAAATTCTTAGGCCTCTCTGATCATGAAGCTTCTCAGGCCTGAGAGCCTGCTGAGGTAGACAGCTCCCGACAGGGGTCTTAAGATTGCCTCGGACAATGATTAGCAAGGAATTAAAGTCTTCAGTTCAACAGCCTTGGAGGAACTGAATTCTGCTGACACTATGGAGTGGGCCTGTGAGCTAAGCCTGGCGATGCCTGTAGCCTCTGGGAGTCTGGGCCATAGGATTCAGCTGCCCTCCGGTCAGATTTCAATGCTGTTGATTAACACCAGCAAGGGTTAAGGTGGTTTGTTATGCAGCAGTAGATAACACCTGTGCTCACTTTTTAGATTTTTTTTTTTAATTGAACAGTGGCTTCTTTCAGGTAATAGTTATAAAAGATGTGGCCTGTCCAACCCATGGTCACCCTCTCTTCATCAGCCAGAGCTGTCTGAAAAGAACACAGAGGAAGGTCTCAGAAATAAAAATAATGACTCAAGTATAGACAGGGTTAGAATGACAGAGACTGAACAGAATTTAAATGCAAAATTATTAAAAAGTCCAAAGTCAAACAATGGTGTGTATAGGCACCCCTGAAAACGAATTTTCACAAATTTAAAATATATGTTATATGATCTACTAATTGTCTTTGGTAATTGATCACTAGTTGTCTTGGTAAACAAAAACTTTTGTCTTGTTTTCAAAGTGCCTTCTAAATATTTATGTTTATACCCACAGCATAGGGCTGCTCTCACCCTTGGACAGAGATGTCCCCCCTCTACAATGGAGAAAGGTTAATGAAGAACTTACACCTAGTCAATGCTTGTTGAGCACTCAGCAGTAAATGGGATGTCTACATCATAATTCCAGAGTCCACGGAACATCACGGAAGATGGAGGAAAGAATGTAAGAGCTGCAGGATGGGTAGAGATGCTGTCAAACAAAACTGGCTCCAGATAGCCATGTCCCTTTCAGTGACGAGCACACATACTATACATAAGTACACAAAACTACATAACTATACATATCTACACAAAATCTGCACAAGATTCAACATCCAACATTCCTTCATGAATGAGGTGGCACTCATAAGCCACCATTCATTCCTGAGGAACTATTAGAACTTAATGATTATTGAGGGAGGTGTAGACAAATTTCTAAACAGTCTTATTAAATAAGAAACACAGAGCCAAATACAGAGTTAAAGCCAAAGAGATCAGAGTGAGAGCCACCTAACTTTAGCTTACCACCATCAGTAGCTTCCCTTGAGAGTGAGAGACCTTCTAATGTCTGATTTGTCTTTTTTATTGCTTTTCTGGTCTGCCTTTTCATTAGCTCTAAGCCCAGCCACATGACTTCCTCGTCATTGCCTGTCTATACAGACCTCCAGGTTTCTATGGTTGGTACTGGGATTAAAGGTTGGTGTCACCATGCTTGGTTGTGTCCTTGACTACATAGAGACTCACCTGCCATGTGACTGGACTAAGGGTATGGGCTACCACCGCCTGACTGTTGTCCCTGGCTTGTTATGACCTCTGCTCTCCAGGCAACTTTATTTATTAACATACAAATAAAATCACATTTTTGCACAATTAAAATATCACCACAGGGAGAAGGTGACATTTTCATCAGTAGAAAATAGCCACTGGTTCATACTTTTTTTTTCAGAGCTGAGGACTGAACCCAGGGCCTTGTGCTTGCTAGGCAAGCACTCTACTACTGAGCTAAATCCCTAACCCCTGGTTCATATTTACCCAAGCAATTCTAACTAAATTCAGTGGATCCCCCTCCCCCCAAAAAATCACAAATGTAGGAGGAGGACTAACTTGGAAGAAGAAGGGGTTCCAAATGAGGGAAGGGAAAAGACAGGGTAATGGGAGTGAGTAAATGACAAACATTTATATATGCATTTTATCAAATTTTCTTAGTTTTTTTATTAAAAGAAGTCAGACCATTCAAAACCCTATACACAAACATCCATAGTAACTATATGCAATAGCCAAAAATTTATTATAAATTTCCCAAGAAAAAGAACAAAAAGGATGCATGCATATATACAGAGGAAAAGTTGTTTTTTAAGGAATACAGAAGCTAGCAAGTTCTAAGTATGCTGGATGACCCAGCAGGCTAGAGATCCGGGAAGGGCTAGGGTTGCATTTCATGCCCACAGATTACCTGCTGGTATGTTCCTTCCTCTCTTGGTTGAAAGAAGTCACTTTCTCACCCATTCATCTAATTGTATGAGGCCCACCTACGTTCTGTAAAGCTGTGTGCTTTATTTGAAATGCCTTGACTTAAATGGTAATCTCAGTCGAATCATGCTTTCTAAAATACCCCAAATGTTTGACTTTGTCTCTGGACACTTTGGCCAGTCAAGCTGACACACAAAATTCATCATTGTAAGTCCACCCCATCTATCTAACATGCACCCACACAAACACATTCATAGCCAAATAAGGAGGAAATGCTTGTGATAATTCCAGTCCTTGTTTCTGTAACTGGTCACATGGCCATAGCTGTTATTCATCACCCCCTTCCTCTACGACTCATGCCAGGTCTGCTTTTATCTCAGCAAGTACCTTAGTGTCACAGTTATTTTTTAACCTGTTGGGAAGACAAGAACCTTCATTCCTTGAAGGATCTGAGCCATTAGCTGTCCTTATTGAGCTGGGCTGTAGTTTTTCTTTTAAATTAATCACAGGACATAGTAATACTAAAAGATGCCCTTAGAAATATATTGTTCAGATATATTTCCCTTATATCCTACGTTAGTGATCTTTTTATTTCAATAATAAAATATTTCACAAAAGCAACTTAAGGGTTTATATTGGCTCAATTTGAGTATACGGTCTATTATGGTGAGGAAGACATGGTGGCAGACAGCTCTGTGGTCAAAGAAATATGCAGCCTGGACTCCTTTACTCACATTCCGGAAGAATAGGAAGAAAGCAGGAGACAGGACGTGGTTCTTGGCTAGAAAGTCTCATAGCCCCTGTCCAGGTGATCCACTTCTCTGTAGCTGAAGAGTTTTCTCCACGTCCCACCAAGCCCTGGCAGTCCAACAGCCCAGTTATAACATAAACACATTGACACTTAAATTATTTAAACTGTTTGGCCTAATGGCTCAGACTTCTTGTTATCTACTTTATTAAAAAAAAATCTTAAATTAACCCATTTCTATTAGTCTATACTTAGCCAAGTGGCTCATGGCTTACCATACCTTACATCTTCCTTGTCATGACAGTGGCTGGCAGTATCTCTCTGCCTTAGCCTTCCACTTCCCCCAATTCTCTTCTTTGCTTGTCCCGCCTATGCTTCCTGCCTGGCTACTGGCGAATTAGTGTTTTATTTATTAACCAATCAGAGCAACACATTCGACATACAGAACATTCCACAGCACTTCTCCAGAAAGGTTCCCCTCTTAAAGGTTCTGCAACCTTCTGAAAGAGCAGCTGCAGCTACAAATCCTTGGACTAAGCTTTCATCACCTAAGCCTATGGGGCAGCATTTCACATTCAAACTACAATTGTGGAATAATAGTCCAATTTCCTCTTGTTAGCCTCAACCACCCTAGCCAACACAATAACATGCTTCTTTGTTAATTTGGAGTCACATGTAGTGGCTAGGTAACAGATTCAACAGTTCATTGGTTCACTGAATCATTGCTGTCTTTCCTGCTGGAAGAACTCATACCTTGGAAGCTAAAATAAATAAGCCAGCATTGTGTAAGGTTAAGGGAACAGGAAATGTCTTCTCAGTGGCTCACTGGGGGTAATAATGAGCAATGTCCCAGCTGCATAGGTTGTGCTAACTATCTGGTACTACAACTAAGTCTTCAAAGCCTATTCCATCAAACTAGCTGGTCTGAGGTAATGGGGAGTATGAGCACCATGAGTCCACTCCCATACTTCATTTGTTACGAAGTAAATTCCTTAATCATAACCAGTGTTCTTTGGAATGCTAGGAAGGTGAATAAGGCATTCTTCAGGTGTGAAGATAACAGTATTGGTAGAAGCATTATGTGCAGAGAAAGCAGATTCACAGCCAAAGTGTCTAGTCAAGTTAGAACAAAATACTGTCCCTTCCATGATGTACATGATTATGTGTGATAAACCTACCACCGGGTGGCTGGCTGATCACCTGAACAATGGTGTTATATCAGTGATTCAATGTCTGTTGTTGGTGGACAAGACAGCGTCCATGCAGGCTCTACTCCATCTTATGAGACCACTTGTTGAAGAGTAGGCTGGAGGCAGGTTGATGGTCATACACAAAATAGTTCATCTTATTTGTAGAGGCCCACAAAGGTTTCCTAGTGAGATCTGAACTTGCTTTACCCGGCAGGGCTGCATTAGAGGATTGCTTGACCATGCAGGCTGGTCAGGGAGCCCCGGGATCTACCTGTCTCAACCTCCCCAGCACAGGGATCCCAAGTGCGCACAACAATGTTCAGAATGGTTTTTAAACATGGGTATCAAACTCGGGTCCTCATGCTTCTCTGGCATTTTACCAGGTGTCCTAGTTCCTTTTCTGTGGCTCTGGCTAAAACACACTTACTAAAAGCATTTAAGGGACAAAAGGTTTATTTTAGCTCACAATCCCAGATTATAGTCCATCATATCAGAGAAGTCAATGAAGCAGAAACTTAAACAGCTGGTCACATCATATCCAGTCAAGAGTAGGCAGGGGATGAATGCATGCATGCCTTTTCTGCTCAGCTTGATCGATCCATTCTTAATTAAAAACATCCTTCCCAAAGAATGGTGTCACCTATAGTGGGATGGGTCTTCCCATATCAGGTCACCTAAGGCAATCTCCCAGACTTGTTCACCCCAATGTAGATGGTCCTTCAGTGGGACTACCTACCCAAGAAATTCTATGGGGTCAAGTGGGCTATTAAAACTAGCTACCACAACCCAGCTATCTCCCCACCCCCATTTATGGTTACACTTACAATATTGTTCTAGGATTAGTTTCTGGGTTTTAACAATATGCTATATAAGATTGTATGATGTAGAGAGACTAGTAAAAGCTACTCCCAGACTGTGTAAACTACTGTCTTTTTCTTTTCACTTGTTTTGTTTCTTCCTTTTTTTTTTTTTTTTTTTTTTTTTTTTTTTTTTTAAAGACAGAATCTCTTTGTATAGCCCTGTCTAGCCTAGAACTTGCTATGTAGACCTGACTGGCCTCTAACTCAGAGTGAGCTCCTGCCTCTGATTCCAAAGTTCCATGATTAAAAGCATGTGCCACCATGCCTAAGCCCTTGTAACTTCTTGTGAATGTTAAACTACTTCAAAACAAGATTTTATAAAACGAAAAATGCCTTAGCTTTAATTTTCTGGTTTGGGCTTTCTTCTATGACCGATATATAAGGAGTCACAATTGGTAATTAGAGAAGTGGATAATCAACTAAAATAAAAGATATTTATAGGGAACATGTAGTGGGTTAAATTCCAAAGTACTAATTTCCTAACCAGAGAAAGTCAAAGAAAGATGTTTCCTGTTGCTTTATGTTGACTACTAGTAGCTTGATATCAGACAAAGAAGGAACCTGCAATACTCGCTTATGTCTTGCCGAGAATACCTCAAGCAGGTCCATGCACGTGAAGGGTATATTTCTTCAGGTAAAGTGGGGTAGGGCATGAGTAAAGTTTCTAACCTTCCCTCTACTGGTGATCAGAGTCCCACACACCAGAAGCAGAAAGAACAGAATTAATTTTCTGTCATGAGCCCTGAAGACCAGAGTAGGAAGCATGCCTTCTTTTCAGCCATTCTCAGTGGCAATGTCTTAGAAACAAGGAAAACGGTGTGGCACTGAGGGATCTGGCCTTGTGCTTTTATAAACTGAGCACTGAAGAGAAAAGAAATAGAGGACTGGTCTATGGAAAGGAAACCTAGAACAGAAAACAGTGAAATGTGTACTTCCTCATTTAAACATTAGAAGATTGTCCAAGAAGGCTTTGTTTGATGTTATTTTAATTTTCATAAAATATATATTTATGTTGAATGTATTCACCGAATCCTCCTGCCCTGGATGGTTTTACTTGTTTTCATGTCATATACACACATACAATTTTTGTCTATACAAGATCTATATAGATCTCAGAAGCATAAATAAGAGAAACATATGGCATCTGTGTTTCTGAGGCTAGCTTAATTTGTTTAATAGGAATATCATAAGTTGTACCCATTTTCCTGCAGATGAGCTAGCTTTATTCTTTTTTATGACTAATACAATTCATATATATACACACACATATATCATATATTAGACTCACAAACCTATCATGTATACAGTATTACATATGTATCTCTGTACACCTATACATATGTCACTTTTTCTTCCACTGCTGCTGGAGACCTAGGTTAGTTCTGTAGCTTTAGCTGTCAGGTACAGTGCTGCAATAGTCACTGACGTCCAAGGAGTTTTGTGATCTGACCCAGCTACACCACTTCTGTGTATTTACCTGAATGTCTCCAAGTCAACATACACCACAGAGATACTTGAACGTCAATGTTTATTGCAAGAAAGTTTAAAAAATAAAGTATTTGATGAAACATTTCATTGTACAAGAAATCATTTTTATTATACTAAACCACTCCTAAATTTTCTGTTACTACCACAGGCAGTGACTCCCACAGGGATGTAGGACTGAAAATAGCAACTTTTCTGCTGGTGAATTTCATGGCTCTTCTGAACAGACATTAAGGCCAGTAAAGGGCTTTCTCCAAGGGGTTCCAGCTACTCATCCTTCCTGTTTGGTTTTTATAGTTATTTGAGGGCACCGAGAAAGGCTTCCTCAGTGTGGTTATAAATTTCTCACAGTAATTTTCATTTTGGGACCTCCAAACCCAAGGATCACTTGTGCTATTGGACAGAATCCTACATAATTCTGAGGAGTAATGAATGCAAGCAGAACTTTCAATAGGAGCATAGGGGCCAGTGCTGATGATAGGATTTCCTCCCCTTGTTCTGCATTCTAAAAACATGGCCACCTTTGTCTATGGCAAACAGTTTCCATTCAAGGCTATACATAAGATAATTCCACTGTTGAATTAGTTTCAAGCCTTGAGAATTCCTTATTTTCACTACAAGTCCTTTGTCAGCTATGTGGTTGACCGATATGTTTTAGACAAGGAGAGAATATATCTGCAGCTTGTTATTCCCTGAGCAAATGTTATAAAGTTTGATAACATTGGCCATTTTTTTCCATCCTGCAGCGTGTTTTTGGTGTATGTCTTGCAGATCCTCACCTTAACCCTAGGACCTGGAAATTTTTCTTTCATATTGTTTTTTACATCTTATGTTACATGTATGACTCATCTTGAGACAATGTCTTTTAAACTGAATAACAAAGCATTAACACTAGGACTGGATATATTGGGTTCAGTGGCTATATTGCTTGTGGTATAAGTGTGAGGTCCTGAGTTCAAATTTCAACCACTCACATAAAAACCAGGCAGAGCCGTAATCTCAGAGGGGACAGGAAGATTCTGGGGGCTTACTGGCCAGACAATATAGCAGAAATATTGAGTTCCAGGTTCACTGAGAGACAGTCTCACAACATAAGTGACTGAGGACACAAAATTAATGGTTATACAGCTACAGACACTTATGTAACACATGAGAGCATCTTACCACACACACACACACACACACACACACATATATATATGCACATATATACAGTATGAACACATATATGAGAATTCATCTGTAATTGATCATATTCAATTTTTCCCAGAGCCATTTCTTCCCTACCCATCCAACTTTGTTTTTTAATTAAGCTCATCAAGATCAAATTGTGCTGTCCACTTCAAGTATTCTTGGATGTGTGGCTGTCCTGGAATGTGGTTGACTTTCCGGGACCTACACTCTTAAGGAAAAAGGATGCCTCTTCACCCAGCAGCTAACACTTGTCCATCCTTCCTTTACTCCCTCTTCATCTGTGTCCTAATGTGTAGGGTTAAGGTCAAATTCTATTTTTTCTTAATGTAAGGTTGTCCAGTTGCTTTCTACCATTTGTTGAAGTGGCTATTTGCCTCTATAGGATTTTTGAGTCTTTGCCTACAATCAGCATATTTCTGGCTTTCTATGTTATTCCACTGGCCTATTATTCTTTTGCCAATACTACACACTCGTTAGTATGGCTAAATAACTCAACTTGAAATGTAGTATGATATTTACTTACTTCATATTTACTTTGCCTTGCCATATAAATTATAGAATAATCATGTTAAACCTATCAATTTGGAGACATTATTGTCATATTTTATTATATTGAATATCCCCATTCATGTTTTTAGTATGCCTCATTTATTTAAACCTTTGGTTTTGCTACATAAGTGTTTTATAGCTTTGATATTTAAGTACTGGAGATGCTTTGTCAAATTCATACCTAAGTATGTCATTCATGGGGAAATAAATTACAATCATAATCTTGTTCTCTACACATTTATCACTAATATACAGACATGCAGCTGAGATTTTTTACATTCTCTTGTATACTAGCAGCTTGATGAGCATTTTTTTTCTGCTGTTTGCTTGTTTTGGATACAGATTTCTTTCTTCCCAATCTGTATGTGTTATATTTTCCTTCATTGCCTCTTGCTGCCTTGTTATGCAGGCTTGATGTTTCCATATTAGGTTTAGAAAGAGCACTGAGAGCCGAACGAAGTCTTTGCCTTATTGCTGACTTTAGGAGAGAATGCTGTCTCTACTGTTTCACACAATGTTGGAGTCTTTGCCTTATTGTTTCACACACTGTTGAAGTCTTCACCTTATTGCTGACTTTAGGAGAGAATGCTGTCTCTACTGTTTCACACAATGTTGGTAGTAGGTTTTTGAAGTTTTACTTAATCAAAATGAGGAACTACTTCAATTTATTCTCTGAAGTCCCTTTTTGCTTTCGTGGCTTTTTAACCATTTATTTTTCATGGGGGTGAGCACAAATGTCACAGTGCATAATCTAGAAGTTACAGGGCTTAACAGGTAAACACTGAAAAAGGGCCAATTTCCCAGGCCTCTCACTTTCTTCCTGGCTGTATCCTGTTTCTTTTTTCTTTGTTTTTATTTCTATAACAAAATCCTGTGATAGGCTATTATATTTGCAACTGTGTAATTTTCTGACTGACACTCCCCTGTGAGTGGTAACACTGAGGAGTGCTGATCCTGGTGATCCATGTGTATTGCATTCCTGCGTGTCAGTACACAAGACTCTGCTATCCAGTGCAGGACAAGATGAAGCCCCCCGCCCTGTGTCTCAAGAGTGTTCAATGGCTCTGGCAGGTTGGATATGTACTGATATTTTGAACTTCCAGTAATTCAGTAATTGTAACTTCACAGCACTGCTTTCTAGTTAACTGTGTCACTATGCTGTAGTAGCATGCTGAACAGCAGCGCCAAGTTAGGAGAGTACGACATCCAGCCTTTGCCAGTCACCAGCTCCACTATCACAGTGTCCAAGCTATACCAAGTGGTGTGCAAAGGAATGAGCATCACAAAATTTCAATAAATCTTTATTGATAAGACAGTAAAATTAAATCTCATATGATTTTACATGCTACAGAGTATTGTTTTCAAAACAGTTTAATAAAGTAAAAAATCTTTTAGTCTGTGGACCATATAAAAGTAGGTGGCAGGCCAGATTTGGCTATGGGCCTTAATTTGCCAACCCCTGCCTTACTCTCATGGAATCTACATTCTAAGAAAAAAAATGAGAATAAACCATAAACAAAGAAGTGACCATATTTAAAATAGATGATTTCATGTAAACAGTAAGATATTCAGAGACTATATCCTCAAGAAATCCTAAAGTGAACCAGAAAATGAGAAAAGACATGTCTGAGTAAAGTTACACACAGAGCACTCTGCAAAGACAGGACACCTCCATCAAGTGTGGAGGCCAAAGTGCAGGGACTCAGAGGCACCAAGAGTGTGTGGCAAGAACACAGGGAGGAGGTGTGGTGATGGGGGAATTCAGGAACCAAATGCAATGGTCCATCATGGTGAGAAGGCATTGGTAATTAGGTAACCATGGTAGGAGCGTGGCTAGGTCTCCACCAACATTCGACACCGGTGTCCTACCCTTGCTCATTTATATGACTGCACAAGGAGAGAAAGGAGGAGAAAATGGTTTTTTTGTTTGTTTGTTTTTGTTTTTGTCAGACAGTTCTAGAAAAAACCAAGTATCTTCTGTATAATCCAGTGTGTCAATGAGAATAGGTACAATGAACCACATAATAGCTTTATTCAATGCTCCTCATTCATGTTAGGATAATTTACTTTATATTTTCTCAGCACACAAATATGTTATTCACTGGATCACAAAGGGCCATTTATAACAATTTTATGTAAAAGTCTAGTTTGCATATAAAATTTAGAATATTAAGTCCTTTATTTATGCCTTTTTCTTTTTATACTCAGACCAACATGTATGTGACAAACTTGTTTAAGCTTCTTTGTACTGGAGGAAAATCACTTTTAATTTGTATTTGTGACAGTATTTGTATCCAACAACCAAATGCTAGACTCTCCTTTTAAGTGGCTACACACTTAGGGTCACTTGTTCAGGAATCAATTAGTTTCAGAAATTTCTTAGTTTGATATTGAAGCAACCCATTGATAACTGGAGCAGATACTGTTCTGGACTGTTTACAACCACAGCACATGAAATGCGCATGCTTGAACACAGATAATTTTATATATATATATATATATATCATTAGCTATGTCTATCTTAACTGTATCTATAACATTATCTAATGTCTTTCATAACTGTGAAATATTCTTCAGTTAGTTTTTTGTTTTCAATTATTTTCTCCAGTACTGCTTCTAGTAAATGTGAGGCAAAAGGAAGCTGTAAGAGAAAAACAAACAAAACATTATCAAAACTCTGTATTTTCTTCAGTTAAAAAACATATACAAAAACACATATAAGATGGCTTAGAAAGTAAAGGCACTTGCCATGAAGCCTGAGTTCCATCCCCAGAATCCACATGGTGGAAGGAGAGAACTGAGCACTGAGGTTGTCAAGTAACCTACATAGACATACAGACATGCAGACACATACACACACAAACACACAAATATAATAAAGTAATACAAAGTGGAAAAAACTGATAAAACCTCTCACTAAATATCATTAAGCCATTAGAATTTAGCTGTCTGTAACTCTGAAGTCATAATGGGACCCTACTGGATCTTTTTTCAACAGATCTTCCTGGTTAGTATGGGTAATTTTGGCTCTTCTAATAAAAATGATAGAAGAGCAGAAGTAAAATGAAAAAAGATAAACGCCTTATTGAACAATTCATGGTTTACTGACCATGTTAATGATGTAATCTGCAATACAAGCAGCTAAGCCATTCATCTTCAATCAGCTGATCGATAGCAGGTTACAGTCATCTCTAGGGCACACAGGCCCACAGTAGTGGGACTATATGTTCATCACTCATAAAAGAATGAGAGAGAACTATCAATACACTTGTCTGTATGAGAGCCCAATATCTCAAGAGTTGCAGGATAAAATTTCAGAGAGAAAAAAAATGGTCAAAGTATACCCATTGATTAAGTTGTTAAAGTTTGTTTGGTATATCAAAGTGTAATACACATGTTTCAGAAACTGCTGAGTTTATAAAATGTGAGCACATTTTAAAATTTCATAATTGATATAACTTTTCTGGTAGTTTTATTGTTCCTGCTGCTTCTTTGGCTCGCTGGTAGACTGTGGACATACCCCAAATGGGTCATAAGTAAGACAAAGTCTGGACTGCTGCCTCAAGTACCTTCTGCAGTTCGACTTACTTCCTTTGATCTTGTTCCCTCTCTCTGGTCTCACATAAGAGGTCTGTCATAATTAGGAAATTCATTAAGTATTTCTTGGCTTTGTGCCTTTCATTGAAAATACTCTTTTTGTTTCCCTAAATATGTAGAATGCTTATAATAATCATATCCCCTTCCGAGAGGGAAGTCATGTCAGGTTTTTGTTGTTAGGACAAACACTGGCGGTGTCCCTAGTCAGGACTGAGCAAACCCAGCCAGCCGCTATCCTCTGTATGGCACAGCCAAAGGATTTGATTAAGTCATTCAAAATGGTTCTTTCCTGAATTGGACTGTGAAGAAGAGAAAATACTGGCTGAGATCTTTAAGTAGCTTCCTACTTTTTAACTAGCCTTTTCCTAAAAACAATCTGGGTGCTTGCCTGCTTTCTCCAAACTCAAGAGCTTTGCATATCTTCTCACTGAAATTTACCAGAGAAGAAAGTGTCAAAACAGGACATTTCCTTAGTTTCAAGGTATAACCGACCATATATCATAAGATACACAAGTTGACATGAAAGAGCCTTTCTAGGTAGAAAAACCATCACAATAAGCATACACAGCATAGACGTTTCAGTTTTAGAAATGTAAAAAAGGAACACTAGATACATGAAAAAGGATGTATTTGCCTTTTTTATTGAAGACAGTAACAACAAATTCTTACTGTGACAAATAGCATGTCTGGGATGCAGAAAGGGGTTACACTGATAAAATTGCTACTTTTCCTCATTTGATAATTAAGTCATCAGGGCATTAATATTAGTTTTTAAAGAATGCATAATAAAAAAGACTCGTTTTTGTCTGGTAAGCACTAGGCCCCAAATGACAAGACCCTTGGGTAACTATTATTTAACTATGTACATAAATACACATTTTCTATTTAAAAGTAAGATAGATAAGATGGAACAACCTCCCATCTTTTATTGGCTGAAACAAAAGCAGAAATGAATGCTTAGATGTTCATTTTCTAATTTGTTCTAGAAAAATAATTCTCTGACCAAGCAAGTCTGAGTAGCACCAAACTTTAATATAATTCCATTATCTCAGGACCTCTTAACATGTCTCCAAAGTGCTTCATGGGCACTATGCTTCTCCAAGAGTAAAAGTGCCAGTTTTTAAATACAGTCTTTGGTCCTTTCTCATGGTCTGTTTCACAGTCTCTATGGAATATGTGTTGGAAGCATGCTGGCTTTGTGATTACCTAGCTAACAATGCATCATTTCTCATGGTTTTCTCCTCTAAACTCAGCATTCATTCTGACTGAAGTTTATAAGCTTGTGCTTTATTATTGTAATGATAGATGTAGTTCAAAATGGTCATAGAAAACTATATTTTGTTGTTTGGGAATTTCATACATGCATATAATGTGTTTTGGTCAAAGACAGCCTCTATTTTCTCTCTTCTAATTCTTCCTGTCCCCAAAACCACTTTCTTTCCTAACTTCATGGATGCTAATTTTAAACCACTGAGTTCATTTTGTGCTACCTGTATGTGCATGGGGTGTAGGACCATCTACTGAATCATGAGTAGTCTCTAGGGGACCAGATCTCTGAAGAAAACTGACTCTCACCTGCAGCAACCATGAGCTGTCAATAGCTCCTTAGGCAAGGATGAGACTCTGGGAGACACTCCTCCATCCATGCTGGGACTTTGTGGGTTTTATTTTATAGGTTTTGTGCATACAGTTACAGTTGCTGTGAATTCACATGTTCAAAGGCCTTTTATGACAAGTACATAAAAATTTGAATCTATGTAGGAGAGCCATCTGCTCAGTGGATAAGAGCGCTTGCTGCACAAGCATGACGTGCTCATTCAGATCCATGGTACCTAGGTAAAGCTGGATGTGATGCGTGCACCTGTAACCCTGCAACTGTGGGTGAAGACACAAGCTCACTGATGACCAACCAGCCTGGCCCTCACAGGGAAAGCTCCAGCTTCACTGAGACCCTGGGTACGGGGTAGAAGCTGGGGAGTGAGAGAGCAGGACACCCAGTGTCCTCTTCTGGCCTCTAAAAGTCTGTGTATGGGTGTGTGCGCTTGCACATACACATTCACAAAATGTGTATAATATACAACAAAAAAAATACACAGTGCCACTCTTAAGGAATTTTATAAGAGAAAATAGATGTAATTTTTATAAAAATAGTTAATTTTAATACATTTAAAAAAGAATTAAAGAAAGGTAGAATTATAAATACTTAATAAACAGATTCATAGTTTCAAGTGAGTATGTCCCAAAGTCAACTAGAAAGTTCTCATAGATTCTTTCACATACAACAAATAGTTCCTGTCTTTGAGTCTTATGAGTCTTTCCATGTACCAGGAGCTTCAGTTTTAAAAATAGCACTCCTTCCTAAATTGATACTATTCATTTATTTAGCAATGTTTTTTTATTAAGTTATACAAATAAGATTCTGCTTAATTTAGAATTAATTCATAAAAATTCCTAAGAGATTAATAATGAGATTTCTTAGTCAACTGCCATTTTGGTTAATTTAGAGTCATCACTTATACCATATACAGATCACTGTTAAAATGTAAATATCACAAATTAATGTTAATCTAAAGTTAGATGGAATATAACAATCTGTAGTGATGCATAAAAGCTCTTCAAAATCCTTTTAGTATCATTTTTAAGAATGTATTCGGCTGGGCGGTGGCGGCGCATGCCTTTAATCCCAGCACTCGGGAGGCAGAGGCAGGCGGATCTCTGTGAGTTCGAGGCCAGCCTGGGCTACCAAGTGAGTTCCAGGAAAGGCGCAAAGCTACACAGAGAAACCCTGTCTCGAAAAACCAAAAAAAAAAATAAAGTATTAATGTGCGTCTCTGTGTGGGTCTGTGCACATGAGTACAGGCATGAGTGGCATTTAGAATAGGGTGTTGAATGCCCTGGAGCTGTAGTTACAGATGGCTGTGACCTGCCTTACATGGGAACTGGAACTCATGCTTGGGTCCTCCTAGCTGCTGAGCCATCCAGTAGCCCTCTCCTCAAAAACCGTATGAGAATTCCATGAACATCAGTTCTTAGCATACAGCTCTAGATTGGTTAGTTAGGCCTGAAACAGTACTTACAATATGGCATATCTTGGAAAATGCTTTAAAAAATACCATGGCTGCCTAATTGTTTTAGGTACATATAGAGTCCTAGGATTACAAGCTTAAACCATCATTCATAGTTGAAGTATTTTTTTGAAGTGTAAAACATTTTTTAAGATTTATTTTAATTTTTATGTATAGAGCATGTGTCCCTGCAGGCCAGAAGAGGGTACCAGATCTCATTACAGATGGTTGTAAGCCAACATGTGGTTGCTGGAAATTGAACTCAGGACCTCTGGAAGAACAGTCAGTGCTCTTAACCTCTGAGCCATCTCTCCAGCCCTGTGTAAAATATTTTTAAGAACCAAGGAACCTGTACCTTTTGCTACTTGTAAGTCTATATCAAGAACAAGCTTGTTTCTTCTGGACAATGATGCAGTTTCTGCATGCATTCTGAAGGCTGCTAAGCCTCTCCAACAAATACCTCAGACACAGAAGGCACCACTATCCTTCTCATGACAGGATTTTAGGGTTGGATTTAAATGGCAACTGGACTGGCCAACATACACATTCCATCGAATACACAAAAACAACAAACCTAACAATTACACTGCCTTGTTTTCATTTTTGATGGCATGTGCTAGACTACAATATTTACGGAGCTTGTATGATTAATTTCTCCTACATAAAAAAGGAGAAGTTAAGCTCCTAGTTCTAGAAGAGTGGAGAGATAGCTTTACATCTCTGGCATCCAGGAAATTTAGAGCAGGAAGATTTGATGCTGAGTGAGATTTCTTGGTATGAAGGTTTATCAGGGATGTCTGAACAACTAAACTTTGGATTTTTAACCTCCATTTTGCTTTCTGGAATTGGTTTGCCACTGTTAGAATCCTAAAATCATTCACACTCAGAAAATTGTGGTTAGTTTTCATGTATAAGGTGAGATAAAAGTGCACATGTTTGAGAACTATCTTAAGAAAACACTGAAGCTTAACATCTATGGCACCAAGACTTCAGCATTGACTGGAATATCAGATAACTTAAAATTGAAAGCTGGTATACTAAAATAAGAGTAACCTATAAATCTAAGGGAGAAAGCTAACAGTGCAACTATTTTTATTCTTTTTTTTTGTTTGAATTATTCTTCAAAAGATATTACCTGTATTAAGATCTAACTTGAGTTTACAAATAAAAATATAAAAATTTTATATTATAGTAGTTGCTAGTCAAAGGACTGGATACAGTGAGATTCAAGACATTCTAAGGAAGGCCAATGGAGTTTACAGCCAAAATTATACAATTTGGTATAATGCAATTTGGTATATCTGCTTATTCACAAACCAATATACTCATACATGCACAGAGTTACATATCTAAATGGAAAGATCTGATTGCTTCAAAATCAGAATAGAGAACTCGTTAAAATAACTAGGAATGCAATGGGAAGAGTCATCTACAATTAAACTTGGCATGTGATTTTGAAATACGTCTCCTAATGGTCACTCAGATTTCCCCTGCTTGCCCTCCCAGACGCATGTCAGAGTGCTGCTGAGAGCTGATAGAGAGGGCTGTGCCTGATGTCCTCCAGTTCTGGTAGAATCTGTAATGTGTCATCACTTACAATTTGAAAATGGCTCTAGAAGCTATAGACAAGAACTGGAAAGAGTTATGCTATTCAAATTATTTTAATTTTTTCTTTTCTCTCAAGGAATACTTAGGTAACATTTAAAGCAAATTGGCAAACTATCCTACTTATGAAGTCCTTAGGAGATGATGGCCTTTGTTAAGATACTTCAGGAATTAGGAAAGGAATTGTTAGCAAATTCTTTATGTCCTAAGATGGAAGAGAAGTGTGTGAACATTTAAGTTAGCTGAACCTTTCCTGCGAACCCAGCAGCATCCTACCTAGGCTTGTGGTAAGGCTCTACATTCTTTTGATCATTTATGCACTAGGCTAATAGCTATCACCTGAATCTCCAAGGGAGGCTATGGTCTTACCTGACCTATGCCCATCATGCCATTTTTACCAAACTAATGACATGTGTGCTCATAGGCCAAAGGCACACCTTTACCTTCAGGATAATTCCTTGGACAAGGATACTGTCCCAGAGACAACCTCATTTCCTAGACCTTCTTGACCTCAATTTGGACCTGTGCTACCTTTGGTGAACATGAAGTTCTCTCACATTCCTTCTTTACCTCAACTCCCACACACACCTCAAGAATTTCAACCATGGGAACCTGTTTTACTGGCAAAGGCAACATATAGTAGAACAGTCAATATATTTACTATCAGTAGTAATTTTTGTTAATATGATTCCTTCCTCCAAAGTCAAGAACTATAGGTGGAGGACATGTCCATTCCTACCTTTACAGTTAAGACTTATCTAATTGGTTCCGGCAACTGTAAAACAGTACCACAGACTGAATGGCTTAAACAAGCATTTAAGTCTTACAGTTCAGGAGGTTGGCAAAACTAAAACCAAGGCTCGGCTGCAACCAGTGTCTGCAGAGGGCACTGCTGATTTATAGGCTGTGGTCTTCTCTGTGCTGTCATGTGGTACAGAGAAGAACTAGAAAGCTCCTTTATCTCACAGGCTCTAATTCCATTCATGAGCGACCTGCCCTCATGACCTGATCACCTCCCAAATGTTCACCTCTAGGCCATAATACAGAGGTTTAAAATTCATACATACCCTGCTGAACATCAATTTTTTTACAGTTAAGCTGCTTATTTACCAGAATTAATTTTCAAATTAACAATCTAAACATTTGTATTCATAACTATTCCTTTTGAGCCCCAAATAATGTTTAATATCTACATAAGGAGAAAACTCCTACTTCTAACAATAGATTGTAAGCTTCTGAAGGCTTATCTCTGTTGGCTGAAAGGAATAATTGATGTGTGTGTGTGTAAGAGAGAGAGAGAGAGAAAGAGAGGGAGAGAGAGAGAGAGAGAGAGAGAGAGAGAGAGAGATTGATTTATCTATGTACCCATCAACAGACACTGGGATTCTTTTCACTCTTGTCTATATAACTGTTATGAACTTGGGTATACAAGTGTCTGCTCAGGAGCCTGTCTGCTCAGGAGCCTGCTTTCAGTTCTGTTAAGCACTGAGAAGCAGAATTGCAGAATTTCTGGGCAATATAAATCTTTTGAGGAGTGGCCAAAGTGCTTTACCTTCCCATCAGTCAGGCATATGGGTTCTGTTTTTTCTCATCTTCATAGAGACTTTGGTGTTTCCTTGTTTTAGATTAAAAACCCAGGGTCTGAATTATTCCCTTGGCCTCCCATGGTGACCAATGCTGTTGCATACTGTAGACATCCTGTAAAGTTTTGAGTGAGCACACTACTGATCTTGAGTAGAACATGGAGAGAATCTGCTGGTGTGTGTGTAAGACTTACTTTTAGAGTACCAGCTAGAAACTGGTTTATTATAACACAAGAACATGTTCTCGAGCAGAGAAAACTACACAAAGGCGGCTATTAAGCAAGAGAGTTACCACAAACCCATAGTATGGTTTAGAATTCCATAATTTTAAAGAATTGCTTTAACTTTAACAAAAAAATGACTTTTTTTTCAAACAAAAGCAGGCTTCAAATTGTTACATAAAATCGCTGAAGCAGGGTGAGTGGAGAATTTAAATCTTGCTAGTTGTGAGGAATGTCTGTGGGTGACCATGCAGTTTTATATGTGTGAGAGCAGGTAAGCATGCAGCCTGTGAGTACATGAACACATGTTACAAATACCGTGCAGGAAGCAGGTTCACGGAAGTGATGGTTTCAGAGTTCTGTGAGGGACTTGGGTTCATTTTTGTGCTGATAGTCCCTCCAATTACAAAGGCCAGGGGGGTTTATCACACTCTTGGGCATCCAAGAAAAGGAAAGCATATCTTTAGAGGACACTAGAGAAAATGACCACTTTAAACTTCAGCATTTGTAATTTTGGAAGCAACCAACGGGAACAGAAACATGTAAAGCCAAGGGAACACTAAGATGAGAATACAGCTTCGTTCTCAGCCACTGGAGGGGGAGGGGGGCTAATCAGTGCCAATACAAGTATCTGGGCTTTCAATCTTTTCTAATTCACATAAGAATGTGAAATATTTTCTTAAACTGAGGCCAGACCAACAAAAGGCTGGGATGGATTAAGGAAAAACAAAACACTTCAAATATTGTTAACTTACTAAAAATTCTATGGCTTCAGTAACTATTTAAAATTTCCTCCCTAACACACTGGCTCTTGTGATCACTGAAGTTCTTCAACACACCTTCAACTTTCTCATTGTGTAGGTACTGAACAGTCCATCTTTGATTTGGGACTGTTCATGGACTCTCATGTCTGCGGTGTATTAACTCTGGGTCATGTGGGCAGCTCTCCTGTTTCCATGCTGGGCACATCCAGAGTCTCTGCCCTCATCTCTCCCACCTCCACAGCCCTGCACTGATGCCCTCGGTCTTTCTAGGGCTCATTCTTGCTCACATGCCAAAATCATCTGGTTTTAGCTCTATTTTCAGCCATTCCTTAAACTATATAAAAACAAATTTTATCCCGGGCAGTGGTGTCACATGCCTTTAATTCTAGCACTTGGGAGGCAGAGGCAGGCAGATCTCTGTGAGTTCGAGGCCAGCCTGATCTACAGACTGAGTTTCAGGAAAGGTGCAAAGCTACACAGAGAAACCATGTTTCAAAAAACCCAAAAAAAGGGGGGGTTTCCTCATCTTTATTTCTTTGTCTCCCTCACAAATTGTAAGTTTAATATCATATCAATATGAAAAGAAAGCACAAGTAAAAATTTTCAGATAAAGACATCCATACCACAGAAAAATGAAAGCAGATCTTTGAAAGGTATTTGTCAGTGTGATTCTTACTAGGAATCTGCAAACTGCAGAAAAATATCAAATACATAGAACTACTAATTACATTATAGCTACTTGAAATAGTGAGGTTATGTTCTTATACTCTGTAATTAAATACACCCACCTATAAAAGGGTTTAACCTTCTAGTGTTCTCTGACTAAGGACAGTGATAGACATTTTATTATACAGCTTCACCACATCACATGGCAGAATCTACTTTTCATTTTGTGGTGAACAAATGAATGTCATCATGAAAGCAGTCATAGTCATGGGGCTGCTTAGTCACAATATTCAGGATGCTACCACACACCACCAAACAATACAGAAAGAGAGTAGACAAGATACACCCTACATGTTTATCTTTTAAACATTTTAGTACTGTTAGACTAGAATCAAGTCAGGTACTTTTGTGGAGAACATGCTCACTTACTCCACAGCTCAAAGGCTATGAAATGCTACATGAGGAGACAGAGGCTGTAAACTAACTACACATATTTACAGTTTTGTCCACACAACTCTGTGAGCATCTCAGACTCTAAAAACCTAGTGGGCAAAGGAAAGATATCTGAAAACATAGGACAAATATAATTGCTGGGTTAGAGAGAGATGAAAAGAGATGTTTTCTATTTTATAGATTTATCTCTTGGGCATAATTATAAAGTGACATTCAAGTGCAACCATTGAAATGCCCATTTTTCTTCTCACAAAATCCAAAGACATCAGCAAAACCACCTATGTCAGTAATAAAAATAAAAAAGTCTTTGACTTTTTAAATGTTATCATACTGTCACAACAGAATAAAATTAGCCTGAAAAACGATCTGAAGGCATAGGATGTAGTTCATTATGTACAGCAGCAACAGCGGTACTTCTCAGTCTTCATAAAGACTGCTCCATTAAATTTACCTCCAGTCAATAATTAGGAGTCCACAAATAAACCTGGGCAATTAAATCAATACTACCAGGCAATTATATTCCAGAGTCCAGGCTCAGTGGCCCAAAAAGGCACTATATCAACCTGCAGTATTAAGCAGTCTGACGCCATTTCAACAGGGAATTTTTAACACTAACTGGACAGAATAAGCATATATCCAGATAATGCAAAATATGGACATGCACGTTTACATGTGTGAGAAACACATACACAAGCACAAATGCCACACACACACACATACACACACACACACACACACACACACACACACACACACACACACATGAACAACAACCACCTCCAAACTAGGTCAGGTATCAGTATAGTTTTAGCAAGATTAAACATATTGATTTATTATTTTATGGACATAATTGATGGTAAAATTTCTAATTAAAGGAACTATAAGGTCCTAGTTACAAGGTGAACACTTAGAAAATCATTACAGGGTTAGTTTTGTAATTTTTAAGCTTAAAAACACTCCATACCAACTATTATTGAACTTCATGTGCCCAGCACTGGGCTGAGCCTGGGCAAGTAGCATGATTATGAACTGAGTTCTCTAGGCTGGAGAGCTGGCCATCAGTTAAGAGCATGTGCTGCTCTTGCAGAGGGCCTGCATTGTTTCATTGTTTCCCAGCATTCATACTGGAAGCTTATAACTGTGTATAAGTTCAGCTCCAGAGGGATCCGATGCCTCTGGCCTCTGCAGGCACCTGCACTCATATGTCCCATCCCCGCCCCCCCCCCCCAAACACCCCCCCACCATGCGTGCATACACATGATTCAAATAAAGGTACATCTTAAGTAAAAGAAATGATCCCTCTTCTCAAAAACAAATTGTTACCATAAAAGGCCTTGTTTCACACCTGTGCATCTGTATTTCAACAACTTTAACCAAAATGTCACCAATCATATTCTATTACTGAAGCAATTTCAGATAATGTTTCAGAGATATATAAAGTTAATACTAATAATATGAGTGGCCTGTGTATCATTTACTTACTGTTCTTTGTTTCTTGTCTTGGTGCTAGGGTTGGCCTAAAGTCTGTGTACATGCTAATCATGGAGATACAACTGTGCTACAGCCCAGCCCTTTAATTGCTTTATTCTTGACTTTACTAAAAGCATAGTAAATGATACCTGATGACACTGATATAAAATCACAACACTTAATATCAACTTCTTTTATTAATCTTTGCAGAAAAAAGTCACAGTGTCTTTCAAAAATCACTGATTGATGGGGTTTCCCTCTTGTCATTTTGACAATTATGTTTTAACTTTTATATAGTTCAGGATGGTTTTCAAATAAATAATTAGGGTGAGAAAAATAGGACTACAATGAAAAAGTTTTAGAATGCATTACAAGCTGCCAGTGATGTCAAAACAAAAGCCAGCTATGACTAGAAGAAGAGGGTTCTCACCTGCCAATAAGCTGCCCTTGATCACTTACAAGAGGGGCTCATCCCAGCAGACTGTGTGTGTATTAAAAAAACACTTGAAAGGGGAGGAAAAGTCTATCCCACTGGTCACAGCAGCCGCCTCAATAGACCCCTCAGGGACCCCAGCTCGTCTTGGCCCTGTCATCCTCTGTGCGGCTTTCCACTCGGCCCAGAAAACGTCGATAGGAAAATGTTTGAGGGGCCTCTGGTGGAAATTTTTTCATTCTTTCTGCATTGACAGGATGCCAAATCAATATTTACTTCCCACTAACAAGCTGCTCGAGGTCTCAGTAGAAAATATTGTAGAGAATGCGGGAAGACACAGTAATAAACAGCTGTCTGGCTGTGAGGAAAACACGAATTGACTGGAAACAGGTCCACAGTAAAAGGTCACCGAAACCCATGAACTCCTCAGGTGTCCGTATCAACTTCCAACTTTAAAGACACTAATAAAGAAGCTCTGTTCCTAAGAGGTCTGGGAGAATGGATCCTTTTCACTCTAGCAAGCAGAGAGGTTGACTCAATAATTTAATTAATGCACTTGCTGAGGCCCATGTTGGCTCTTTCTCAAGGCATTTGCTTCATTTGTTAAGTCCAGAAGTACAAACAGGGGGTTAACTTTACTGTCTACCTCTGGAATCCTTCTTTACCTAACAGAGTAAATAAGGGAACAGGAGGTTCACTTTACTGTCTATCTCTAGAATTCTTCTTTACCTAACAGAATAAATAAAGGTGTCTGAAAATGTGAGGCTGGAGTATTTACTTGAAAGTTTTAATATATGAAGCACAAAAATGAAATACCTGTCCTTCAAGAAGTTTCTGAATATATAACAGCCATTCCTTGTCATTTTCAGCATCTATCTTTGTCTTTTCAATTTCCTAAGGAAAATAAAAACAGATGCATTAACTGATATGAACTTACTCATTCTTCTAGAACCTAGCAGCTAGATATTGACCACATCTATGGGAATATCAACCAAGAGTTGGTCTGTCTCTTCCAAGGTGGAATATTTAAACCCAGGCTATTTATTTTTATATTTAATTTATAAATATTTACATACATATGGAAGCTGTAGCTCTGTTTATCTATTTCATAATAAAATAGGAATTTTTTTCAGCTTTCAAAATGTGGCTTGAGATAGGGATGGATGAGAATAAAAAAGATGTAACACTGTAAAAAGACAATGCTGGGTGGAGAGTGGGGTCCGTGGTGAAGGGCTGCTCTTGCAGAGGGCTTGACTTGGGCTCTCAGCATCCATGTCAAGGGACTTACAACAGCCTGTAACTCCAGCTCTAGGGGACTCTGGCCTATGCAGTCTCTCTCTCTCTCTCTCTCTCTCTCTCTCTCTCTCTCTCTCTCTCTCTCTCTCACACACACACACACACACACACACACACACACACACACACACACACACCACATGTGAAAAATAGAAGCATCCGAGAAACTAGTACTCACTGAAATTTACTACATGTCAATCTTCACACCTGGCCTTTCACACAGACTCTCATACTTTTAACATGAATTTATTACAACTGGATGCAGTTTAAAGAACATAATTCAGGCAAGACACTCCACCCCTTAATCGCTAAAAGATGTATAGTTCATTCTAAATACACTCTGGTCTGTAATTAAGCACAGTGAGTACATCAATACACTTGGAGCAGTGTGTTTGTACTCAAGTTCATTTTATTTCCAGGAGTGTTTGCAGACTGTGTGGCTTATGAGGCTGTGGGCTGAATTCTCTTATACCAGACTCTGTCAGCTCAGAGTCAGGAATACTACCTCACCACAGAAACATCTTCTCCAGTGTTTGGGACTGTGAGGAACCTTTTCTAAGTCACACATTTGAAAGAGACAGTATCTAATTTCCTTGTTCAAATGGAGTGAGGTTTCTAATTTACAGTCAAGAGAGAGCATCCTCTTAACACCAAACAATGACAGTGTTCTGTGTTCGCAAGCACACGTGTCTCTCTCCCTCTCTCTCTCTCCCCCTCTCTCTCTCCCTTTCTCCCTCTTTGTGTGTGTGTGTGTGTGTGTGTGTACACGTGTGTGTGTGTGTGTGTGTGTGTGTGTGTGTGTGTGTGTACACATGGGCACAAGCATGCACACTCTCACAGAGGCACACCGTCAATCCAGGCAGGTTGTAGCGAGCATAGCAAAGGCCAGTCATTGCTTAGGCACTGCTTTCTCCTGTGCACCTTGTTTATCCTACATGTGATAATACTCTTTTCCTTGCACATTCAGAGTTAAGCAGAAAGTCACAGATGCTGGCACCAGTGTGGGACTGGGAAACATGGAAAGTGATGGCTCATCACCCCACTCACCCAAAGGATAAAAATAATCTCTACAGAATTTCTTTGGATCTTTTCCAATAATTCTTGGCAGTTTAAACACTTTTGCATTATAGATCTTCTGTGTGGCAGAGAATCTCTAGATGCTCAGGAGGGCAGGCTTCTCATAGAGGATGGTCTCATATAAATACTTCAATCTGTTGCTTTATTGCATCATCGAGCAAATATTTACTGGAATGTTCCTGGTATCATCCTGTCTTAAATTTCCAAACACTAAATAAGTGAAGACTACTATTCTCAGGACCAAGCATCCTTCATAGGTTTAAAGAATAATATAGATGGGACAGGTCATTCTCCCAGGGCCCACAGATAGGAATATAATCCACCCAAACAGGAGTATCTCATCTGTTTAAAAACAGTAAATATTTTCAAGAAATAGGATTATCAAAATAATTATAATTTCAGCCAGGTAGCCAGGAAGTTTGTTACTCACATAAGAGATTTTTATCAAATCAACATAACTTGACTAAACTAGGTCCAGTGAAAGTGGGGATTTAAGACTAGTGATGACTGGAGGGGGAGCTTGCTCAGCAGCTAGGAGCTTTTGCTACTCATACACCAACGTGGTGGGACACCATTACCCATAACTGAAGCTCCAGAGTTCATAATGCCTGCTTCTGACACCAGGCATGCATGTGGTACAAATAAGCACATGAAAGCAAAGCACTCAGATGCATGAAATAAAATAAAATAATCCAAAAAAGTGGTTACTGCTGGGTGTAGTGGTTCACAGCATAGTCTGAACAGGTCAAGAGGCTGAATCAGGAGGATCACCTGAGTCTAGAAGTTTGAGACCAGCCTGGACAACATAGTAAGGACCTTGCTTCAAACACCACACAGACACACACAGACACAGACACAGACACACACACATACACACACACACACACACACATACACACACACACACACTTCAGCAATGACAAAAACCCTGGCTTACAAGATCTATAATATAATTAGCTAAAGAGAATAGAGGAAACAGGAAGAGATGACTGATATAATTAACAAGCAACATGAATCTTCCTAACTGCTTATTATGTCTGTTAGCCTTCTCTGTTACATACTTGACTCTTTGCTATATCACATATTGAATTTCTCTAAAGGTGTTGAGTTGGTTATACTATAAATATGTTTCTTCGACAACCTGAAAATAGCCCCATAAAATGAAATTCTAAGAATTAATAAAACAAATAATACTTAAATAAAAGTGCAGCAAGCCCTTTATTAATGAATATATAAGTGATCTTACCACTTCATCTTCTGTGTCCAGTATTTCCTCCAGGTCTGACTGTGAAATGTTCAGGATGGATGCTGCCAAGGTTTGGGCTTTATGGGTTGAGGTTTTACAAGCATGTCTGCCTTTCTGCATCTTCTTAAGCTCTCTGATTCGATGTCTGGTCCTATGGACATCACTTTGTAACTCTTTGACCAAAGCCTAAAGCATATTGGAAAGAACATGGGTTCATATGGAAGTCATAATGAAGACAAACTGGCCACAACATAAAAATGTGACTGTGCCAGCAAATCATTTTTATTAAGGTTACTGTGATTTTATTTATTTTGGAGGGGAATGGGCTGCTATCTACTCATTGCCATTATGTAATAAAAGCTCTCTTAAATCACTTCTTAACTACCTTTCTTTATTAACCAAAGCTCTCTAAACTCACTGCCAGATGAGCTAACTGGTGTCTGGTTGGTCAAGCTTGCTACTTGTTATCATGATAAAGCACAACTGAGCTGATGAAATAGTTTTATTTATCTGCAAACATACTATTTGAGCAGTGGTGTGGTAGTTTGAATGTTGTTGGCCCTCATAATTTCATAGGGAGTGGTAGTATTAGGAGGTGTGATTTTGTTGGAGCAGATATGGCCTTGTTGGAAGAAGTCTGTCACTGTGGGGGCGGGTTTTGAGATCTCCTATACTTGGAATACCACCCAGCAAGTCAGTTGACTTCCTGTTGCCTGTAAGATGTAGGACTCTCAGCTCTTCCTCCAGCACCATGCTGCCTGCATGCCACCATGCTCCCTGCCATGATGATAATGGACTTAACCTCTGAAACTGTAAGTGAGCCACCCCAATTGTTTCCTTTATAAGAGTTACTGTGGTTGTGGTGTCTCTTCACAGCAATAAAAACACAAACTAAATAAGACACTGTTCCATCCCTAGTCCATCAGTTTTTCTAGTATCATTTATTGAAGAAACAGTACTGTCACTGTCACATGCTCTTTGTGTTTGTCACTTACTAGTCAATGATGTACACATAGATTTATTAATGAGCTCTATCTCTGTTCAATGGTCTCTCCTTCTTCTTCTTCTTCTTCTTCTTCTTCTTCTTCTTCTTCTTCTTCTTCTTCTTCTTCTTCTTCTTCTTCTTCTTCTTCTTCCTCTTCTTCTTCTTCTATGTCAGTATCATGAAGGTTTGATTGCTACAACTTAGTGATAAGGTTTCAAACAAGAAAGTATAATACTCTAGCTTAACTCTTCTTGCTCAACACTGCTTTGTTTAGTCAACATCTTTTGTGGTTTCATACAAGTTTTTACTATTTATGTTAAAATATGATAGGACAGCTGGGCAGTGGTGGCACACACCTTTAATCCCAGCAGCACTCGGGAGGCAGAGCCAGGTGGATCTCTGTGAGTTCAAGGCCAGCCTGGTCTACAGAGTGAGATCCAGGACAGGCACCAAAACTACACAGAGAAACCCTGTCTTCAAAAACCAAAAACCAAAAACAAACAATAACAACAACAAATAAAACCAAACCTTATTTTTCAGTTAACAGGTTCCATTTTCGTGGTTAAGTTTTACTCCTAGTTTTTGCTTTATTATTTTGCTCTTACTGTTGATGACTATTTTTCTCATTTCTGTGTTAGAGGGTATGTTGTTAGTGTAGAGAGACAGAGCTAAATTTTATATATTGTTTTATGGAACCAGCAAACAATATTGAACTCATTTATTTTGAGGTACAGTCCTATGGTTTTTTTATGTCTATGTGTGATCTGAAGAGATATTTTTACTTTTTCCCTTGTGATTTCTATATCTTTACTTAAGCCTTTTGCTTTGGTCTTGATTTTATAGAAAAAAGGCTTTCTGTAACTTATAAATTTTATTATATTGAGATCCTCTCACTCTATATTTAATACATTCAGTTTTAAAACATGAAAAGATATGGAATTTTGTGAAGTTCATATTCAATATCTATTGGGTAACAACATGACTTTTCTTTTATTCTGCTAATTTAGCATCCCATATGTATTTATTCGCATATTAGGACCATCCACAGACCAAATCCCATTTCAAGTTGGTGTGTGATGTTCTTACTGTGGCTCACTAGTACTCTGTTAGGAGTCCCTGCGTCTGTGCTTAGTGACACTGGAATGTGGTTTTCTCCTCTCACCATGTCCCATCCTTGCTTACAGTACAGAACTGACCTTGTGAATAAAGTTTGCAAGTATTCTTCCCTCTTGAATTGTGTGGAAGAGTTCAAGAACTGGCAATAATTTTTTAAATGTTGGGTCAGACATTGAGGAAGCCATATAGCACTGGGATTGTTTTCTTGGAGGATTTTGATTACTGATTCAATTGCCTTACTTGTTATTTGTTTGGATTTTGTATTTCTTCATGATCCAGTCTTGGTGGGCAGTTAATTTTCAGGAATTTTCATTTATTATAGCTCATCTAACTTCTTAGCATGTAATTGTTCAGAGTATTCTCTTGTAGTCTGGATTACTTCTTGGTTATCAGTCTTATTTCTCTAGTTAGAATAATAAAATCTTTTTATTTTGTTTTTCTTAATTAGTCTAGATAGAGATTTGCCAATTTCATATTTAAAATTAGCTTAGTTTCACTGATCTTTGTTTTGTTTTCTATTCTTTCTATCTGAATAGTTTCTTTTGTAGTGCTCACTAGTCCCTTCCTTCTGTTAACTTTGGGTTCAATTATCCTTTCCTTTGCTCTTTAATGTTTAAAGTTATACTGTGCAATGAGTTATGGGATCTGCATGTCTCTGGACCTCAATGCACAGCCATCTCCCACTATTTAAATGGGTGCTGGGAATTACAGAGCAAGCACTGTACTGTTACCCATGGAACCATTTCCCAGCCCCCATCTTTTGTCTTCATAAACACAGCTCATACAGAAATATTAATATACTCAGTTTCAGAAAAATTTTAAACTTGAAAATCTTATCTTAAAAGAATATAAATAACACAGATTAATTTCCTCTTCAATATTTACATTTTCTGAACACACTGATGCCACTGTAGGATTCCGGTTTTTATTTCTGCTTCCTTGATGAGGTCCACATATTCCTCATGTTGTTTCCTAGTTTCATCTAGTTCCCTGGCATGCTATCTTCTACTTCACTCATCTATCTGGGAGGACTTATCTGAATTGCTCCTCAGTTGGTAGGTTTCTCTTAGGTCAGGCTGGCCTTCATTAGTTCATCTGATTGAATCATGTCTCCCTATTCTTCATGACCCTGTCAGTTCCTGCAGTGTTTTCATGTTTTTGGGGAAGCAGCCACTTCTTCCAGCTTTCACAGATGGCTTTTGCAAGGAAAAACATTCACCAATCCATATAACTTAGAGTTTGGATGGGCGAGCAGGGGTGCCAGTGTGTGGGTACTTGCCATCAGGGTCTCTTAGTTTGGCAAGGACACTACATATTCTTGGAGGTCAGGGAGGGCTGCTGGATAGGCTTTGCATTCAGACATGGTCACTCGTTGGGATGCCAATTGCTGTTAATAGTCAGCTATTTTTTTAAAATTTTTTTCTTTATTATATTTGTGTTTTAAATTTTACACATCAGCCATGGGTTCCCCTGTCCTCCCCCGTCCCGTCCCCACCCCCACCTTCCCCCCAGCCCCTCCCCTCCATTCCCATGTCCCCCAGGACCAAGAAACCCCTGGGGATTCATTTAAACCTGGTGGATTCAGTACAGGCAGGTCCTGTCCCCTCCTTCTAGGCTGAGCATGTGTCCCTGTGTAAGCCCAAGTTTCCAAACATCCAGCTCATGCACTAAGGACAGATCCTAGTCCCACAGCCTGGATGCCTCTCAAACAGATCAAGCTATTCAATTGTCTCACTTATCCAGAGGGCCTGATCCAGCTGGGGGCTCCACAGCCTTTGGTTCATAATTCATGTGCTTCCATTCCTTTGGCTATTTGTCCCTGTGCTTTTTGCAATCTTGGATTCAACAATTCACGCTCTTGCAGACCTTGCTCTTTCTCGACAGTTGGATACCTGGAGCTCCATCTGGAGCCTGGCTGAGGATCTCTGCCTCCACTTCCATCAGTTATTGGATGAGAGTTCCAAGACGACTGTTAGGGTGTTTAGTCATCTGATAACCAGACTAGGTCAGATCAGGCTTTGTCTTGACCATTGCCAACAGACTACAGAGGATATATCATTGTGGATTTCTAGGGACCTCTCAAGCACTCTGCCTATTCCTGTTCTCATGTGGTCTTCATTTATCATGGTCTGTTATTCCTCATTCTCCCTTTCTGATCTTGATCCAGCTGGGATCTCCTGCTCCCCTAAGCTTTCTTTCCCTCAAATCTTGCCCTTCATTACTCCCACTGTCGTCCAGGTTGTTCATATAGATCTCATCCATTTCTCTGTCATTGGGTGATCCTTGGGTCTTTCCTAGGGTCCCATTTCAGTCAGCTATTTTTATGTTCCTTGATCATGTAGTTCCAATGATTAGATTTCTAATATATAGTTGGACTTCAAATGTAGGGTTGGCTCCTGATTGAAAGAGCAAGGTTGTACTCTCTGTTCAATGTTGGTAGTGGGTAGATTCTGTGTTTAAGTAAGGTTTCATTGGCTCCATAATCAGGCAGTGTCTTAAACTGTACCCACTTAGAAAGATGGAGTCACTGGCTAGGTTTTCTCTATGGATAAAGATCCTGACTTTAATCTGTGTTTGGTCAGGCCATTATAGGGTTTCTCAGTTGGGCTATCAACTGGACATTCTCTGTAGATGGGCAGGGTTGTAAATATTAGACACACATACACACATATAATACATGTAATTCTGTGTATAAATATACATATATTGCTTAATGTACTTTCCTTATCTGGGCCGACAGTGTTCCCTTCAAGAGCCTAAGATCACCTACTAACAACAAAAAAATCCCAATACCAGACATTAAGAGCCCTCTTTTGAGTTGTTGGCCAGAGCTGTCCAAGAGACTTCCAAAATACACAGCCTATTTCTGTTGCCACTAGTGTTCCCCAGAGGTAGAAGGTAAGTCCCTACTGATGAAGACACCATATACTTTAGAAACACGGCCCAGAAACCCCTTAACTGGAACTGACCTAAATGCCCTCTCCCTGAGGACAAGCTTGCATGGTACCAGAAAGGGCTATGCAAACTTCCAAAGGAATGAGGCAACTAACAGTCCTACCCAGCTATGATGTCTATGAACCACTTCAACAATCAGCATAACACGATAATACTATGGGTACATAAGAGGCACACATAGCTTGGTGGTAACCAACAGCTCTCTAACTGAACTTAAGACCCTCTTAACAAGAGATAAACCATGCCTGGCTTAATACTCAGTGCTTGTGAAATCATGGTTGTTGGAGGGGAATCTACAATCACTTATTTACTAAATTAGTATGTTCCCTAACAAAAGTCTACAAACATTTGTCCTTATACTCACAGATGAACAACAAAACAAACTCAACAACACAAAAAACAACCTATCATCCAACCAATAACTGAGCTAACGAACTAAACAGACAGTTCTCAAAAGAAGAAATACAAATTACCTAGATAAATATTAAAAATATATATACAACATCCTTCGCTATCAGGGAAATGCAAATTAAAACTTTAAGTTTCCAGTCAAAAGGGCTCTCATCAAATGTTAGTAGGATATAGGGAAATGCAGGAATAAAAACTTGGACAGCTACTATGGAATCAGTATAGTCGTACCTCAAAACACTTACAATGGAACTACTCACAGCCTGTAAGGCAAAGTAAATTCTTCCTTCCTCCCCCTAAGCTGCTTCTGTCAGGTATTTTGTTGAAGCAACAAGAAAAGTAATATAACTCCATAACTCCATTTCCTTTGTCTTCTTTTCTAGCATCTTACATTGAAAGTTAATTTTGATATTCTCACTCCTCTGTTTGAAATTATCTTCGAAAAACAAGTTTTAAGTCCACCTTAGTCCTAAGTCACAGAGTTTTAAAGTTTTTAAGTAGATAATTTTGACCACTATTTTGTCAAATCATAATTATATTATACTATATTCATGGTAGATAGTAAAAACAATTTTGCCTTTATGAATTTGTTGGATAAAGATGTAAAATAGTCTTTGTGAATGTTGTAGATGGATTTGAAAAGAAAGCATCCTTATATTTTGTCTATTTTGAATTACTGACTCTTGAGTATACTATAGATTAAACATATTCTGGGAAAATAAGTTTACTATGGTCTCATCAATTTCTTTGTATGTTTCCACACTTCCTTTAAGTTTTGCTTAACATGGTGTTAGGGACATGAAGAGGGATCACTTTCTTATTTTATTTGCAAATTACCCATATTTAGCAATATGCAATAACTCCCTTGTCCTTTGTAATGATCACCAATTGTCCCAATATCAGAGGACATTTTCAAAATGAGAATACTTACAGCTACTCTGTTTTCAATTATGATGATTTATTGAAACTAGAAAGAATAGTGTTTAGGAAGCAGTAAACTATCACAATGTACTCTTATTACTCCTAGTTTTCCAGTTTTATTTTCTTAAAGTTTTCTAGTCTTTATCCATAAGCCTTGAGTGTATTACCTAACAACTTTGATCTTGAGTTTTCATACTGATAAATTGACTACACTTTCTTTTCAGTAATATTCAAATGTGGGGGCAGGTAGGCTACTTAGAAACTCTAAAGTCACCATCCTTATGATGATTTCCTGAAGAAATTATGCATTTTTTTGTTGTTTTTCGAGACAGGGTTTCTCTGTGTAGCTTTTCGCTTTCCTGGAACTCACAGAGATCCGGCCACCTCAGCCTCCCAAGTGCTGGGATTAAAGGTGTGAGCCACCAACACCCGGCAAAATTATGCATTTTTAAAAACAACTTTTTGAAAAATTATGAAGAGGTTTGAAACCCTGGTTCTGGAAGCTCAAGGTGGAAGGTGTGGCAGGTGATGGGTCCTCTTCTCTAGGAGAATCCAGAGGTGCTGCTGGTTGACAAAAAGTTCAGAAATGTATCTATGTCTCAAGAGTATTTAAACAGCTTTATTGAGGTATAATTTATAATGTTCACCTGTTAGTTAATATATTACTAGTAAGAATTTTTCCTTTTAAAAACTTGAATTTTCCTTTAGTGATTAAGTGTGAATTCAAGTTGATTTTTACTACAGAAGTGTTTAAAACTCATAATTAAGAGAACAGATCAGTGTCTAAGTATTAACAAGTGCAAATATAAACATAAAATTGTGATGTTAACAAATGTCTACATTAAAGAAGAAAGAAGTACATATACCCTGAGCATCTAACTAGATCTTACCAAACAAAAATACGTATTGGTAATGAAACCATGCACATTTTACAACTAAATATTGTTCTTTGGCTGGTATATTTTTTTTAGTTAACAACAACAAAAGAACATTGAGAAAATGGTGCTTGGCATATGACTCTCACATACAAGCACATTAACAAGCCTATATATCAAGGCTGACTCAAACTGAGCAAATACTTCTAGAAATTTCCCTAGTGTGTTTTATCCAGTTATTAGGAGAATTCAAAGCCTCAGTTCTGCCACATATATCCAGCCCAGATGCTCAAAGCACTTGATTTCACCCCAGGGCAAAATTCCATATTCAAGACTCGATCTAGAGCAGATGGCCACTCCACCTCTTCCATAGACTGGTTGTGCCCTACAAATAAATGAAAAGACTAAAGGGAACATAGATTCCACAACAGGGCCAGAGCAAACATTAGTACTATTAAAACTACTGATAATATTTATTAAGTAGTTTAGTATACATGATATCTAACAAGCTTTGTGCAGAATGCTTTGTGATTACTATGATCCACATAAGAACTATATATAGTTATGAATAGCTCTTGCCTTTACAGTTTTAATTGGAAAAGTGGCTATAATTCGCATACAATGTATAAGTGTGTGCATCTGTCTTTCTAATCAATTCCTCAAGAATGTAATGAGACTTATTGGCTGACAGTACTATAAGGAAATTATTCATAATGTTCCTGCCCCCAAAGTAGCTATATAATATACTTGAAACAGAACAAAAATGAAAAAGTTTATAATTACATTTTAATTGTATACACCATAACTGATCAGGAGATAACTATTCTCTTATCATTGTTATCAGTAATAACAGTTGATACTTACAGAGAAGTTTTAGTTTGTTAGGAACCATTCTGAACTTTTAGCTATGATGATTTATTCAAATCCTAACCTCAGGTGTGCTCTTATTATTATTATAATCTTCCTATGGAGAGGGAAACTGAGGTATAGAGGATTACATCAGTTGCCTGAGATCACAAAGCTAGTATGGAGCAGAGTTGAACTCTGTCCTCTTGGCTACAAGGTTATAAGAAAGATCCACACAGAGGTCCTAAGCTAACTTTGAAAGGGGGTACAGAGATAGGAGGGCCTTCTGGTGGGAAATGGCAGAAACATGCCCAATATGGGTAGGAGCTGGAGAATAGGAAGAAAGAGTTGATTCCAGAGGCAAGATAACATTCAGTTATAAAAGGTCTAAAATTGATAAAAAGACAGAAGTCTAGATGTAATACAACAAACATATAAAGGCAGGAAGCCACAGAGCCTGTGCTGCCTGAGCTGGTGGCCCCTGAGCATCTCTGCCCAGGCCTAGGTCACCTGTGAAAAGATGAGAAGAGGCTGGTCCCCCTTTACTATGACCCAATTTCCTAGTCTTGACCAATACTTCTGTGCTCGGCTGCTTGTAGCCTTTGATTAAGAAAACTTAAAAAAGAGACATGATGTTAGTATCAAGCACATATCAGAATAAAACAAAATTAAAACAAATATCAAATTACCATTGGAAATTGGGATTTTTTAAAGTTTTAAATGCCAAACAAATATGGTTTTGTCATATAGATTCAATTGTTCAACACAGACAATGCTTCTATAACTTCCCGCATGTAAGTCTCTGTACCACAGGGGTACCTGGTGTCCTTGGAGGCCACAGATGGTTTCAGATCCCAGATTTACATATATTTGTGAGCCTCTTTGTGGGTACTTGGAACTGAGCTTGGGTCCTCTGCCTATGAGACTAGTGCTCTTAACCACCGAGCCATCTTTCTAGCCCCAATTTAAAACCCCAATTCTATTCATTTAGTTAATTTGTCAAATGCAGATTTGAGGTCCTATCCAATTGGGACGATGATTCAGTAGATCCAGGGCCAATATTATATATTTTGTTGAAGCATGAGAGAACAAATGATTCTGAAGTTGGTAATCTAAATGCTAAATGTCTTAAATCAAGTGTAAAAATTCTGTAAGAATACTAAACATGAGCTGTATTAGACATCCTTTTGAGACAGGTTATCACCGTGTAGCCCAGGCTAGCCTGGAAACCCCTATGTGTAGATCAGGTTGACCTCATACTTACAGAGATCCTCTTGCCTGTGCCTCCTGAGTGCTGGGATTAAAGGTATGGACTAATATGCCTGTCCTATATTTTACTCTTTAAAATGTTGTTCAAATTAAGGATCTATGAACTGTAACAATATCAAATTCATGTATCAATTATTTATACTTTATATCATTGTCAGTTAGTATAAAGGACCAATATGTCACCTTTAAGGATCAATATGACCTTTGAATAGCTGGAGTTAGAGACAGCTGTGAGCAGCCCAATGTGGGTGATGGGAACTGAACTTAGATGCTCGGCAAGGTCAGCAAGTGCTTTTAACCAGGGTGCCATCTCTCCAGTCAACTTAGTGAGGTGTAAATGAGTAATTCATACTAAGGTGGGTCATGGAAAAGAAGGCAGTGAATAGTAATATAACTTTATAGAAATACATTTAAATTTTCATTCTATGAAAATTTCTTAAGTGGAAAATGCACACCTACTGGGGGAATATGAATGTCTTGAGTGTTCCCTTTCAGCCCTGTTTCTACATTCTGGAATGCTGGCTTTCATGCACTCTGTAGGGAGAGGACCAGAAAGAGCCCTTGCTCACCAAGGACTGAAACACAGAGGGAAATGTGTATAGGGGCAGTGGGGAAAAGAACAGGCTTTCTTTCCCACTGCAAACCATTTTAAAGTCATCATTGAAGGTCAAGAGGATTACCATTAAGATTTCACATTTCCAATGCAAACTTAATTTAATTAGTGATCATTATTGCATGCCTATTCTTTTCAAGACTATGTACTATGGTACATGCTGTGGAAATAAAGATGAGTAAACTATTGTTCCTGCTATTAAGGAAATCACCATGGTTTAGCTAGCAGTGACAGATGCTTACTAACTACATGACAAAGAGTAAAAGGCACTAAGTGGAATTATGGACACTTTATAGGGGGTTAAACAGGGTGGGACCATCATGGCCTCTCTGGCCTCAATGGCGACTGCTGCTTCTGAAGCCAGAGAATATCCTCAGAGGCTGCAGATAAGGAGGAAGAGTGATGAATGTATCTTCCTCCCCTCCAGGGAGCACTGCTTAGCAGGTTCTTTGTGTAGCTCATTTATAAATCTTTCTGGGATTCTTCAAAGTTTAGGTAGCATCTAGATAATGAGCCATCAGTTATGTGCAGGCACTTTGCTACCTTTATGTTCTCCTAAGCCATTTGATACTTCTCTGGCTATAATCAATTCAAGCACCCCTTGGTTTAACTGAGCACAGGAGTATCTTTGTCTTTGCTTGGGTGATTTTAAAACAGTGGAAATGACTTAATTCCTTTAAATATATCTTGATTACTTGACTACTACCATTTCATTATTAAACTAATGTTAAGAAAGAAATACTAACAATAGGCTAAATGATTTAAAACTCAAACCATAAAATCTGTTACAGAGAAATTTTGAACATTGTGGCTCATGAGGGAGGAGAAAAGGTTTTGTGGATTAGTAAAGCAAGAAGAAAGCCAGGAGCACCTGTAATCCTCATGAGGATCAAGGCAGGAGAACCAACAGTCTGAGGCCAGCTGAGCTCTATATAGTGAGATCGCCCCCAAACAATAACGAAGACAAGCAAGGAACTTGATGTTTCTGCCAAATCCTCAGGAGGAGGACAACGACTCTGACCGAAGTAAAGAGCAAGTGAGGAAGCCATCCATGACTCAAACCTTCACAAAGATGAGGAACTCTTCTATCTTCTCATTGGCTGCCAGCAGTTTCCTCTGCGCAGCTCCCAGGACCTGTTCACTCTGCAGTGCTAAGCCTTGGAGCTGCTCCGCTGCAGCTGTCTCAACCCTCGTCATGGCTGTCTCTGTGTCACTCACTTTTGATGTGAGGAGACTCAGCTTGAGGTCCTGCAGCAGATTGACAGACACAAAAGGAAAAACCATTTCATCAACAGAGTGGGAACATGAGCTAGACAGATCAGACAAGAAAAGATTACATTATTTTAGACTTGGCACTTACTTCTGCTTGGGTACAGGTAATCCTTGCTTTTCTTTATTTTGCTAATCCAGCACACTCATTACAGTAAAGCAGTCTTAGTGTTTCATGTAGTCATACAGTACTCATTATAGTTATGTGGCATTTTTAAGTAGTTCACATTGATTTAGGGAGATAAAGGGTGATTGTATTAAAAAGGGGAACCGTGTCACTATATTCGGATCTCCATCTGAACGTTTGGAAGCATACCTTTTTCCCTAACTCCTCCTTAGTTTTCTGATACATCTGTTCATACTGTGACTTCTCTTTCACAGCAACATTAAGTCTTTGCTTTAGTGAATCAACTGATACCTTCTTGTTGGAACATTCTTCAGTTAATGTCTTCACCTGCAGTAGAAGTTTAAAGGTAATTACTATTAGTAAATGCATTATAATAGTGTACTGTAGTGTTTCATCAGAAACTGGATGAGTCTAATTGCATTGACTGTCTCATAAAGTTTATCAAATTCAAGTAGTCTACTTGTAGTGTTCATGTTATGAAGAAATTAGCAATCCTTAAGTCAATAACCAAACTAAAATGTATGGAATGTATAATACAATAATGACATTCTTTATACAGCTCAGAGAATAACAGAAGAAACTGTTTTTCATTTTATGTTTAATGCCACTAAAGAAATAATTATGTAAACAAGGTTTTTAAAGCTATATCTGAATGAAGTGAAGGTAAAGTAAGGGGTCTGACAAGATGACTTGGTTAAAAGAACACATTGCTCTTGCAAATAAAACAGGTTCAACTTCCAGGACCCACACGACAGCTCACAACCATCTGTAAACTTCAGTTCTAGGGGATCTGCAACCCTTTTCTGACCCCCATAGGTACTAGGATGCATGTGTTGCACATACATATATACAAGCAACAAAACACCAATACAAGTAAAAAATGTAAAGCTTTGTGAGTTGCATAAATAGTATTGAAAAGAATTTTAAACAAAATCTTTTTAGTTTGGGGTCATATATTATACAACTACCTTAAAAAAATTCCTCTCCCATGTATACTAAATTAAGTCTATGGAAGAAAACTTACAGTTTTTAAGGGCATTTGGTAGTTATTAGCATAAGTTACAATGGTATATTATCCTGATTCTGTCCTTATAAATTGTAGGTTTAAATAACATAAAAAATAATTGGGCCATCATTATATACAACAGAAATGCTAGAGATTTTAAAAATTAAACGTTTTCCTGCAGGACAGCAAACAAACAGGCAGACTCTGTGGGTATATTACGTGTGGAATTTTGGAGTCTTGAATTCTGAAACAAATAAAAATGGCATAACTTTATAACTGTTAATGTATATCCTGCAAGTATTTTACATAGTTTGTATAATATTAAACATTTATGTTAAAATTAGTACAATAGAAAAAAATTTATCAGTGAACACAAAAAATGGTACCTTTTTTTCAAGACTTTCTAACATTTCACTAAAATTCTCATTACTTTCTGAATTTACTTTTTGTCGAAATTTCAAGTCCTCGATCAGGTGTCTTTTCATATTTATATCTCTCTCCAACCGAGACATCCTAAAGGAGAGAAGATTTTAACAGGGGCAGAAAATATCTTGATATATGGTATCCATGGTCATGCCCACTGTTAGTTTTGAAAAGCTCATATTAATGCCACTATGTTCGTAAAATAAAATTGCATTGAAATAAGTATCTAAGTATCATGTTTTATCAAAATCCATAATCTGTTTGTGAAATTGTTACTATTATATATTTGCATTATAGCAAAAGAAAGATTAATTGAAATCATTATAATTTATATAATTTGTGACAACTGAGATTATGCTCAAATTACATCTTTGCATTGCTTAGAAACATTGAAGTGATACTTAGAGACCATGAAAATCAACAACACTGTAATTTGGATTAAAATGCAAAAATCTTATAATATACAAAGAAACTAAAATTAGACATACTGTTTGATTCGTTCAGTTGAGATTGAATCCACCTATCAGTTTAGTTGAAGATAGTGACTATTATTAAATGGTAACTTCAGTGGTATCCACTACTGATCTTGTAACTATGGCTGATGATCTGAATGGCAGTAGCTAATGCTGATTAGATCTTGTTATACATAGCTGCTAGTATACATTTGTATGTACTGACTCACTTCATGAATTAAGGCTATTAGACACAAGTGCAGAGCCAGTGGATGAAGGAGCCAGGACTCCATGTCTTCCCAGACTCCTCAACAGGAACCACTAAGCAACAGTGCCTTTGATCTAGAAACTTCAAGACAGCTTCAGGTAAAAATAAGATTTGTTTTCATTTGGAAGACTCAGGAGACAGGCTTTCATGCTGTAGTCCAGGCTCGTGTCAATTTTGTGGCAATCTTCTTGCTTTAAGTCTTTCTAACACTGGAATTACCGGCACAAGGCACTGCACTCAGCTAGCAAGCCTCTGTCTAAGTTTTATTTATTAATATCATGCAAAATAAAGCTTCACTCATAATTCTGCCTATAGGTAGGCATATGAGGAACTTATCAAGGATGTGTGCTATCTAAACATATTATCACATAAAATCTTTACTAAAGTTATAAAATATAGAGAAAGAGAACCACTTTTGCTCAATGTGAGAGTGTATTTAAACTCCTTTTAAAATGATATATACAAAAGAACCTTTATTTTTATAAGCCAACAAAACCTTCACATTTGACCTTGGCTTTATAAACCTAGGAATTAATTCTATACAAGTACCAATTGATATATTCTCTTAGTCTCAGAATTCACAATTGTAGGTTTTGTTTGCTCATAAAGCCATTTATTTATATTTATTCAAATTATGCAAAGTGAAATCTAGTTTTATATTTTACTCTAATTAAAAACAGCAACCAGATGCCAGGCAGTGGTGGAGCATGCCTTTAATCCCAGTACTCAGGAGGCAGAGGCAGGCAGATCTCTGTGAGTTCAAGTACAGCCTGGTCTACAGAGCAAGATCCAGGACAGGCACCAAAACTACACAGAGAAACCCTATCTCGAAAAGAAAAAAAAAAAAAAAAACCAGATTCCATCAATTATACTCTATGTTGTATTCCTTAAAATTCCACTTTTTGTAGTCTTAAACATGATATTGAGGGGCTAGAGAGATGACTCAGTGGTTAAGAACACTGGCTGCTCTTCCAGAGGACCTTGGTTCAATTCCCAGCACCCACATGGCAGTTCATAACTGTCTGTAGCTCCAGTTCCAAGGGATCTGACACCCTTGTACAGATATACATGTAAGCAAAACACTAATGCACATAACATAAGAATAAATAAATCATTACAAGTCTTTAAAATAAACCCCACATGATCTTAAAAAGTAAAATTCTATTGTGAAAGAGAAACACTGGAATTGTTTATTGTCGTGGAATGGTAAGGAGATGTTATGACCACAAGGTGGCACCAAATACAACAGATAGAAATATGAAATCCTACTTTTCATGCATCTCCTTTATGTGTTCTTCCTTCGCGAGGAGTTCCAGTTTCAGAGACTTCACATTTGATGTCTGCTTAGTGAGTTCATTAGTTGCATTCTGGATTAAAATAAACATAACTTCAATTTATCTTTCTATCTTGATCTAAAACAAAAGGCACTGCTTTGGGAAAGAGTTGCACATTTATTTTAATTATGCTAATAATGACTAAAATGTACTTTTAATGTTGTATTTGATTTTTTTATATTTTACAATAAAGATAACATATTTACAGTAAAATCATTATATAGCATGCAAAACCTTATTAGGAACATGAGCCATAGTATAGAACTCAAATATTTTAATGGGAAATATGAATCGTTGGAGTAAAATGTAATTATGTAATCAGGAGTCTTAATGGCTCAGTAAGACAACTTAAAATGAATGACAGATTTCCCCACAAACTGTAATTGAATAAATATGATCACAGATAACTTGCTGTGATCACAGATAACCTAAAAAGTACGACAGCTGTTTGCCAGTTCTTTGAATCTGGTCTCATCTGTGATTTGCTTTCACCAAAAGAACATGGCTGAAATAACACATGTGAGTTTAAATCTAGACCTCAAAGCCCTGGGCTTCTGCCTTTTCCTTCTTGAATTGTTGCCCTGGGGTCACCTTGCAGGAAGCCAGTTCCAAGGCCAGAGGAAGAGTAGCAAGGTGCTGCAGCCCCAGCCATTTAAGCACCTGACAGACCTGAGTATGAGGGCCGTGTTGCCTCTTCCAGCCTGGCAAACAAATCTTAAGACTGCAAACATACGAGGGAACCCAGAATGAACAGCAAAAGAAATAGTGCACAATAAACTGTAGTTGGTTAAAATGTGAGGATCATCTGTTCAAGAATACTAGACGACTGAATTTCATTAATACTAAATTCCTCATTGCTTGAACTTACTAAAAGTAGTAATTGCTACTTAAGGATTTACACAAAGTGACTGGATTCTCAAAGTGGATTAGGTGTTTGAGGTATTTCTTGTTATTCACCCCTAGGAATCGAGAACCCACGGTATCAAGACAGCTAGCGTGCGTCTCAATGAGTTCCAGTTAAAGACACCGTCTGCAGCACCACTTAGTCTTGTTGCTATCTAAACTTTCCCATTCATAAAATGTTGTTAATACACTCAAATGAATACATCATCTAAGTTCAGAAAGCATTAAGCAAATACAAACAGAATAAGCTGCCATGGATCTAAGAACATCTGGAATTTCCCTAATACTTCTCTGTGTGTGTGTGTGTGTGCACATCCGTGTGTACAGTGACTGAAGGGAGGGCAGGGGGGCCTGTGGGAGCAGGTTCTTTCCTTCCACTGTCTAGTTCCTGGGGAGCAAACTCAGGACATAAGGCTTTACATAACTATCTTCACCCCAAGCCATCTCACCACTTCCTCAGTAACAGTTCAAAACTACAATGAATTACTTTTATTATAACTATTCCTCAATTTAAATGTTTGATTCCAAAATTTTTTAATTTGAAAAGATGATATTATTAAGGTAACTAAGAGTTAATTTCAGCAGGCCAACTGTAAATGTAGCAAATGTAAATTTAAATTTTCAAATAATTTTAATTTTTATATGAAAAATTTTAAACTCGAATAATTCAATATGGCGTGGCTTTTAAATGTTATAAATTTTGAACAAATGTGCGTAAATATAAAATTTCACTTTATTGCATATTTACAGTGATATGTAATATTTCTAACTTTGCCAGAATAAGGTGCTTCAAAGTAGTGAATTTACAAAACGGTTAAAACTGTACTTAATAATTAATATTGAATTCTTTCTGGAATGATCCCTTACTTAGTAATTTCCAAGTGAATCATACACAGTATATTACTAACTAATATACATCACTATACAGTGTCATGTACTTTTACAGACTATTACAATATATTTATTTTGATTCTCAACAATCCCCCAAAACCTTTTACTTCCAATTCTATATCCATATTAACATTTTCAAACTTTGTTTTGTTTTTCTTTTTGAGACAAAATTTCTCTGTGTATCCCTGGCTGTCCTGGAATTCACTCCATAGATCAGGCTGGCCTTGAACTGAACTTGGAGATCTACCTGCCTCTGCCTCCCAAGTGCTGGGATGTCTCTCTGACCTAATTATACCTGCCTAAAACATCCATTCTGTCCTTAAATATGCACATTGCAAACTTGTTTCTGAAGCATTTTCCACTGAGAAGTAAAACAAATGAGCTTAGGACTTTATTTAAAATGAAAAGCAAAGGGAAGCATGTAAAGTCTGAAACTATCTTCAAAGGAATATATTAAGTAGATTTTAAGATAGTCATTTAATTCCTTTCTGTTTTGAGACTTAGAGCTATATTTTATGTAGCTAAAAGTGCCGAATCCATTACTTGTGGGTAATGGAGGATTAATGAACTAAAAATTAAACGATGCCAATATTGTCATCATTTCCTAGAAAGAACTTCCATTATTTTAGCTATTATTATCTACCTCTGTATCTACCTCTGTGGAGTACCTTGAGGAAACATGCTTAATGGGGCCAAAGAAGACAGAGCAAATACTCATGAGCTCTGCAGTGGAATGAATGAACCAGTTCCTGAAAGTATATAAGAAATTTACAGAAAAGAGAAGTGTTAGAGAAATGGTCTATGTAGCCCTTTAATAGATTAAATTCTCAACAATGTTCCTAAACATCAGTTAGAAATGACTTAGTTCCTAGTTAATCACCATTAGCAATCTGACATTTGTTATGACTTAAATTGTGTCCCCGGAAATTATATGGTGAAGTTCTCATCAGTGCTTCAGAGCATGCTGCATTTAGAGATATTTCTTTAGAGAGATAACTCAGGTAAAATGAGGTAGGTCTCCACAAGGCCCATATCTAATCTGGGGGGGGGTGTCTTTGTAAAGTGAGACACAGGGATCTTTGAAGGAGGGCCATGTGAAGATAAAGGCAGAAGGCTGCTCTCTACAGGACAAGAAACAAGGACTCACAAGGGAGGAGAGTCAGCATTTTGACCTTGCCCTTCCGGCCAGCAGACCTCTAAGAAAACCAATGTTTTTGTTTGTTTTCTTATTTTGAGACGGGGTCTAATTATGTAGCTCTGGCTATCCTGGGACTCAGTATATAGAGCAGGCTGACTTCAAACCCAGAGATCCACCTGCCTCTGCCTCTGCCTCTAGAGTGCTGGGATTAAAGTCACATGCTATAGGTCTGACTGAAATGTTTTAAGTCGGCCAGCCAGTCAGTGATATTTTCTTATAGCAGTCTCAGCAAACTCATTTGAAAGAATATTGAAACAAATTTTGAGTAGAAGAGACTATTATGTACTTAAATTTCTTCCAGAAAAACATCTATACTAAAACATAAGATAAAAAAATAAGACAGGATAAAAGCAAACATTATCCTTTTGGTCTCTCAACAGCTCAGCTGTCCAAAGACTCCAGCATTCATTCAACCAAGCTGCTGGATGCCTTCTCATGTCCCATCTTTCTATCTCACGTTCCCTCTGAAACTAGAAGACATTTATTTATACGCAGGTAAAAATTGCAATGTAAATATCTTGTCTCACAGATATGGGCAAATTATGTTTGACCACATTTCAAATTTTAATTGTTGCAATATTTGGAGCAAGCAAAACCAAATACGTCAACTATAATTCAACGTAAAGCTATTACAACTAAAAATACTTAGAAGTCAGATGATACTGGTCTACCATTATATTTTATCTTGGTGAAAAGTTAAATTAGGAACATAAATACTCAAACTATATAAGAGAACTGTAACTCCACATCTATATAGTATACAATTAAAGACAAGTGTATTGGCCCCATCTTCTGGTACATGAAGCCTAAACACTGAAACATTTAATTTATAAACTGTATTTATATTCCTGGGGGAAAAATATGTTTTAAGAGAATGCACATGCTCCCAAATGTGTACAATTTTGCTTTACATTTCTAGTATGCATGTTCTCCACATAAAAACTGTCTCAAGGTGTTATCTAAGAAGCAGCTAAATTAATGCCCATTTCATGACTAATTATTACTAATGAGATAGTATAAACAATGGCTGGCCTACATTTTACCCTATTTCTTTCTACTTAAACCCCAGCTTAAACCATCATACTCTGGACTGGGCGATGGTGGTACACATTTTTAATTTCAGCACTTGAGAGGCAGAGGCAGGCAGATCTCCAAATTCAAGGCCAGCCTGGACTACAGAGTGAGTTTGAGGACGGCAGAGCTACACAGAGAAACCCTGTCTTGAAAAACAAAACCAAAAATGTCGTACTCTGGACTTAGACTAACTCTGCATCTGCTTGATAGGTTCATGTCCTACTGCTTTAGTCATAGTCAGTTATGCTAATTATAAAGCACTCAATGCATTTACAGTTAAGAGTTTCCCATCTAATGATGTTTATCATAGCAACAGTCCTATATCCACTGTTGTCAACTTCCAGCCAGCAATTCTCACTGAAGAAAATTATTAAATATGTGAAAAATAATTAGTGGGTTTTTGTTTTGTTTTGTTTTTCAAGACAGGGTTTCTCTGTGTAGCCCTGGCTGTCCTGGAACTTACTCTGTAGCCCAGGCTGGCCTCGAACTCGCAGAAGTTTGCCTGCCTCTGTCTCCCAAGTGCTGGGATTAAGGGTGTGCACCACCACTGCCCGGCTAATTAGTTTAAGAAGTTGTTTAAACATATGGATCTTGTTTCTTATAATTCTATTTAAACTAAGTGAGCCTTACTTTTAGGTTACTGACAAGTTATCTGGAGTTAGATATAATTCTTTATAGACAAAAAGGACTCTCCTTAGGACTCCCCCCGCCCCCCAGGTTTATCTTGCTGTGGACATTGGAACAGTCCATCTTTGATTTTGTTGGTTTTTTTCTCCCCATTTTCAAACTTCTCTCCTTTGCATTCCGATTTCCAACCAACAACTAAGTAATTAAACCAGTAGCAAGTGTAGAGGAAAACAATTCTTATTTTGTTGATGAAATATATTTGAAAAGATTCTATTCATCTGGACCGATACTCAGTGAGCAGCATGGAGCTGAATATTAAAGCAGAAGCTAATGGCTACTTTCCACTAGCTGCTAAGGTAGGATACGGTGCTTATTAGTCTATGAAAAGACAAAAATCCTAAAACAGAAAGAGAATAGACCTACAAGACTTGAATGACTAAGTCAGATGCAATATTCATGTTTTTGAAATATTTCATCATGATGACCTTTATTGAACTAAATTAGAATCAATTAAATATATTTTAAAGAATGCAGTAACTCATGAGATGTTTTTGTACATAGCATACTCTGTATATAATCACCTTTAGTTTACACTGTAATTGCTTTATTTCCAAATCCATGCTCCTTGAAGGACCCAGTGTGGTAACTTGTATCTGTGGGGCCATTACTCTAGAAACTTCTTCAGCCAAGTTCATGATGTCAGATGAAGACTCCAATTTCTTCAGCAAATCTTCTTTTTCTTTTCGAAGTCCAGCCAAATCAAGAGTTAACTTCTTTAAAAGAGAAAGACATGGAAGTAATCTAATATTGTCAGTATAAATTGTACTGGTTGGTCTTTCTCATAGTGACCGTTGCTTTGCTCCTACACACATGGGTGAGCCAGACACACTCACACTCACAGATTTGACAACTCTGACTTTGGGGAGGCTGTACTTGGTCAGAGCCAAGCTGGAGCAGGACAGGATAACAGATGTTAATGTGTATTCCACTGGGTAGATCTTACTATCCTTGGTAGCAGCCAAAACACTTCTCATTTAGCAACAGAAATGCTAAGTCCAATTAGCAGATGAGGCTTGTTAGGGATTTAGTTAAAATAAATAGCATGAAAACAAACTCACTCAGTTTTATCTACTTGATTGATAACTGATCAGCAATATTTATAATGCTGAGATAAAATCACACTAAAGTTTCTACATCTGACACTTAAAAAACATATTTTTGCTAAATCATGTATTGGGAATGTTTCAAAGAATGAGTGAAAACAGTCCCACCTTAGTGTCAGCCCCTGTTTTTGTCAATCCACTCAACAGAACCTCAGCAGACAAAACGACAGAGCAACTCAGAGCACTGTGACAGTAAGTGCACCTCTGTCTTTTGAACCCCAAAGCTTGTAAAATGGAGGTCTTACACGAGGAACAATTACACGAAATGATTCTGAGCTCCCGCTGAGGACAAGGTCTTTCCTTGTTATGAATTTCAAGTAGGAGTAGCAAATGATGCCTCAAGTAACTAAAGTGTATAGTAATAGAAACATGTGATATGCTACACCAAAAACTATTTAAGCACAACTTATAGAAACTCCCTCAATAAATTCATGTTTAAATGTGTGCTTGTATATAGAAGCACACTCTGTAAAGATGAACACTTACTACAATGAGTTCATACCTAAGCTTCAAAGACTTGACAAAAGAGCATTGGCAAAGAATGTTTTAGCTTAAAAACTATTATTTTGTCCATATTTTAGCCCATCATCCAATTGTAAGTTTCTACAGATATTTCAGGACACATTTATTTATAAATTGCACTTAATAATCTGGAACTCTTCTTGGTACAACCCATACTCTCTCTACTGCTTCTCTATGTCCAATCAATGTCCAGTCCTGTACATTATGAAATACTCATTTTCATTCTGTTCTGTCACTTACTCAATGCAAACATTTATATTCCACTGGGACTGCAGCTAGAGCCCTCTCCCTGTGTTACCATCCCCAACCTTCTACCCCATCTTCTCTACTTTCTGCCTTGCTAAACCAACACTATGTTATTACCTCACTGAAGTCCTACCAGGGCACTTCATGGTAAGAGAATAAGGTCCATCTGTTCATAAGTAATAGAAGATTTGGCTTCCATTTGTGTTCCAGTAGATGTTACCTGAAGTCTTGCCTACCACACCCTATCAGAAACTCAACACACAGTATTTAGCTGGGCTACCTTGGGCCTTTAAGGACAACTTGTGATATTTTTTAAACAAAGATCTTTTTGCGATTTATTTATCTTTTTATTTAGCAAAGCAATGTTTCTATTCTCTTAGCTCTCACAGCAAAATGCATTGTCCTCGTCTGTGAATCCTAGGAGATATTAACTATAGATAAGAATGGGTTCTACTGTTATATTTTAATACATTTGTCTAATGTATTTTGATCATGTTGACCCCCATACCCTCTCTTGTCCCCCTCCCTCCAATCTCTTTTCTCTTCCTAACTAGTGTCCCTTCTACCTTCAGGTCTTTTAAATTAATTAATTAATCTATTTATTTATTTATTTATTTATTGCAACCCAGGGAGATTAACTAGCATTCCTCCTAGGGCCATGGTTGATGGATTGTTGATAGATGCACCAGCAATTAATCAGTGGCTACACCAAAAAAGAAAATAAATGCCTTATATATCTTCAGGGAAGGGCAGGGTCTCATTAGCCCCTCCCCCTCTTCGGTGATAATGCTGGCAGGTCCACTCTCATGCAGATTTTATCAAGAATGCAGTGACCTGAAGATAGCTTTCTCCAACACTTTCCTTCAGGGGCTACACTCTTTCCACCCCTTCTTCCATGATGTTCCCTGAGCCATGGAGGAGATATGGTCAGTTGTGAGTCTGCAATGTCCACACCCACTGTAGAGAGAAATTCCTATCACTAAAGCTCACAGCAGCACTAATCTCTGACAGTGAGTTACTCCCACAGCTACACTGAGCTGGGGTGTGCAATTCTCAATTCTCCCTGTTACTGAATCCCAGCAAATTCTAAAGCCATGAGAGATGGCTGTGCTCCTGTCAACCTGTATGTTCATAATCTAAATATGATGTCAGAACTGAAAGAAACTTCTAAATTTTTCCAAATTCCCTATTTATAGTACAAACCATACTATCAAAACAACATATCAAGTGAATATTTTATTTCTAATACTTGACTTATCACAATACAAATTAAAACACATTATTGATAATAATGGGATTTTACTGAGACAGTTTGTACCAGAGTATTTTTAATTTGGATGCTAACGTTATGGATATAAATTAAACCTTTGTTATTTCCTCTTGTGAAAACATAACTCATGGCCACAGTTATTAGTGGACTCTCATGTAGCACAGGAGAGTTGGTTCAATTAGGCTCTGTTCTTCCTACAAACAACCCAAGGTTTTCTTTAACTTGTTATAGGTATAGGACACCACAGCTCTGTTCCTTCTATGTTAGGAAATTCTAACACCACAGATGTGTCTCTACTGAAAAAAGATCAACCCAATAAATATACTTCTTTAAAGGACCTGCATACATACATGTCAAAATCAATTTAACAATATAAAAGGTATTAAATGAAGAAGCAGTAAGATTATGGAGAGAATAAAAAGAACACTGTTTCATCAAAGTAAATAATACTTTGGGCTGGGATGTGTATATATATATATATATATATATATATATATATATATATATATATATATATATATATATATATATATATATATAGTTCAGTTGGTAGAATTTCACAGGTATGAGGCCTGAGTTTGATCCCCAACACTGCATCTGGAGGTTAGCATGTTTTTATTTAGGAGGATCTAAATTGGAAGTCATCCTCAGCTACATAAGTGAAGCCAAGCTGGGGCATATGAGAGTTTGTCTTAATTCACACACATAAACACACACACACACACACACACACACACACACACACACACACGATTAAACAGTATTTAAAATTTATTTTAAATAAATAAATAAAATATTTTAAATAAATAAAGACTGAGTCTTTAAGGTATCTTTGTAATATTTGTTATATGTAGAATTACCTCAGAATTTTGAACAAATTACTTGGGCTGTCTTCCAACCTTTTCTCAGCTTAAAAATTCAATATACTTGATAAATTCTATAGACAACAAGAAGTGGACATAAATGTCATGTGCTTATACCTGGTTTGTCCTGTGAGAACCACTTTTTAGGCAGCCTTGTTATAAAGACAGCATGCTATACAATCTGCCAAATAAATTAATGTTATCCTGAACAGTGCTATAATTTTGTTATTAGTAGCATGATTTAATTTTGTTCTTGTCTTTTCATCTCTAACCAAAAATTTAAAATATTTATGCTCATCAGACTTAAGAGAATATAACACAGATGAGAGCCATAATTTCTTTTAATTCTCTAGATCTAATGCTCCATATATAGGGTCATTTCCTCTTTTAGGAATAGAGATGACACCTATTTAATGAAAGCAGTTTTGAGGACAGAATTTTAAAAGTCTCCACAAACTACTTCATAGACTTTAAATGGGCAGTATTAGTGGGAGCACTACCACTCTGTGGTTGCTACCTTCAAGAGCCTGGGGATATGTTTTAAATCTGAAGACACAGATTAATAGAGTTTGTTTTGCTTAGTGAGTATATATAATAATTCTATCATTTGTCTCAAGACTGAGCTTCAGCTTAGGATCCCTGTGAATTGCTTGCTTATTAAGGATCCACTCCTCTGCGTCTGCGCCCTCCAGTACCACAGTCCTTCCATTGTCTTCTGAAATTCGATTTCATTTCAGTGTTATCACCAATTACAATAAGTATTGAGATATAATAACATAAGTATGGTCAAATATTTCTAACTAAAGGTTACAATATAGAACTTAACACTATAGCTTTATATTAGTTACTACTTGTAAATAATTTATTAAATACAACACTGAGATAGAACTGATGATCACTATGTTATATTAAGCAAATGAGACTGTTGTGGAGCAGTGTATTCTGGGTATGACATGGTCATTGTCCTCCTGAACTCCACAGCTATACATACTACCTGAAGGACTGTAGTAAAGACTGGGTCCACTAGCATTCCATCATGGAAAAGAGGAGGGACTCAAAAAGCGCTATCCTTTCCTGAGGATTATAGGCAGTGAATTGTTGATGGAAGGAGGGTCTTATAATGCCATGCCCCTTCTTGAGCATATACAGACAGCAAAGCGAGAGAAGGAGACATTTTTCTTCAGTGGTGTAGCTACTGATAAGTTGCCATGCTACTACTGCAGGTAACTCTTCATCCATGTTCCTATAAGTGACCATATTAAACTCACTGGTTCACCCAGCTACATTTCAAAGAACTGCTCTTTGGTCTGCCATAGGTGCCCAAGCTGGGGAGAACAGACATATGTCTCCCCAGGAAAATTTCACACGAGAGTGTGAGTTATTGTTTGATTTCATTCACAGGTGGTGTCTGCAATAAAGCTGACGTCACAGAAGGGAAAGCAGAATGGTGGTTACCAGAGACTGAGAGAAGCAAGAAAGGCAAAGGGTCAATGATGGGTACTAAAGTTTAGTTGGACAGGAGTAAAAAGATCTGGTGTATACAGCAGGTGACTAGATCTTATGATAATGCACTGATTATTTCAAAAGACTAGAAGCAAGGATTTTGAATATATATACTATAAAGAAATGATAAGTGATTGAGATACATATATTTAACATAATTTAAGCAAGATCTAATATATTGAAAAACACATGGTACCCTATACACAGGTATAGTTTGTATATCAAATTATTATATTTAAATTAAAAATATAGACCACTGAAAAATTCTCCAAAAAAGGTAAAGAAAACTCTTTAAGTAACTTTGAGAAGCTGTACATCTACAGAACTATTCTTAAGTAATGAATCCTGTGGCAGATACAATTCTTAGATAACTCTAATAAACCATGTCCTAACACTCTCCTCCTTGCACAGTGTTGGGGTTTGTTTATAAAATGGGCTAACACTATAATGGTTATATTGTTATGTTAATTACAAAAGGATTCTGTGAATGTAATTAGAGCTCCTAACCAAGTGACTTGCAGTTAGTAGTGTCCTGACTGGTCTTAATCTAATCAGGTGAGGCCTTAGAAAAAGTCCATGGACTCTTCTTGAGAAGGTGATTCTCCCATTGACATGAAGTGAATTTCCATGTCAGAGAATTATGCATAGAGCTACTAGGAAAGAACCTGAGGGAGGTGAATTAGTTACTCACATGTTGGTGGGATAAAAGACCCTTCAAAGCAACTTAAAGAAGAGCTTATTTTGAATCACAGCACAAGGTTACAGTTAATCATGGGTGGTGTGCAGGCTAATTTTATGTCAACTTGATATAAGCCAGAATCATGTGGGAAGAGGACACCTCAATCAAGAAAACACCCCTACAAGATTGGTCTGTGAGCAAATCAGTATACAGCACTTTGCATGGCCTCTGCAGCTCCTGCCTCCAGGTTCCTGCCTCAAGTTCCTATCTTGACTTCCCTAGACAGACTATAAGATTAAAGAACTCACTTATTCCCCAAGTTAATTTTTGTCACGGTGTTTTATCACAGTAATAGAAGCCCTAAGACATAATTGGTACCGGGTATTGGTTATTGCCACAACAGACCTGACCATGTGTTTTTGGGAGGACTGTGGTAGTATTTAAACATTGGGCTGGAAAAGCCATTGAATTCTCAGAGCTCAGCTGGCAGTTTTGTTGGAGCTTGGAAGATAAGAATGTTAAGAGCAATGCAGAAGATGGAAACCTTACTTGTTAAGTTTCAGAGGTAGGTTAGAGTCCTTTAAAGACTCAATCAGGACTTTTCAATAGTCTGAATTAGTAATCTGTAGTTCTGGTCGGCTGGAACATAAGAATCAGCTGTGATTAAGAAGAGACCATCATCATTGAGGAGAGTCTTCTGGGAAGTGTTTCCTCAGGGTCAGCACAGAGATGCTGTGGTCTACAGAGCCAATCCTGTACGTTGTGCTGGCTGCCAAACTTGGTAATGTGTTGAAGTCTTCCAGATGGTACTGGTTTTGAAGGTGTGAAGGGCTCATGGAGCATCTAAAGCTTGGCACCATGTAGCAGTGTTAGATACCCTTGAGAACCCAGGACAGGCTACTGGTGAAGGTGGCACACAGTTGCAGAGACTCCAGCAGTTTAGAGATGCCAGTACTATTGGATAACAGAAAAGGATGGCAGCAGCCCTGGGCCAGAGCCAGCCTGAACCTAGAAGACATGACTATGTGCTGTGGCAAGGCTTTTGGAGTCTAGAAGGTTCTGAGTCCCAGAAGTCTAATTTCACTGTTGACTGGTGAACTATGGTCTGCTTTGTGACTGTACCATGATTCTTCCTTCTTGGATTAAGAATGCACATAACTCTTTTTTTTTTTAAAGGAACAGGAAGTTGAGAGACTTTGGGGTTTTTACAGATATTTTGGAGTTTTACAGAGAGTTGTGGGTTTTAGAGAGAGTAGGGTTATTTTAGAGAGATTCTGGATATTTTAGAGAAACTCTGAACTTGAAATAGACTTTGGATGTTTTAAAAAAACAGAAATTTTAAAGTCCTTGAATTTTTATAAGCTGTTGGATTTTTATGTTAGAATGTTCTACTCTGTGATATTAATATTCACCATGCCATCTTGAGGACAAATGGGAAAGAAAAGATTTTAGTTGAATAGTGATACATGTGTGTCAAAATGACAAGGGGACAATTGTGCTGGCTAGTTTTTGTAAATACAACACAAGCTAGAATTATTTGGGAAGAGGGAACTTTAATTTAAAAAATGCCTCCAGACATGATCTAGGAACCCCAGGTAAAACACCGCCCACTGTTAGCTAACAATCCTGAAAACCTGTACAATAACCCCAGACTGTATCCCTCCCTCAGGCACCATACTAAGATCCACATCCCTGGAAGCCTTATGGGAGGCCAGGCTGGTCCTAGGTAAGACACTACCCACCAAACACTAAACCCCTTTAAGTCTGCCCAACAACCCCAGATTGCACACCCCTTCATCTCCCCACCTCTGGCTCCAAAACCTGGTTTACAACTTCAAAAGAACACTTCTGCTTTACTAGAGGCCAGGCTGGTCCTAGGGACCCCAGAGGCCAGACCAGGTCTAGGGACCCCCAGTCTGTCCCCGCCTCCCCTAGGCTCCATATCCTGGTCTATAATTTCAAAAGAATACTTTGGCTTTATAAGAGGCCAGGCCAAATCTAGGGACTCCTAGCTCCCAAAATCCCAGAGGGGATACCCTACTAGATCTGAAGAAATGGTAGTCACCAGAACCTTTGGCCCTTTAGGCCAGAAGACCAGAGAGGAAAGAGAAACTAAAGAACACACATCTAACAAAGACAAACCAGGAACCAATACCAAGACCTATAATAATCCCAAATCCAGATGCATCAACACCAGTGTAAGAACACAATAACAGAAAAGGCAATATGGCATCATGAGAACCCAGCTTTCCCACAACAGCAATCCCTGAATATTCTAATGAAGCTGATGCACAAGAAAATGATCTTTAAAATAACCTATGAAAATGATAGAGGTCATTAAAGAGGATATAAACAAATCTCTTAAAGAAATTAAGAAAAAGACAAACAAAAATTTGGAAGCAATCAATAAATCTCTAAAAGAAAGCCAGGAAAAAAAGCAACAACAAACAAATAGATAAAGGAAACTATTTAAGACATAAAAATGGAAATAGAAGCAATAAAGAAAACACAAACTAAGGCAATCCTGGAAATGGAAAATCTGGGTTAACAAACAGGAACTACAGATGTAAGCATCACCAACAGAATACAAGAGATGGGAGACTGAACCTCAGGGTTTGAAGACACAATAGAAGAAACAGATTCATCAGTCAAAAATATGTTAAATCTAAAAATTCTTAACATAAAACATCTAAGAAATCTGGGACACTAGGAAAAGACTAAACATAATAATAACAGGAGTAAAAGAAGGAGATGAAACCCAGCACAAAAAAACAGAGAATATATTTTATTTAACAAAATCATAAAAAAATTTCCCAACATAAATAAGGACATGCCTATAAAGGTACAAGAAACTTATATAACACCAAATAGATTGGATCAGAAAAGAAAATCCCCTTGCCACATAATAATCAAAACACTAAATATACAAAACAAAGAAAGAATATTAAAAGCAGCAAGGAAAAAAGGCCAAGTAACATATAAAGGCAGACCTATTACAATCAAACCCCTGTTCTCAACAGAGACCCTAAAATTCAGAAGGGCCTGGACTGATGTCTTGCAGACTTTAATGGACCATGGAGGCCAGCCCACATTATTATAACCAGCAAAACTGTCAGTCATCATAGATGGAGAAAACAAGATATTTCTTGACAAAGTCAAATTTAAACAACACCTATCCATAGAACCAACCCTACAGGAAGTACTAGAAGGAAAACTCCAAGTCCAGGAAGTAAACTACACCCACAAAAACACAAGCAGTAGATAATCTTACACCAGAAAAACCCAAAGAAGGGAAAAACAGAAACAACTATTACTACTACTACTACTACTACTACTACCACCACCACCACCACCACCACCACCACCACCACCACCACCACCACCACCACCACAATAACAGGAATTAACAATCAATGGTTGTAACAGGAAACTTAAAAGGTCTTATTAATGAAACCAAACCCGAGGCCAGTTATTGGGGTGAATGCTGGAAGATCAGAGAAGCAGAACAAGCCATGGCTATCTCACCTTGCTAGTTCCTCAGGTGATCCTTTTTCCTCAGGCTGGAAGCTTCTGAGTCCTCCTCCACATGAATCTCAGCTGAACTGTGTTGCTCCAAAGCCTGAACGCTTATCCAGCCAAATGCTTAACTAACTAAACGCTTAACTCCTTTAGTTCCTGGTCCTCACGCCTTATATACCTTTCTCTTTCTGCCCCCACTCCCTGGGATTAAAGGTTGGGATTCTGGGATTAAAGGTGTGGGTCACCATGCTTAGCTGTTTCTAAAGTGGCCTTGAATTCAGAGATCCGGCTAGCTCTGCCTCCCAAGTGCTGGGATTAAAGGCGTGTACCACCACCACCCAGCTTCTGCTATGGCTTACTCTTCCCATTTTCTAGCCACCATTTGTGGCTCTGTATCTAGTGGCTGGCTGTTCTCTGACCCCAGATATGTTTATTTCGGGGAACACACAATATTTCAGGGAACACAATAACACCACAACTGGTCATTAATATCCTGATATTTTTTCTGTCAGCTTAGCTGCTGCACATGAATCTACTGATATTTTCATTATCATCTGCGGCTCCACAGTCCTGCAGTCAGTGCCCACTGCTGCAGCTGCAATCAATAGGTTTAACTTAAGTCTCTACCTTTCTATATACCAACAAAGACTCAGAAGTCAGATGTGGGGGTGAAAACCTGCTAGATCAGAGAGGATGAGAAGCAACCAGCTGACTTTGCTTTTTGGCTTTGACAAAATCCAACACCCCTTCATGGTAAAAGTCTTGAAGATATCAGGGATACAAGGCACACACCTAAATATAATAAAAGCAATAGACACCGGTTGCCAACATCAAATTAAATGGAGATAAACTCAGAGCAATTACACTAAAATCAGAAACAAGACAAGGCTGTCCACTTTTTTCATACCTATTCAATATAGTATTTGATGTTTTAGCTAGAACAATAAGACAACTATAGGAGATGGGGGGATAAAAATTGGAAAGGAAGAAATCAAAGCATCATTATTCACAGATAATATGATAGTATACATATGTGACCGCAACAACTATACCCGGGAACTCCTCTAGCTGATAAATACCTTTAGTCAAGTGGCTAGATATAAGATTAATTAAAAAAATTAGTAGCCCTCTTTTACACAAATTATAAACAGGCTGAGAAAGAAATCAGAGAATCAATACCCTTTGCAATAGCCTCAAATAAGGTAAAATATCTCGATATGACTCTAACCAAGCAAGTAAAAGACCTGAATGATAAGAACTTCAAGTCTTTGAAGAAAGAAACTGAAGAAGATATCAGAAGATGGAAAGATCTCCCATGCTCATGGATTGGTAGGATTAACCAATTATTGGGAGTAAGAAAACCCATCTTAACAAAAGCAATCTACAGATCCAATGCAAACCCCATAAAAATTCCAACACAATTCTTCACAGACCTTGGAAGGACAATACTCAATTTCATATGGAAAAACAAAACAACCCAGGATAGCTAAAACAATCCTGTACAATAAAAGAACCTCTGGAGGTATCACCATCCCTGTTTAAAGCTCTACCACAGAGCTATAGTAATAAAGAAAACCCAGCATGGTGATGGCATAAAAACAGACAACTGGATTAATGGAATCAAATCAAAGATCCTGACAGAAATACAGAGGCCTATGGACACCTAGTTTTTGTCAAAGAAGCCAAAATAATACAATGGAAATAAGAAAGCATCTTCAACAAATGGTGCTATTCTAACTGGATGTCTGCATGTAGAAGAATGCAAAATGATCCATATCTATCAGCTTACACAAAACTCAAGTCCAAGTGGATCAAAGACCTCAACAGAAATCAAGATACACTGAACCTGATAGAAGAGAAAGTGGAGAAAAATCTGAAATGCTTTGGTACAGGAGAGGAGACAACATCTTGAACAGAACACCAATAGCACAGGCACTAAGATCAACAATTAATAAATGGGACCTCATGAAATTGAAATGTTTCTCTAAGGCAAAAGACACCATCAATTGGACAAAATGGCAGGATACAGAATGGGAAAAGATCTTCACCAACCCCACATTGGACAGAGGGCTGCTTTCATATATATGTATATCAAAGAACTAGCTATTAACAAACCAAATAATACAACTGAATAATGGGATACAGATCTAAACAGAAAATTCTCAACCGAAGTATCTCAAACGGCCAAGAAACACTTAAGGAGATGCTCAACATCCTTAGCCATCAGGGAAATGCAAATCAAAAAGATTCTGAGATTCCAACTTATACCTGTAAGAATGGCTAAGATCAAATACACAAGTGACAGCTCATAGTGTAGAGGATATGGTGCTTATCTTTAATTTTGCATCATTCATACCTATAAAATCTGTGACATGTAGATCATACTGCCAAATTTTGTTGCCAGCTCAGGATGGAGTCTATCTCCCTTGAACCACAGTCTCATAAGCTTGTGGGTGCTTTTTTTTCTGAGAAAACATTTCCCTAGGCAAGGAACCCTTCTAGGGGCATTCTCTGTTTCAGTTAAGGTTGTATCATGAGAAATAAATTTGCATTTTCATAAAGTCATAAAGTAGGAGGGTATTGCCTTTGGGTAACTTTCCTAATGATTCAATGAAGAGAATAAAGTTTTTTTTTTTTTTTCGGACAATACCAATGCTTTTTTTTTTGTTCTGTATTCTCCTCTGTGATTTTGAATTTGCTCATACAACACACTTCACTAAACTTCCCATTTTCATTACTTTTTGCTCCTTCTCACAGGAATATGTGCTAACTTGTAGCCATGTGACATTCTAAATATTGTTTTGAAATTTCTTCTGCTGAAGAATTATTTCCATCAATCTTGGACTCAGATGTTGTGGAATAATCCTTTTGTACACTAAGAAGATGTGTCTTTGCAAAGGCACCTTCTGATTGGTTTAATAAAGAGCCGAATGGCCAACAGCTAGGCAGGAAGAGGTTAGGTGGGACTTCCAGACAGAGAATAGTTTAATGGACAGTTACAGAAATAGTTTAAAAATAATAGTAAAGTCTTTAGAGAGAGAAATAAAATAATAAAAGAAAAAGCCATGTAAGATAGGAAATACACAGCAAGTCTGGATCTGTATGTTATTGTGTTGATTTTGAATTTTTTGATTGATGATAAGCAAACAACAGCTGCTAGGAGAAGTGGGATTGTGAACAGGACTATAAAATTGAACCAACAAAGATACTTTAGGGCTAGAAGTAAAAAAATGCATTTGTCAAATGTTAGTCAAAAATGCTTTGAAGAAGAGGTTTTGCTTTTGTTTCCACAGGGTTAGTTCCATGTTTAATATGGATCAGATTTGATCAAGGGAGATCTCCTGAACCAACAAAGTTTATATATGATCATCCCAGGACTTTGTTCATTATCTCAAATTTTCTCAGGGACCACTAAAGGTGTCTTCACCCACACACAACAGGAAGCAGTCTAGAGAACAGGATGCATACATTCCCAAGAAGTGGTGTGAGAGGTCTTGGGCTATTTGGTAGGTTATAGATGTTTGTTATCATTTAGGGGAATATAGTATATTCATATAAATTTAAAGTTATTTTGTTACACTGTATATATGTTTCTATTCTTGTTTAAGGTATTATACCTATGCAGTTTGTTTAAAAATATAAGGTAAAATTCTAGTTTTTGAAAGCTATTATTTATTATAAACTATTTAGGATAATCAAGAAACACAGGTTAATAGTCATTTATAACAATCAAATGTGTAGATATGTTAGGTATGTTTTAAAGATCATATACACACACATTTTAGATAGATGTTCTTCAAATATTTCAAAGACCTACAAAATATGGCATTTAAAATGTTTTGTTAATATAGGATTTTTCATGACAATGAGACACATCTTCTGGCAGCACCAATTTACTTCATAGGAGATGATAGGCATTGAAGAAATTCCAAGGGTGTTTGCTTTCATTGTGGCAAGGTTAGCCACTGGGCAAAGGAACTACTTTTCCCTTGACTGTGCTGTATAAATTGGACATGCAGGACACACAGAAAAAAAAAACTGTTCAACTCTTCCAAGACAAGACAGGACAGTCCTTCGAGATTCCTGCTTCATAGAAGAATCTGCCAGACATTCTGCAGGACACATAGGAAAGTGACTGACAAACTTTGCCAATACAAGGTGGGATAGTCCTTCAAATTTCCTGCTTCACTGAAGTCTGCCAGATATTCTAGATCTTTAGGCTGAAGATGGATGCCCAATGTTGCAGAGAAATTTTGGGTAACTGTCCAAGCAGCTAGATGCCTCTGTCCTTTCTAGAGATTTGGGAGTTGCTTGTAATTCTCTTCCCATTTACTTAGATAATATTATATCCTTCAGGGGCCTTTAATGGAGTGGAAGACTAGATAGTTGTAGTTGCTGTTTTACTTAATTATGAAAGAAAGTAAATTATATATAAAACATTGGAGTCACTAAGATAAAATAGATAGTGGAATATTTTCTCTGAATTTGCTAAATACAAATGGACAGATATTGTAAATGTAATTTTTACTTGATAACTGCTTTTGTTGTATACAGTTGTACCTTTCAATTTTATTTAAACCAAAAGGATGAAATATTGTGGAATATTATTTTAAGATGCTTTACATTTATTTATGCTGTGGAACATTTTAATGATGCAAAGATGTTTTGCATTCTTTTATGTTTCATTTGTTTAACTCTGTGAAACTATGTTACTGTGCCTGTCTAAACTTTCATTAGACCTGATTGGTCTAATAAAGAGCTGAACAGCCAATAGCAAGGCAGAGGAAAGGATAGGTGGGGCAGGCACAGAGAATGAATAGGAGAAATCTGGGAAGTAGAGAGGAAGGAGCAAGAAAGAGAAGGAGAAGAAGACTCCAGGGGCTAGCCACTCAGCTACATAGCATGTCATAGAGAAAGAAGTTAAGAAACATATACAGAAATAGGGAACTATAAAAGACCAGAGGCAAATGGTAGATGAGATAATTAGTTAAGAAAAGCTAGCTAGAAATATGCCAAGCTAAGGCCAAGCATTCATAAGAGAGAATAAGACTCCACATATATTTATTTGGGAGCTGGGTGGCAGGACCCACAAAGAGCCTAAAAGTAAAGAGTGAAACAACAACAAAAACTTAAAAAAAAAGCAACAACAAAAATTGTTCTTATTGTATATAATTTTGCTTTATTAAACCTTTTCTTTTTATTTGAACTCTTATTGTTCATAGTTTTACTGTTAGAGTTAAAACTTTTCCTTTTTATTTAGACAAAAGGGGAGGAAATGTTGTAGAGTAATCTTTTTGTACACTGAGAAGATGTGTCTTTGCCAATGCATCTTCTGATTGGTTTAACAAAGAGCTGAATGGCCAATAACTAGGCAGGAAGAGGTTAGGCCAGACAGAGAAGAAGGGAAGATGAATCTAGCTGCAGCAGAGATGCCAGAGGATATTGAGAGAAACAGGTGCAGGATGGAAGAGAGGTAAAAACCAATAGATCAATATAAATGTGTTAATTTAAGTTATAAGAGCCAGTGGGACAAACATAAGCTATAGGCTATGCTTTCATAATTAATAATACATCTCCATGTTGTTTTTTGTGAGCTGGTGGCCCAAAGAATAATCCATCCACACTCAGCCTCATGGAAGTTTTCAGGACTTAGGCATAATGGAGCCAAATTCTTTTCAAAGCATCACACAAATGGCCCCTAGTTCAGTTATTGATAGAGTTCTCATTCCCCTATGAAACCTCACAAGCTGGTACTTCATTGTGTGCGTTCAGTGGCATATTACATTCTGCTTTTTCCAAATTCTTCCACATTCCTTCTACAAACCAGTTCCAAAGGCCCTAGAACCACATGGTGAGATTTATCCCAACATAAGCCCTACTTCTTGGTACTAATTTCCTTTCATTTTAATTATAGAGTTGCTGTCACAAAATATATGACAAAGACTTCAGAATGTTCTCTATTGTTTCCTAGTTGCAGGTGACAGTCCATCCTAGTAGATTCATATCGACAGGAGCTTGAGCTAGCTGGGTACACTGTGTGTATATAAGCAAGAAGGAGAGATGAAAAGTGTTCTTGTTCACACAACTTTCTCTTTTCTAGTCAGTTCAGAAACTCAATCCCCATGGTGCCATCTACATATAAGACAGTCTCCCCACCTCAGTCACCCTAATTATACTATCCCTCACAGACATACGCAGAGGGTAACCTAATCTAGAGAGTCCCTCATATAGGTATACAAATTAGACTTGTAACTTAGGAGATTCAGGAGTCTATCAAGTTGACAGTCAAGTAGCCATCACAGAAGGCCTCAAGTTTAAAATGGTGCAAGTGTGTTATCCAGCAAGCAAAGAGATTCGTCAGTTCTGCAATAAGAAGAGATTAAATGACAAGAGTTTGGAAGCAAAGTATAAGCTATGGAAAGGAAGGCAGCCTGGCTGATGTGTTGAATACAACTTGTGGTATTCTGATCTGAGAACCCAATATGCTCTGTCTGACTACTGGACCATGGAAGACAGGAGTTAAAGAAAGTATATGTTCTTTTTAAGATGTTACATAGTTGTTTATGCAGTACAGAAATTCTGAAGAAGCAGCAAAACAAAATGTGAGGTGGGACATTATGGTTTCAGAGCTTTGGGAAGCTCTGAGGCAAAGGTTGATGGCAGAAGAGTTCTTTTCTGTCCCCACCAGGACAAAGGTCAGAGAACAGCCAAGTAGCCAGGAAAGTATAGCTCCCTCCTATAGCTATATTGTGGAGAGAGAGGTGGGGGGACAGGGACAGGGAGAGAGACAGACAGAGAGACAGGGACAGAGACACAGAGAGAAAGGGAGGAAGAGACACAGACACACACAGACATAGACACACACACACACACACACACACACACACACACACACACACAGAGAGAGAGAGAGACAGAGAGACAGAGAGAGAGAGAGAGAGTTAGTTAGTTAGTTAGTTAGTTAGTTAGTTAGTTAGTTAGTTAGTTAGTTAGTTTATCTGTGTGTCACTGTGTAGTCCATATTGGCCTCAAATTTGATGTTCTTGCCTTAGCCTCCATTGTGTTGGAATTACAGCAATATGTCACCACACCTGGATCCCAACATTTCCAATTTTAAGTTCGTATTAGGCCTGACAAAGGACACTGATGCTGAATAAAAATCAAAATTCATTTATATTCTCTCACTCAGGTTATTCTTGCTTGTACTTACAGAAGCAGCAATTTAAAACTGTCAAACAAAAATAATTATAACATCAATTTTGTCATCAGAATTGTCTTGAAGTAGGATGATGGAAAGAAAATTCAAATTTTATAATATCTTGTGACTTTTACAGGGAAGAGCCTCTTTTAAATGCATTAAAAAATTTAACATTTTTACTGGTGGATAGAATTAATATTTTCTTAATCAGAATATTGCTGATTCATAGGGAACAAAACTGAAAGACATAAAATTATGTATGTTTCCCTGTCAATCAGAGTCAATTAATTGATCATATGTGTTATCAAGAAAATTACATTAAAATTTTGTCACCAATACACATATTTTCCATACATGAAGATAATATACTTTAGATTCATAATTTTGAAATTTAGTAATGAAAGTTCTAAGTGTAAAATATGATTTTTTCTTTGTTTTGATACTTGAGCCCATTCAAGATAAAAAAAAAAAACAGAATACTACCAACAAAACTATCTTATGCAGAAAATGTAATTATCTATGTAGTGAAATATCAAATGAAAATTCTACTCAGTTACAGCATCACTCACAAAAACTCTTTTTAGATAGATGCAGTTATTAAAAGCCTAAAGTAGGTTTCAGAAAACGTCAAGCAAATGAAGGTAATGTAGAGGACTTTTCCCCAATGCTTTTGCTAGCAGTTAGACTTCAGTAGCCTTTAGAGACCATTAAGTACTCTTGGCTAATTGGCCAATGGTAAATTAATCCTCTTTTTATTCCAGCAGCACTATTTTAACACCCTTATACTCTGTCAGTATAGTGTCTGAATGACAAAATAATATTGTGCATGAATAATAAGCAGAAAAGTTAAATTAACATTTCATGTTTCACATGCCATACCTGTGTCAGAGAACTTTCTTTTTAAGTCACTGACATTCAACTTTCTTAAACAATCACAAGTTGACATCATTTTGAGGCGAATTTTCCTAATTACTGTTAATTGCCTATCAAGGAAAGAAAACTCTTTTCATGAGTGCAGTTGTCTAGCATAGCTGAAGTTAGCTCTACTGTGCACATTAAAGGCAAAGCATGACACTAAGGCACTACTTTGTTATTAGGTCATATTAAATCTGGTGTGCAATTAACAAAGTGCTTTTTTATGGTTCAGGAAGTGCCAATCTGTCCTGATGTCTTCAAATTAGATTTTATCATAGGAATATGGGTATCTGCATAGGGATAACAGGTAGGCTACTCTCAGTAACATTTACAAAGGGCAAATTTAATTCAATGTCCTTATACTTAGTGATACAGGTACTAGATAATGGCCAACTAAAACAGTTTTTTCGTAAACATGTTTGAATATAATTTCTCAGAATAAAAACAACACTACTTCAAAATCTCAAAATTTTCAAAGATGTTTACTAACATTTTAGAATTTGAAAACAGCCCCTGAAACATTTAATATTTATCCTTGATTGATTCGATGATTGTGATATTATAGAAAGTTATAGTATATTTCTGGTAATGTTGTGCATCACCAGATAATCAGAATAACTGAACTAATATCCAAGTAAAACTGCTTCAGTTCAACTTCTGGTCCCACACATATGTGAAGAATCACTGATCTAAAAGTGTGACATATGTAAAATGTAGAAGTTAACATAATGAACTGGCAACAATTAAGAAGAACTTGTTTGTTGTTTTGCTGTTATTTCAAATGCCATATTCCAGCCAACTGGAAATAGAGATACTCTATCACATGAGGTACTTGGAATCAAAAGTGTACTATCACTACCAGAGTGGTTTCTCATATCCATGTGGTAAGATTCAGTGTCAGCCCTTACTATCAACCATGAGGCCAGCCTCTCCACCTGATGCCTTTCTCCACCAGGAACAAAAGAGGAAGGTGATCCCACCTGATTCCAAAGAGAGGTAATGTCTTCTTGAGCACATCATTCTCATGTTACTTCTACTTCCATTGTGGAAACTTAGCTAATTAGACCAAGTACTCACGGGTACTGTGACCCCTCCATTTTTTTATTCTATTTGTTTTTTACTCCTTTGTCAACATTTTTCAGTTACTGAAGTTATTTTGGGGCCAGGATAAAAATACTAGTACATACACACACACACATACACACACACACACACACACACACACACACACACACACACACATATGATCATCGACTAAACTGTGTACGATCATTTAACACAAATGAAAGTTGTTCCAGGGTGATGTTAACCATAAATTTTCAGGTGAAGTTATATTGACTGAGATATTGGACACAGAGGAGGTCAAACTCTAGAATGTCTACACAAATCTATCGATGATTTCCTCATTTTCCTCTAATTAAATTCTGCTTTTCTTTAAAAACAAAAAAGCAAAAAATTAAGTATTATTGGTTTTCTGTCCCAGTGGGATTGTATTACAATAGTACTGATTCCTATTATATTTAATTGCTCAAAAGGCCTTTGTTGACTTGCCCAAAGAAATTAATGTCCACACATGGTTGTGACTGAAGGTCAATGAGTCTAGACAATCACAAATGGCTCTGAATATTTAATTTCTACTTAAACCTTAAAAGAAATATGGCAATGGTGCTTAAAGAGGTTTTTATTGTTGTTGTTTGTTTGTTTTTGTTACGAAGGATTGATTACAGGGTCTTAGACTAGGTAAATACTCTGTCACTAAGCTGTATTCCTGGGTCCTTAAAATAATTTAAAACTTGTGTGTGTGTGTGTGTGTGTGTGTGTGTGTGTGTGTGTGTGTGTGTCAGAAGACAGTTTGCAGAAGGTGGGTGTGCCCTCTGCTCAGGCTGTCATGTGTGCACAACACTGCTTTTACTCACTGAGCCATCTCAGCAGGCCTATTGTCAACAGTGATATTTCTGAAATTCATATTCTATAATACTTTTCAATAAATCTCTGTAAAATATGTACAGTGCAATGTACATTATATGGTAAATTGTCCTCCACTGCTTAACCTCATTGAGAAGCTGTCTCTGTAAGCAGGGTTGATTTCTCTACTTCAGACCCAACCTGTTTAAGTCAACTGTCCTACGAAATTCCCTGTCCTGGACCTCCTGGTCCTTTGGCTCTGAGGGAGGGGGCAGTAAGCAGCTAAGGGTATAAAAACATCATGCCCATAAGAACAGCTAGAAGGCAAACAAAAATTCCCAACAGAGGTTACTACTGTTTATCTCATGACACAAAGACTCGTACAGCAGAACCGAGGAGCTAAATCTCACCTATACAGAGTGTCGTTCTGCTCAGGATGTTCCACAGGGAACCCCAGCATGGCTGTTTCAGGAGGGCCCCAACCATTGAGCAGATGACTATGAATGCCTGATTTGCTGTGGCCCTTCCTGTTGTTACTTGTTTTTCCTGGAAGCCTCACTCTAGGAGACATTCTACTCTACCAGGGACTCTCAACGCCACAAAGAACTCCTGTCTGCCTCCAAGGCATCTGATTTCTACTGTGTTTGAATTGCCAGATTTGATGTTTTGCTATCTATCTGCTGCTTCTACTGCTAATAACTATTTATTCTTTTACTTTTGTTTACTATGTACTTAATAAACTCATTAAAACCTAAAGCACATGCATCAGACCCTGGACCATACAGAACATACATAAGACATTAGATTTATTTAAATTATATTGAATGAATTCATAGTAATTTAAATTAAATATCACTAATTTGAGAGTGCTATAAATCTAAAGATTAAAGATTCCCATTTTTAGTTCCAACTTTATATACTTAAGTTAGTGAAAAATGATACATTTCTTAATATTTTCTAACAAAGAGAATCTTCATACTTGGGACTGAATACTTTAATGATAATCAGCAGTAAACTGTTAATATGTTTAAGCCCTGCAGGCAAGATTTTTTTTTAAATAAAAATCAGTAAATTTCAAAAATCCTTCAATTCATTACAAATTTAGCAGTAGCAATACTAATATTCACATGACATTGATTATTTGTCCATTGGCTCCATTGACTCCATTAGAATTCTCAAGAGAAACAGCTCCATGGCTGCTTTTCTATACTCTGCATGAGTTCCTGGAGACATCAAGAGGGTAAAAATTGGATGTTTTAAAAATAATGGAAGGTTTTTTACAATTAGGGAACTTGGTAAAATAAAGATACTAATGTCACTTAAATGATTTTATTAAGAAGTAGCACTTATGAAAGTTACCAAAGAAATAACTTTCATTGCATAGAGTATAGATTTATTCCAGGGAAGGGAAAACAAGGCAGAATTCATGAAGTTTTGTTAGAGGCTATATTTTTCAAAGTATTACTTCAACAAGTTTCATGAAAAAGCTATTTTTAACACAAAAATTTCTTCATTTATATTTTAATTTGGTTTTCTACTTTGAATTTTCAATTTATCTTATTTATTCAAGTGTTGAGTCATTCAATGAATAAGGACAAGCAAACTCTGGCTCACTCAGACCACACCACACAAACACACTACAGTTTGCTCAGACCACACCACACATGAATTATGACTCACTGGGTTCCTTAGGCATTTTTTGTTTGTTTGTTTGTTTCCCCTTTTTTTGTTTCATTAATCAAATGTTTCCTCTGATTAACTCCTGACCAGCTATTTTCAAGAATGCACACTAGACATGTACTCTGGAAATATGTGGTGACTTATGGGCAAATATTTTCCCTATGGTCACACATACCTAGTTATTCTGAGTTTGGTCCCTCCTACCCTTTGTCACTTTACTGCTCTTTCATTGAGTTTGCTGTAGTGATATGCCTTTTCTATCATTTTCTTTGTGGCTACACAGGATCTCACATAAAAATCTTACAGTTACCTTACATTTTAAATTAGTAACAATTTCAACCACTTACAAAATTCTCTACTTTTCCCTAAATACTCTACTTTTCCATCTCTGCACACATATTTCATGTTATCCATGTAACAAATTTCATCTCATATATTGTATGTAAATGAACACATTTTATGGTTATATTTTTAACTTTTAAAATTATTTACATTGTGTGTGTGTGTGTGTGTGTGTGTGTGTGTGTGTGTGTGTGTGTGTGCATGTATGTCCAGCCTCTTAGATGAGCTCTGGAAAACAAACTCAGGTCTTCATGCCTTCACAAAAAGCATTTTACTAACTGAGCTATCTTGTCTCCAGCCTAGATGGTCTGTCTGTCTGTCTCTCTCTCTCTCCTTTTCCCACTGTTTTTTGTCATATTTTATTCAAAATTTTGGAATTTACCCCACAATATTTCAACATTTTACTGTCACAAATATAATTTCTAGATGATCAATTCTTTGGTCACTTTAATTAGAAATCTGGAAAGCATCTTTAAAGACCTAATTTTTCTTAACTTCCTAGATGCAATTTGCCATCAAATACTTGTACAAAACCTCTTCAAAAGCAAAACTCTACTTTTACTAATATTCTATAGATTGTTTATTTTTCTTGAAATTTTATTAAACACTACTTTGTTGCTTGTATTCCATCTCTATTGTCTTAGTATTCACTTGTAAGAGCTTTAGACACCACCAAGCGGGGCTAGAGAAAGTGATTGTCTTGCAAGCAGAAGAACCTGAATTTGATCTCCAGAACCCATGCAAAAAATAAGATGTAATGTCTGGGGGGTAGTGAAGATAGATGGGTTCCTGGGGCTCTTGCCAGCCAGTGCCAAGCCTTAGCCTAATTAGCAAGTTCAAGGCCAGTGAGAGACTCTATCTTAAAAACCAAGGTGGGCAGTGCCCCAAGAAACAATACCTGAGGATGTCTTGTGGCTTCCACATACATGCATACACATGGCATATACATGCACATAAAAACTGGCATACTTGTACATACACACACCAAAAAGAAGAAGAAGAAGAAGAAGAAGAAGAAGAAGAAGAAGAAGAAGAAGAAGAAGAAGAAGAAGAAGAAGAAGAAAAAGAAGAAGAAGAGGAGGAGGAGGAGGAGGAGGAGGAAGAGGAAGAAGAAGAAGAAGAGAAGCGAATTCTAATAGAGGACAAGTAACAAGTAACTCAGGGCACTTTGGAGGCAGAGGCAGGAGATCTCTGTGAGTTCCAGACCAGCCTGGTCTACACAACAAGCTTCATGCCCACATTTGTCCACGTGATTTCAACAACAGCTCTATAGAATACTTAGTACTTTGAAAAAACTGCTTTCTCATTTTGATATGTTTAAGCTTTCCTATGTTTTAATGGTTTTTCTCCATGCATACAACTTTCAAAATTGTTCAGCTCAAATGCCACCTCCTTCAAAAACCTTACTAAAGAATGATAGCAAAATGATTGTTCCCCTCCATTATTCTTTACATATATATGTACACATGTGTCTTTGTATATTGACATATGCACAACTATATCAATATTATGATATATACATATCATAATGTCCTTGAATTGTGATACACATTCAATTCTTATATTAGTATCTTAAATGAGGAGTAAGGGTCATATTTCATTCCTTATTGAATATCTCATTATAGCAATGCTTTAGATGTGTTAGGTACACTGAAGTAATATGAAATGTACATTGTGTGTGTGCACATAAAGGTATTCCTATGTGTACAAGACAATATTCTAGTCATAAAATGCCTTTGAAACAAGCAGGACTGACAGAGGCCTGGCTGGGGAAGGCTTCTGTGGTATGGGGAGGCTATACTCAAAGTGCACTATCTAGACACCGGCATGCCAAGGACCTTACATAGCCCCTGTGCAACAAAAGAGAGAGAAAACAAATTCTAAAATAGTAAGTACACTTAAATATCACAATCTAGTAGTCAGAAAAATGTTCTAACTTGTCACTTCCAGGAAGACTGGTATTTTAATGGGACAAACCTGTTTGAAAGGATATTGCTACAGAGAAGAAACATTGCTATAAATAACTGCAATGCCTCATATTGTTTCATCATAAACAAAAAGGATATTTTTAATTGATGCTATTCAGTCTGCATTTTCTTCTGCATATTTTCTGCTGTACAATCAGAATTGGAAACAGAATATAAGAAGCATGATTTTCTAGCACACAGTGTTCTAAGTAATAATAATGGTCCTTAACAATCAGACCCAGATATTCTGTTAACAAATATCACTCAGTGCATCTAAAAGATCGGACATAGGAACAAGACAGTCACGTCCAATTCCACATGGATTCTGAGCTCAGATCCTGGATTTTGCACAGTTTACCTTGCGAACATGATCCGAGTGACATTTCACAAATTCCTGGATAAATGTTGCTACACTCTGCCAGGAGAGAGACAGGCTATGTCATGCACAGATCAATAATCGCACTGTGTTTCATCAGCCTCAAAATAAAAAATGCTTCATCTGGCAAAAGCCATGGCCCTAGAGAATCTGACATATATAAACTGAATAGCTTACAACAATTGTGTACCACACAATCTACTGGTGTAAAGTAAAAGAAACTTTGGGGATGAGCAATGAAAATCATAGAGAGTTGTTTTATGTTTTATTACTAGAGGCTTGAACAACAATTATCTGAAGTCAATGAGGCTATTTAAAATCCTTTAATTCCTGGCAGGAAAAAAAAATGGCCATTAGTTCACTGTTTTCAACCTTTTGTATAAAAGGTATATAAACAATTATCAACAAAATACACATTTAGAAAAAACTGACAAAGACATCAAAATAAGTATGTGAAATTTCGATGCAGATGCATAGAATCTGACACTTTTATAACTCAAAGATTTGCTAACATGTTTTGAGATGTGGTATCTATATGCTGGATTAAAAGCCCAAGGCATTTGCTGACTGGGCCATGTTCCAAGTTCTCACACTTCACAAAAGTCTTTTATTTGAGGTTTGATTAAACTAATTTAAGATTAATTAGTTAATATAATGGGAAAAGAAATTTAAAAATGCATATCCTAAAAATTGAATTGCTTTATTTAAGATTGCTGTTGCCCCCAAAGCCTGAGAATAAAATATTTTGTTACAGAATTTATCTAACTCAGAAAATAGGAATCAAGAACTCTTCAAGAAATTGGAGAAGATAAAAATGTTCATTTAAAAAAAGCAGCACTTTACATTTGTAATACTCATGCTTACAGGCTGCATATGAATCCTATGATCATCCAGATAGCCACAGTTGAGTTCTTAGCAGCAATAACCTGGGGTTAAAATTGTTTTTCAGGTCATGGTTTAGAAGCATCTCTTTTAATTTTTTTTTTAAGAAATATTATTGTCTTAGTGTTTTTCCAATGCTGTGACAAAATGTAAGGATCATGCAACTTACAAAAGAAAATGTTTAATTTGGGGCTCACTCTTCCAGAGCTTCAAATTCACCTTCTCTGCTTCCTGGGTGCAACTGGAGATGTGCTCTCCTGGCTTACTGCGACAAATGGCTGTCTACTGCCTAACTGTGGACCCTCTGGATCACAAGTCAAAATAAACTTTCTCTGTAAGTGGCTTCTGGTCAGAGCAATAGCAAAGTAACTGACACATAGATTTATGTTGTGATCCTGAAGTTATCACTTTATATCCTGACCTTGGGCATCATATATTACAACTCCTTAGACTTAATTGCATTGCATACAAAACAATGGACACTGTCTCCTTTATAAAGCTTTATGATGAGCTAATAAAAAGAAAAAAAGGGCTGGAGAGATGGCTCAGAGGTTAAGAGCACCAACTGTTCTTCCAGAGGTCCTGAGTTCAATTCCCAGTACCCACATGGTGGCTCACAACCATCTGTAATGAGATTTGGTGCCCTCTTCTGTATACATAATAAATAAATAAATCTAAAAAAAAAAAGAAAAAAAAAAGAAAATGCCTACAAATTAGGTCCAATAATCATTGAATGAAAGATATCTGGTGTTTTGTTTTAAACATCACAGAAGCTAAGAGCACACAGGCTGCCACCAGACTGCTGAGTCTGGAACCCTGGTTTGCAACTTACAAGCCTGTGGTATTGGGTCAGCTATGAGCCCTGTCTTAGTGTCTCCATTTGTACAAAAGGATCAGTTGAGGAGTCGACTTCAGTGAATAGATGTCTGAAATAATGACTAATTTTTGTAATGAGCTTATAACAGCACTTGACACTTAACACATGAGAAAGTATTGGCAAATATTGTTTCTATTAAGAACACAGTATAATATTAAAAAAAAAATAGATCCATCCACACAGACTGGAGGTCATGCGTGGTTTTGTGGAAGAGAAAATCCTTTACTAGGACAGATGTTTGATGTAAGTAAACAAAAGATTATAAGGATAGGTTGGTTGAGCAAAACACAGTAAAGGATGTGAAAGATGCAGGCATGGCAATAGGTGCTCTCCCAATTAAGAAAAAAGAAAACCATATATTTAGGATAGAAGTTTGAGGAACAGTGAACACAATTTGTGATTTTTAAATGAATATTAATATAAAACACACATTAAAATACAGTCAAATACATAATAAATTGAGGACACTAAAGAACATAAAAATGGATAAAACAATCCCATTTTCAAAGTGTTTATAATATAAAAAGTAAACAGTTCTCATAAGAGAGCAACAGACAATTATCTACATACCACAAGAAAATATGATTATTTGCTTCTCTTTTATCACCCAATACTGAAGCTTATCCAAATGCTAACAAAAGCAGCTGGCAGTACCTTGTTAGTGGGTTGAGAACACTGGCCAGGATGGTGGGAAGTGTGTCCACAAAAACAGTCACTTTCCAATATGCTCATTATTTGTCATAGTCTAAAGCCCACGAAAACTGAATATTTTATCATGAGAGAATTTTATTATTATTTATTAATACTACACCTGGAGTTACATCTAGCCACTGACAGACTACTACAAGCAAAATGAGCAAGAGACAGGAGCATAGACCCTTCCTACAGCAAGACTCTGTGTCCTATTTTGAACATTCCATTCAACAACAGTATAATCCACTGCTTCAATTAAGTGTTCACAAAATGTTCAACATCAATTGCATTCTGGTACATAAAACAAACCTCAATGAAGTTAAAACCTTAGAGTATCTGCCTATTATGAAATCAAATATTAAAAAAAAACTGATAGCAGAGAGACAGAGGAATGTCTCCAAACACATTGAAGCTAAATAATATATTCCTCAGAATCCAAAAGTTAAAGAGGAGGAGTTGGAGAAGGAGCTCTTAAAATAAATAGAACTTAATAGAATGCTATATCTAAAACTTACATACTCTGTATGTTTTAGTAGCAGTAATTTTTGAAAAGAGCAATTCCAGTAGTACACAGTTCATTTGAAAAGATGATTCTGAATGTCAAGATCAAGAAGATACAATAGTAAGCCAGCATGGTGGTCACACCCTCTATCCCAGGACTATGGAGGTTGAGGAAGGAGGATCACCACTGAGCTTGAGGCCTGATACACAGTTGTCTCAAAAACAAACTGTCAACAGGAAGACTAGAATGAACCTAAAGCCAACAGAAGCACAAAATAATGCAATGTACTTGAGGAACACAAAACAGAAAAACTGAAACAAAAAGGTAACTCTTAAAAAACTAAGACAAAATTAACTGGATGTTGGCAAGATTAAGAAAAAGAGAAAAGAGAAGATAAAAATCAGAAATACCATAGGGTAGCCATTAAAGAGTTAAGCAAAACACAGGAACAAGCAGTGTTACTGGAGTTAACAGGACAAAAAGCATCCATAAAATTCACTAAATCAACAGGTCAACATAAGGGAAAATACCACGAGTATCTTAGGAGACAACAAAGAATTATTAAACTAAACTTAAAATTCTTAAGGGTGTGGTGGCACATATCTTCAATATCAGCAAGTTGTGGGCAGAGACAGGAGGATCTTTGTGAGTTCCAGGCAGACACAGTGACACTCTGTCTCTAAAACAGCAGCAAACAAAATCAAAGAAAGCCCAAATCTTTGTAGTTAAAAGTCCACCAAAAGTTAAGAAAAGAAGGTAGCTTTAACTTGGTATGTTATCTACTAAGTACACACCAAAGTACACGTCATACATGGAGGTGGACCTTAAATATAGCAACCTACATACAATGCAGCTGCTTTACAAAGCTGTATATTAATGATTTACCTTTTAATTTTGTTTATATCATTTTGTAAGTGAAAAAGTATCTGTAAATTGCTTTATTAAAAATACACTCAAGACATTTCTTTTTGTAAACACAGTCATATATTTCATTAGTATACAGACTTGTTTTATTTAATAAATGGTAATAATATTTTAAAATTAATTCCTGTATGATGGATAATAAGTCTAAAGTGTTAGATATGTTTGCCTATTTTATACCTTCATACCTAATATTACAGATAAAATTCTCAGATGATAGGCAACCCACAGAAAAAAATAAAGAGTAGATTAGGATGTAGCATACTTTCAATGTTTTTTCAGAGTTGATTTGTATTTTGATTATATAACTGTCATTACTCAAGTTGAAGCTTTATGTTAATGTCTAATGCAAAATGGCAGAAGTATGTTTGTTTATGACCATTTTGGAAATTCTGTTCAGAATTTAAGCATTTTTGTTTTTTAAACTCTAATAACTAATCCTAACAGTGATTTTAAAAATCAACATTCTAACACAATACAATTCAATAATATCCTAATTTGAAACCAACAAATTGAAGAACCATGGTAAGCAAATAGTTTTAAAAGTCTTTGATTTTTGTAATTAAAGCATCGTGTTTCTATAAGTACAAAATCTTTATATGTACAATAAGAACATTTAAGTCATAACATACAACAGCCTGGATTCTGTGCCAACTTATTTCAGGTAGTATCTGCTGGTGTACCTCAGATCCATTACACCTTTGGTTTTAATATTTGGTGACTTCACATTCAGACACCTTTTGCTGTCACCAAATTGATCATGGCCTCCACATGAAGTTCTGGGGCTCCATGTGGGATTGTGAGACATAATTTAAGGAGACCGAATCTGTATTAACACCTCAAATGTTTTTAAATTTGTACATAAGTCTAACACAAAGGGAAATTAAAATCACATGTAAAATAAAATACATGTTCAATGTAGAGACCCATAGAGGTTTCCTAATGAAAACATACTCAGGGTCTGAGAATTTGCTTGCTTTATCCAGCAGGGCAGCATAAAGGGATGACTGGGCTATGGATGTGGCTACCAGGTATTTGGAAGAGTCTGCACTTGGCTGTGTGGTATGCTCTGATCTAGCAAGGGGAGGTCTTTTGCCCTGCCCCTTGGCATTGTTATAAAAAGCCCTTTTGAAGAGACAGAAGGAACCAGGATTTTGATCCAGGTCTACTGGAAGCTATCCTGTGTTTTTGTCTGTCTCCTCTCCGCTATCTTTCTATCTGAAAGTTTCTTATCCCTCTTCTCCTCACAGCGACCCTTAAAAGCTGGGAGCTGGCTTCCCACAGTTCAACATATCTATTATAATGTAGTCTTAGTGTTCTCTTTACCTTTATTGTCTGTCTGCTGGTCTGAAATCGTTGATCGGATATCTGCTGTTGATGGAGGAGTTTCTCGTTTGCTTCTTTATATTCCTTAGCAGATGACTCTGCTGCTTTCTTGGCATTATGAAGCAAACTGTTCTGTTGCTGTAAGGCTATAATCCGTTCTCGTAATAAAATAGTGTTGCTACTGGACTTTTGGGCAGGTATATTTTTGCACTTTTCTCTGTTAACTAAAAAAAAATTGCTCATAATTTTAAAAGATCAGATTACATTTCTAAAGACACTGTTAGTTTCTTATTACACTCTTACCTCTGGCAGGAACCACTGTATGTACACTCTTCTGCATGTTTCCACTCTTCTTTTGAAAAGCTATTTTCTTAGTATTCTTATAATGAGAAATATCCTAAATTTGAAAGTTCCAGAAAAAATTGGTTACTACTCAATGACATTGTCAAACAAATTCACATGTCACTTAGAGTATATTTAAGTAGACAAAATGTGCAGACAACAAAATTCTATAATTGATTCCTCAATTATATACTCAGAAATCAATCTGAATTTATATTTTAATATGTACAATATATTTAATGTTGAACTACCAGGTAGAAGATATAGACATGAAATCAATTGAAAAGAAGTAGAATTTAACCTATGGACAGTTGTAAAAAGTAGGAATAAATAAATAAAGCAAGGGCAATAAGACATGGCTAGTTAACAATGCAGTCTCCTAGCCTGGGTGCTTGCTTTGGAGGCTTCTCTGTTTTGCTTGAATGTAGACATGAGATGCTGAGGGCAAATGAAGCTCAGAGAGCGATAACAACTTTTTTCTTGCTTTCATGCTAGGAGAGGTGGCTCATATTTGGGAGACCAAGACAAGAAGATCACCTCAAGCTGCAGACCAGCTGGTCTTACATGGGGAGCTTCAAGCCAGCCTGGCTTCCAGGAGCTGAATGGGGGTATTATGTGTGACATCAGTGCCCCGCTGTTTTCTGTGTCTCTTCCAGGAACCAGTAGTGAAAGACTTCCTATCCCACTACATCTGCTAAACACTGTTTATTTTCCTGAGATTAGTATCTAAGAGTATGACATCCGGGTTGCAGTTACACTTTGATATAAGTGGTAGTTATAGTTTTTCCAGAAACTATCAGGGAATTTTCTGGAATAATACACTGTTGCATTCCAAAATCAAACCAGCAAAGCCTGATCACAACTTCCTCTGCATTTTTGTCAGCTCTTGGGATTGTCATTATATTCATTGAGCTGTCCTTTGTGAGCCTAACCTAAATTTCCTAAAAGGCTAGTGATGCTGAATAACTTTTTGTGTACTTATTTGCCACTCAGGTATCTTTTGGGGTGAACTGTCTGTTCATGCCCTGCCCACTCCCAATTGTATTTATGGCTGGAGTTTGAGAGTTCTTTATGTGACTCAACATGTGAAACCTTCATCAGATACTGGGTACCAGCCATGCTGTCTCACCTTCTAAGCAGGAACTTTCGCTTTGCAAAAGTTAATTTTAATGTAATCTAACTTATGGATTTTGGATTAGTATCAGGTCTAAAAATTCTTTATTCATCAAACCCTAGTTCTGAAGATTTTTATCTTACATTTCCTTCAATGAGTTTTATAATGTAAATGGCATCCTTTTATACATTATACATCAAGTTAACTTATACATAAGATTTGAAGTTTAGGTATATATTCCTGTTTTTGCTTAGGAATAGCCAACTGATCCTGATATTTGTCAAAAAGACTACACTTCCTTAATTGAAATAGTCATTTCATCTTCATCAAAGATCAGTTGCTAAAAATTAAGCAAATTTACTTCTACAGTCAGAATTTAACTATGTGAATAATAAAGCTTCCTACCCTCTGAGATATATGGTATCATCTCATTTTATAATGGAACCAATTTGGGGGAATGAGGGTTTATGCTACCCTCTGTGGGGCAAATAAAAACCAGATTTTTCAGTTTTGTAATTTTTATTTGGATTTTTCAATATTTTTATTTCTTTGCTGAGACTCTTTATTAACAGGCTCTGTTTTTTTCTTTCTTGTTGTAACCTGTCCATAATTACCCATTGAAGCACTTTACAATGACAGTTGGTTTAAAATGAATATCATATATATCATATACACCATATCTACTGTCAGGCTTTTGTCTTTTGTTGATTGATTTTTCTTATACAAGCTGCACTATCATTTGTTCTTAATATGATGAGTGATTTCCACCTTGAATATTTGGGGTACTGTGTGAAGACTCTTGATATTATTTGTATTTTGTTGGAACAGACTTCTCCAGGCACACTGTTGAGACAAGAAGCACAACATAACTATACAAGTGGAGAGTGGAAGTCCAGGCTCTAGAGACACTGGAGTTGAAGAGGGGCAGGCACATCATTACAGCTTTGCAGGGTGGAGGTTCAGGCTCTGCAATGGGCCTCTGCCTTTACTACTGAAGCTGGAAGACAGTCAGTCTTGTTAGTGCTCCCACCCGGCCTACTATGACAACACAAGGAGGCTTGGGGGCTTGTCAGGTATGAAGTAATGCAAGCTGTCTTCTCGCTGCTTGGCTCATGTCATCACCTGCTAGGAAAGACAGGGGATCTCCAGATGGTGACAGATGTTCAGGACTTATCTGTAGTCTCCATGCAATGAAGAAGAAGGGGTCAAGGCTCCGCTGGGGTCCTCTAACACTTTACGCAGATAGAAGGAGGAGAGATAAGAGCTGCCTCCTTACAAATGACAGCAGGTCTGGGGATCCAATAGTCTTTGATGTTGGAGGTAGAAGTGGAGTTGTATTTTCCATGGTGTTTAGCTGATATAAGGTAGTTATTATGTAAAGTTTTCTGTCTTGCTAGGATAACTCTCTCATCATCCTCTGACTGGAAAGAGCACAGTGTAACTAGGGACTTTTATTGTCTCCATTTATTACAGTTCACAGGTTGCGGGTGTCTCAGTGTCTAAGCCAGTACACAGGGAACTCAGAGAATTCAACACTATGTTTAACCTCAAGACCTGAGGTTCCCTGCTGTGGGATGGTCTTTATGTGAAATGTGTTGCTCTGATTGGTTAAAATAAATAATGTGCTGATTGGCCAGTAGCAGGCAGGAAGGATAGAGTAGGCGGGACAAGGAGGAGGAGAATTGTGGGAAGTGGAAGGCTGGGTGGAGAGACTGCCAGCCACTGCCATGACAAGGAAGATGTAAGGTACTGGTAAGCCACAAGCCATGTGGCAACTTATAGACTAACAGAAATGGGTTAATGTAAGATAGAAGAACTAGATACCAGGAAGCCTGCCACGGCTATACAGTTTATAAGTAATATAAATGTCTGAGTGATTATTTTGTATGTGGGTTGTGGGACTGTGGGGGCTTGGTGGCACCTGGAGAAAAGCTCTCCAACTATGGTTCCAATCTAATTTCTTCCTTTTCTTTCAAATTTCAGAGTAGTCTGTATCTCTATCTTCCTATCTACATAAGGGGAAAATGGATAAATTGGACCATATTAGAATTAATATGTTATTTAAAAATGACCATCTAGTAAGGCAAAAGGCATAGGAAAAGATACATATATAAATGTTGATGGAGTCTAATTTTTTAAATGTACTGAAATATATATTATATACATATATACATATATATGTATATATATATGTGTGTGTGTGTGTGTGTGTGTGTATCCCATACCTGACATACTCTATATACAAGAAAAATATAGATAATTTGCTTATAAAATAAACATAAAAAGCAGTTTAGTAAAAAATTACAAATGGCCAATAACCACAAAGAAAAGACTCAATATCTTGGTAATCAAAGAACACCTTCAGTGATGAACCTCGAAACACTTAAGTGGCTGAAATGAGAGTATGTAGCATACTAAGTGTGTATTAGAGATTTACATCACCACCTGGGGTGTGCAGAGAAGTGGTCTCATACTTAAGCAAGTAAAAAGTGCCAACCATAATCTCAGAAACTTATCATCCAAGGAGCAGTAATTTATATTTTAGTTTTACTACAGAAATGTCCACATTTATACAATGAATGGAATATACAAGAATATTCATTGCAACATTATTTGCAGAAAATATGAAAGGAAGCCTCTCAAATTCCAACAGTATATTTGACAATGTGTGGCACATTCAGACAATGAAATACTATTTACAGAACTAAAAGTGAATGAATTCTGAGTTTGGTAGTGAAGAAGAGGAGCCAGGCACCAGAGGCTTTCCATGACCTACTTCATAAAGCAGCAGAGAAGGAACTTAATCATAACCCGAAAAAAGGAAGTGACTGAATTAAAGTCAAGATAATGGTTATTCCAGAGGTTGGTGAGAGAGCCTAATATTTTCCAAACACATTGGCTATAATTTGGTTATTTATTTTCTGTTAAAATCATATGCAGATTTAATCAAAGGGATTTACATTTGCTTGCCATGTCAATGAGAACTTGAGTTTCTTCTGTTTACAAACTCATGAGGCTGCACATGTATAACTACAACTAAACAAAACAGTCCATCAGGGAATGTGTAAAAAATAGCACCAACAAAAAAGGTTTAAAAAATTTTTTGTAAACTAGGGTCTCTCACTATGTAAACTAGGTTAGGCTGGCCTAACACCCTTGATCCTCCTGCCTCAGCCCCAAATAGTAATTTCAGTAGAAACCTCATATTTATCATTAGTCAGGTAACAGGAGAATAGTAAGAATAAACAACTTTATCATAATGAAAGCTAAAACACAGCATAAATTTCCTATTATATTTCATATTCTTAAAAACATTTACAAGCTTATTATTAGTTTTTCATTATTTCCTTTGTCTAAGAATACCTTAAGATTTATAAGTACAGTGTTTATTTTCATTTTATCTTGCAAATATAGCAAACTAGTTTTGAAAATGATTTAAAAGTGAGTATTTTTACTGTCTACTTTCAAGAAGACAGACAATTTTTAGGTACTGAAATTTAATCAATGGCATGAGTATCGATTTAAGTTATATAGAGAGGACAAAGTTAAGGTCATAGCGTAACTCCGCTAAGCTCCAGTTACCTTCAGGGCCTTGCCCTCTTCTCGTGAGCCTGTCTGCATTGCCCTTTGCTGAGCACAGCTGTCTTCTGTTACATCTGTTTCTTTCTGGTCTCCATCATCTTCTATAGGGCTTATTTTCTCAGATGTTTCCACAATAATTGTTCCCAAATTTTGAGAATGTGTCTCAGAATCACTGCTTTAAATAAAAAAAGTGGGGGGAGGCGGTGAGGCTACAAACCCCAACAAAACATATTCACATATACACTTCTCTAAATTTGATGGCTGTGGTGGTATTGTGTTCCCTGAAATATTTGCACCCTAATAAATTTATCTGGGGTCAGAGACAGAACAGCCACAATATTAAACATAGAGGATAGGCAGTGGTAGCACACACCTTTAATCCTAGCATTCCAGAGGCAGAAATCCATCTGTTCAAGGATACAGCCAAGCATGGTGACTCATGCCTTTAATCTCAGGGAGTGATGGCAGAAAGAGAAAGATATATAAGGCGTGAAGACCAGAAACTAGCAGCATTTGGCTGGTTAAGCTTTTAGGCTTTGGAGCAGCAGATCAGCTAAAATTCATCTGGATGAAGACTGAGAGGCTTCTAGTCTCAAGAAACAGGATCAGCTGAGGAACTGGCGAGGTGAGGAAGCTGTGGCTTGTTCTGCTTCTCTGATCTTCCAGCATTCACCCCAATAACTGGCCTCAGGTTTGATTTTATTAATAAGAACTTTTAAGATCACTGCTACATCAGATGCCTAATGTTGGTGGTACAAATTCATGAAAAAGCCGCTTGCCTATGACCTTGCAGGTCCCAGCTCAGGCCTGAGCTACACTCAGCCGGTTGTGGTGGCACATGCCAGTAGGATTTACTGAAGAAGGCAGAGGTAGAAGGATCCTGAGTTTGAGGCCAATCTAGGAGAAGCTTCAGCCAGGGCTGAGCCACAAACAGTGGTGGGAGCAAGGAGGCAGTGACTGCTGCTCCAAGTTGCTGGCTTCTTCTCATCATGTTGGTGACTGCAATGATGCTGCTATCTGGGACAAAGGGTTTACCACTGCTTGTTCAGAGAAGAATTGCCAAGACCATCGTGTTACAAGAAAGCATCGACAAAGGTCAGTTTGGAAAAGTTGGGCAAGACAAATGGTAGGGAGAAATTGCTGGGAAGATTTTCTCTTCTATGGAAGAACACTCATTGTTCCGAGAGACAGACATTTATCAGACTGTGATTGTTCCAAACCACAGAGGAGGAGGCACCAAAAAAAAAAAAAGTCTACAGGTAACCATGACCTTATCTAACAGTGACTTTGAAATCTTCAAAAGGATGACAGGATCCCACAATGATGATTCCACATGGACTATGGTAATGCCATTAAGCTGATTAACACCATGGAAAGATCAGCTTTGGACTACAAAATGCTCAGGACAATTTCAAGATGGCTAGCTGAGATGATCCAGCCTGATGGACTACTTGAACAAGGACTTGAAACAAGCCCTGCATTTTCCCATTATGCAGAGACTGAACAAATGATACAGCTAACTCTCCCAGGACTTGACAATTAACCCCAAAAATTTTCCTTTTCAGGATTCCCCTAAAGATGTCTTCACCCCCAGAAAGTAGGAAGTAATTTTAAGAAAATGATGCCCACATTCCCAAAAGATGGGATGGGAGGTTTTTGGTCATTTAATAAGTTATGGATATTGTTATTGTTTATGATGGTTGGTTACAAGTTATTAATTATTAATGGTCAGGAAAAAAGCTGAACAAGAAGGTTATATTCAGAGGTTTTGTTTAAAAAAATAAAAATAAAAAGAATATAGATATGATATATGAATCTACTCTGAGAAAAAAGATAAAGAATAATAGGATAAATGGATAGATCACTGAATCTACTGTAAAATGAAAAAGGGAAAGATATGATAATGACAAAGGGTAGACTACTGAATCTATTATGAAAAGAAAAAAATAAACTATAGATATGATAAAAAAAGGTCAATTATTGAATCTACATTTAAAAAGGAACTACTTGTTTTAAATAGAATAAGTCATGAAAATTTTTTTGTCTGACTTTATCAAATGCTACTGTTATATATTAATGGAGTTTTTATCTGAATCTGTCAAATGTTAATGGACTAGACATTGTTAATGTAATTCTTGAATGTATATATTGTAAATAACTTATAGGTTATCTTCTTTAATTTTAGACAAAAAAGGGGAAATGTGGTGGTATTGTGTTCCCAGAAATATTGTGAACCCAAATAAACTTATCTGGGGTCAGAGACAGAACAGCCACAATATTAAACATAGAGGATAGGAAGTGGTAGCACAGACCTTAATCCTAGCATTCCAGAGGCAGAAATCCATCTGTTCAAGGATACAGCCAAGCATGGTGACTCACGCCTTTAATACCAGAAAGTGAGCCTTTAATCTCAGGGTGGGATGGCAGAAAGAGAAAGATATATAAGGCGTGAAGACCAGAAACTAGCAGCATTTGGCTGGTTAAGCTTTTAGGTTTCTAGCAACAGTTCAGCTGAGATTCATTCTGGATGAGGACTGAGAGGCTTCCAGTCTCAGGAAACAGGATCAGCTGAGGAACTGGTTAGATGAGGTAGCTGTGGCTTGAACTGCTTCTCTGATCTTCCAGCATTCACCCCAATACCTGGCTTGCGTTTGTTCTTATTAATAAGACCTGTTAGGATTCCTGCTACAGATGGCCCAATGGTATTATAACATAGATCTCATTGGTTCTCAGTATTAAAATCCATTTACACTTCTACAGTCTTAAAGAATTTCATCTGGCATCAGACTCCCACTAGCACTCCTGCAGCACAGAAAGCGTGTGCTGCCTCTCTGTCAGTTTCTGAGGCCGGGCACACAGAGTTTAATTATTTCTTTTTAACCGAAAAATTTCCCACCAAGAATAAAAATTTTATCTCTTGGGCTTCTACCATGGGCTATAGTCTCATTGCTTACGATGGAAATAGTTCATCCATTAGGAACCAGGGGCTTTGGTCAAGTGAGCATTAAAGGGGTAACTCAATAAAATGGGGTACCAATCTGAAAACACTGCCTCCTGTCACTTGCATCATCCTAACGATTTGGAAAATGAAATCAAATTAGAACACACACTTAGTAGTGATGTGTTCAGCAGAAAAACAAATTAAGCCATGAAGAGATTAGACATTTTGAAGGTCATTTACTAGCCATCACAGACAAGCAAATTAAAACATTAAGAGGCCATCTCACTCCAGACACAATAGAAGTCATTTCAAAAAAAGAGTAACAAATTTTGGCAAAGATGTCAACAAAAGAGAACTCTCATATAATACCTATGAGAATGAAAACTATTCCAAATCACTGGGGAAATCAGCATAAAAGTTCATAAAATAAAACTAGATCTCCCATGCAATCCAGCTAGACCACTTTTGGGTACTTACCTAAAGGACTTCAAGTCTATATACCAAAGAAATACTTGCATAATGTTCCCATAGCACTACTCACAATAGCTAAGTAATGGAAGCAAACTGAGTGTCCATCAACACAGGAATGGATGAAGATGATGTTATATAAAAGACACAGTGAAATTCTTTTCCATCCGGAAGAATGAAGTGTTGTTTAGAAGAAAATGGATGCAACTGGAGATAATCACTAAGTGATAAAGTCATTCTCAGAAAGACAAATCCCATGTTTTCTCTTATTCACAAATAAAAGCACATCTGACATGATACTAGATGTGGTGGTTTAAATAAGAATGGCTCACATAGGCTCATATATTTGAATGCTTATCATCAGGAAGCAGAACTGTTTAAAAGGATCAGGAATATTAGAGGGGTGTGGCCTTGTTGGAGTAGATGTGGCCATGTTGGAGGAAGTGTATTACTGAAGTTTCAAAGCCGATGCCAGGCCCAATCTCTCTTTCTGCTGAGGATCAGAATGTAAAGCTCTCAGCTTCTTCTCCAGTACCATGCCTGCCTGCATGTTCCCGGCCATGATGATAATAAACTAAGCCTCTGAAACTGTAAGCAAGCCTCTGATTAAATGTTGTTTTTTTTCTTTTTTATAATGGTTACTCTGGTCATGGTGCCTCTTCACAGCAATGGAACAGAGACTAAAACACTAGGTGTGAAACTATTTAGGGAAACAACAGAAAGTAAAGGTGAGAATGGGTAGAATATGCTCAGAGCATATCAGAGACTTGTATGAAAAAATAACTCAGTACCATTTGAATAAATATCCACCATTAAAAATTATTTTTAAAACAAAGAAATAGAAGTTTTAAGGGTGAGGAGGACATGAAAGTAACCTTCACATGGATATATTTGAACTATTTACACAGATACATACTCCTTGAGACATCTTTAGGGGAAAAAAACCTCATGGCTTATTCTAATCTTCCTGATGAAAATAATTTTGAGGTGTTTTACTGCCTTGGTCACTCTAGAACACGCTCTAGCTTATGCTGATGTAAAACCATGACAAGAATTCAAATTCACATCCTAAGAATTGCCCACTAAGTGTTACTTAGAAGAATTTTTGAAGACTACAATTGTGTACATCTCTCTGGCATGTCCATTCTAAAATAGACTCATACAGAATTTCTACATATAGACGATTAAATATCTTATTTCTTTCACAGTAGCTAAACAACTGGCATTTTGTACTCACACAGCCTGATCTCTATTCTTTTGTATAACTGTATGTTCCTAGCCTACTAAGATCTCTGGGAATCATGATTCTAAACTGTATTTTCCACCCCTTATATTTGTACCTATTTTCTGCTTTTTGAGTGCTTTTTTAAATGACGAAGTTGATAAAAAATGCTTTGTTAGGGTTCACCTACACCATTAGTCAATGTAATAGTGCTTTAAAATAACAGAAGATGTGGGAAGGGCAACAGGTAAGGGGTACAGCACTTAGTTATGGTTCAGTCCTCAGTGTGTGTGGGGGAGACATAGGTCAGCCTGATAAGAATTTCTTTTGAAGAACCCATGCAGACTTACAGAATATCAGCTTTGTGTATGTATGTGTGTATAGGATATGTGTTGTATGTGCATTCCTGTGGAGGCCTGAACTTTCTATCTTGTGTTTTCCTCAGTTGCTCTTAACCTTGGTTTTAGAGACAAGTTCTTTCACTGAGCCCAGAGCTCACCAATTGAATAAACTCTGTGGCCAGTGAGCTCTAGGACCCACCTGTCTCTACCTTACCACCCTCCCCCATGAAGAGATAACTGTATGTAGTAACCCATGACCTTTTCATGGGTTCTGAGGATCAGGACTTGTGTGGAAGACTGTTTCCTGTCTGAGTCATTTTCCCAGTCCCAGATCTTCTTTCTAAAATATTTATGAATGGCTCTTTTTATAATAAATTGATGCCTTACTTACGTTTGATTTAAACATTTTCCCCTTTATGTTTTATTTTTAAAAGTCAGAATAGCAATTTACCAAATTTATAAATTCTTTCAATATTCTGAAACTCAGCATGTCTGGCTGAGAACAATAGACTCAATATACTTACTTATTCTGTTATTTTACTAATATTGATATTTCTATATGTAATTTTCCTTTCCTTTCTGTTTGTCCAAAACTTAGCAAGAATTCAATATGCAATGTCTAAAATGTGGAAAAGTTATTACAATCAATCCACATGAGTCTATTAAACAGGTAACAGAATTTATTAAGATATAAATTGAGGAAATCGACTCATGAATACAGAACGGAGTAGAGAGCTGAAGTCATCCTCTGATATGACTAGGAGTGAATCCACCTCCAAGAAAGGAGCAGGGAGAAGGGGCATGTGACCCTTCTCCCAGATCCTTATAAGAGGTCACGTACAAGGCAGGAAGCACTGCCTCCTTCGGGCCATATAGCCCAAGGTCATGGGCAGAGCAAATATCACTACACAAAGTGGCATGATCATTATAATTAGTCATATATTTAGTGATAGAATCTATTGAAAATATCTCTTTGAGGTAGAATGGCTTTAGAGATGGGTCAGTGTTTTATTTTCCTCCCATTTACTCCTTTTCAAAGAATGATGAAGTGTATCCAGTGTTTCATGCATGCAGGATACACTCACTGATGAGGAAGTTCTACAATAATTAGCCCTGTGAAAACCCATATTCTAGGTAGAAAAAAAATCAGACACTAAATATAATATGTTTGAAAGGTTATGCAGTGTGCTATAAGGTAAGAAGAGCCATTAGAAAACCAAACTAAGCAGAGGAAGAGGAAGAAATCCAGAGTCCAAGATGTAAAATGAAGACAAGGTTGCAGTTTGGAAGAGAATGGCCTTCGGGGCAGTCTTAGAGAAGGGGCATAAGTACATGGATGACTAAGAAATGCATGCCCCACAGAAGGCAGGCGCACAGCTGAGGGAGGTGTCTCTGCTCAACAGGAAGAAGCAGCAGGTAGGTAGCCAGATAGACTGGTTAGGACATCCTGGGTAGGAAACTGGACAAATGATGAAATGCATGTCAGGGTGTAACAAGAGGAGTGGTGAGGGAAGTCAGTGTTTTTAGAAGAAAGTCATGATGATTTCCCAATTGATTGGATGTTGGGAATGAAGACTGGACTCAAAGATGATTCCACATTTTTGTTCATTGTAAGTGAAAGAACTGTCATTATTTAGAAAGGAGTTCTGTGTGGGTATGGGTTAGGAAATCAGACACAAAGTACAATGTTAAGCTGACTTTTAGCCTAATTAATCTTAAATTCAGCAGTGAGGCCTATGATGTTTATTTAAATTTGGGGGTGGCTGCAATGACAACATTAATTAAAGATTTAAGGATTGTGTTAACAAATACTATGAAATCACAGAAGAATGTAGATAAAGAAAAAAAAGGAGCTATCCAAGGATTTGAACTTCTATAAACAAAGAGATGGGAGAGAGGGATGGGGAGGAAATAGTAAACAGCACAGTTGGTGACTGCCATCATGGTGCTGTGGCCGAGTCTCACTGAAGAACCTGGCTGTGTCAGTGATCACCACATACAAAGCAGAGCGTGGCTGAGTGTGGAGTCAGCTCTACCAGGAGGTGCTGACAGTCAGATGAGGCGAGCACTGAGAGCTGCCCTTGCACTTGACAATATGGTCACATAGAAAAATCAAATGATCTGGAAAAATGATGAGGTAAAAAAAAAAATTGGAAATAAGGAATAAAGAATGCTTTGAGATTTTGCCGCCAAGGGCTACAAGACACAAGAGACACAAGAGTAGTGACAAGCACAGCCAATCTTCTGATTTCCAGACATGGTTCTAATTCCACCTCAACTAGGGTGATAGATGTGACTAATGTGGTGTCCCCCTCTGCTCACTGTGAATAGAGTAGACTGAGGAGCTAAGTGGAAACAGTCCTAGCTACAGCCTCCACCCACAGCAGTGCCATCCCAAGGGAATGTTATGAAGCCATGAGTAATAGGATCCTTGTCTTTCTGTTGTTGGGGGAAAAAAAACAAAAACAGAATGACCCACAGCAATATGGAGAGGAAAACATTTGTTTCAGGGTATAGGTAACAGCCCATCATTGAGGGAAGCCAGGCCTGGAACTCAAGGAAGAAGCCTGGGCCCCAAACCATGGAGGGCTCCTGATAACTGGCTTGCTCCCAGGCTCACATTCAGCTGCCTTCCTTACATAACCTAGGCCCAACTGCCCAGGGACAGTACCACCCACAGTGGAATGGGGCCTCTTATAACAATTAGAAATCAATAAAGTGCCTCACAGACATGCCCACAAGTTAATGTGGTAGAGGCAGTTCCTCAACTGCAGTCCCCATTCCCACTTGTCAGGCTGACAACCAAGATAAGCCATTACAATCCTCAAACTACTAAGCTCAAAGTCATAATGACAAGAAGCAAAATCTCCAGTGAGTTATTTGGTTAAATGGCCATAGAGAACAACTTTAACCTGTAGGATTTATTCTTCAAACTATGCATTGCTAGCAATGAAATAAAAAGAAATATTAATTAAAGGTACTTCCTATACTCAATGTCTTCTAGCTAGTGCCATAGCATATCCACTGTTCTAAAATGTGGTAAGACCAGAAAATTCCATGATATAGTTCATTATCCCATATCCTTTGCTAGCAAATGTCTTCAACTCTGTAGAATGTTACATAAGACATCATAGGAATATATATGCAAGTCCAATGATGATGGCATTTACAGAAGTTCAAAGGAAAATGCATGCACAAAACAATTATCTGTTACCAAGAAATAACTTGATGCCACTTATGATGGAAGAGGTTCATTGTAATCACCTAGATGCTAAGGGGCTAGCTATCTCCAATGGAGAAAACTGGCACATTGGGCATTTGAATTAGCTTCTGTTTAATATTAAATGTCAGTAGTCAGGTGGGTTTTAGTGAGAAGCCAGTTGTTTTGGACTCATGCAAAGCTGTGGCCTCTGCTGCCACAGCTAGCTAGTCTGTTCATTATATAAAGCAGAAATACCTGGAGAACAGGCAACAGGCACATGATGGTTCACTCTGCTCCCAGGTGTAGGGGCTGATCCTGTTCCAAAAGTTCCATTTAACTCCCATGAAACTCCCTATCATTAATCTTCCAATATTTCCTTCAAAGGTTTTGATATGCAAAAAGACACTTCATGTGACTTACTCTCCCAGTATTTAGTGTCAAACCTCATTGCTTTCTTTTGAAAGAAATGATACTTGTGACTTTCCAGAGGTTTTAGATGAATGTGCGTTTCAGGGGTTAGATCATGTTATTATGGAGTCCAGGACGTTCAAAATCTGCTGTGTAGGTCAGTTGACTGGAGATCCACAAGTCCCACCAGTGTGACTACCTTCTGAAAATGGCAGGCATACATTGTGTATGGGGAACTAGTGATCCAGTTCCAGCCTGAAGACCTCCAGGCAGTTTTCCAGGAGAGCTGAAGGAACAGCTGAAAGCTAAGGAGTCACTAGAGAATTAATTCCTCCTTGCTTCCTATTCTTAATTCCTATTCTTAATTTTGAAAAGGAATTTGCATGGATTAAAAAAAATCTGAGCACTTGGGAGGAGAAGGTAGGAGGATCAGGATTTTGAAGCCAGCCTGCGATGCAGGAGACACTGTCTCCAAAGATACTTGAAAAAATCTGCTCCCCCTCTGAGCTTTATCAAGTGTTTGAATAGAAAACGGCTGCTAACTGAAGAATGTGCCATGTAGCTCTATAAAGTGACTCTCGGACTTTTCAGAAGCTCCCTGGACCATCTGGTTGTCTTCTACTCAGTATTCAATCTGTGTGGATCTAACCAAGCTCCATCCTAGCAAATAGGATGTATAACCTAGTGCTCACTCATTTAAATGTTAATGTCATCTAAGCACACCCTCTAAGCTAATACTAAGATTAACTCTCATAGATGTGTAGAGAGAGGCAAAAGAGAACATTGTGGTGGATAGTTGATACTGTCTATTGAAGGACTGCCTCCATCAGACAGGCCTGCGGTTTGTCTGTGAGATATTTTTTTTGCTTATGGAGGGGGAAGGGCCCAGGCCACCATGGACAGCCACATCCCTAGGCAGGTGAACCCTGGTGTATAAGCCAGATGGCTGAACATGAGTCAATGAATGAGCAGGAACAGCACTGCTCTATGGTCTCTGCTTCAGTTCCTGAACTGAAGTCCTTGCTTGTGACATTCCTCAACGTTGGGCTGAGACCAGAAGGGTCAAACATATAATCCATCCCCCTTGTTTTTCTGAAGCTGCTTTTGGTCAGAGTGTTTTATCATGCAAAAGCAACAAGAATAAACATGTTCTTATAAAATGTATGAAATAAACAACAGGTGATGATTACATAATGTTATTGTATATTACATACATATGACTAAGTTCCATTTTTCGTAGTATCCAACTAATCTTCTTACACTATGTGTCTTAGGGTTTCTATTGCTGAGATACAGTACCATGCCAAAAAGTAACTTGGGAAAGAAGGGACTTACTTCATCTTAGGGCTCTCAGGTCACACTTCTTTGTTTAGAGAAGTCAAGGCAGGAACTAAAGCAGAGGGTATGGAGGACTGCTGTTTACTGGCTTGCTCCCCATAGCTTGCTCAACATGTCTCCTTATACATCCTGGGACCATGTGCCCAGGTGTGGCACTGTCCACAGTGAGCTGGGCCCTCCCACACCTATATCATTAATCAACACAATACCCTACAGACTGACAGGCCTACAAATAATCTGACAGAAATATTTTTTTCAGCTGGGTTCTTTTCCCCAGATAACTCTAGCCTATGTAAAGTTGACAAAAACTAAGGACTACACTACAGAAAACTACAAGAAATAAACTCTTGTGAATGTCTGTGATATTCTATTAATTTCTAATGTGTGAGAATTCTTTGCAGCTAAATAGTTTCTGGGACTGTTCTGCCAATCAGGAAGTGTAACAACATCACTGTGCCAAAGTGAGTTACATTGCTGAACAGCTTAGATGATATTCTCATATTAAAAAATACAGTGATATCTCTTCAAAACATATGACTTTATAAACATGCACTCATACAATGAAATTGAAATTGAATATATTACCTAACTTTTATGTATTTATCAATATACATAGACTCAGACATAAATAAACAATACCAATATATTATGAAAAGTACAGGGGTATTATATTGTTGAGGTACAGATTGCAGCTGACACTAGATTTTCCTTGAAGATATGGATAAATATTTAGTGGATTCTGTTAGGTACTAGTTTGTTTACAACCACTTGTGAGACTAGGGAAGAAGAAATTGAGAAAAGTAAAAAGAAAGAGAAAATACAGATTTGATCTTATGGCTTTGCCTTCATAAATATGTTTTTTTAAAATCTCTCGCTGTCTGGCTCGCTCTCGCTCTCTCTCTCTCTCTCTCTCTCTCTCTCTCTCTCTCTCTCTCTCTCTCTCTCTCTCTCTGTTACATAAATTCCTAAATGCTCTTTTAATAAAAATCCCTGGGATAGATACTGGGGTAAATGCTGAAAAATCAGAGAGACAAAGGAACAAGCCTCACATCTCACCTCACCAACTCCACGAATCTTCTGACTGAAGATTCTTCTGAGTCCTCAGCCAAAAGGGGTCCAGCCAAAAAGGCTTCAGCTGAAAAGGCTCCAGCCAAAAAGCCTTAGTTCCTGTCTCCTCACACCTTATATACCTTTCTCCACCCACCCATATCACCTCCTCCTAGTGCTGGGATTAAAGGAGTTTAACTCCCATGTGCTTGGACTAAAGGTGTGTGCCACCACTGCCCGGTTCTGTTTCTCTCCTACACTGAATCAATCTCATGTAATCCAGGGTGGCTTTGAACTCACATAGCTCCAGATCTCTGCCTCCTAAGTGTTAGGATTTAAGGTGTGTGCCACCACTGCCTGGCATCTGTGTTTAATCTAGTGGCTTGCTCTGTTCTCTGATCTTTAGCAAATTTTATTAGGGTACACAATATATCACCATCTCTCTCTCTCTCTCTCTCTCTCTCTCTCTCTCTCTCTCTCTCTTTCTCTCTCTCGTGTGTGTGTGTGTGTGTATGTGTGTGTGTGTGTGTGTGTGTGTGTACATGTGCACATATATGCCATAATGCACCTGTGATTATCAGAGGACTCTTTCTGTCTCTTTTCCTCTGTGTCTCTTTCTCTGTCTCTCTCTGTGTGTACCCATGTGCACTTGTATGCCATGATGCACCTATAATGATCAGAGTACAGTTCCCAGGAGTTGGTTTTCTCCTCTCCCACAGTAATGTCATCAGACTTGGTACAGCAGCATCTTTACCCAGGAAGCTATCTCACTTGCCCCATAAACATGCCTTTTTAGTTTCTTTATCTGCCTAAAGACTAGGAACTTCATTTAATAATCATTTAAAACATTTTACAAACCTACCAGCACATTGGAACCAGGTAACAATCTTCAAATAAAACTGATGCTTCTAGTCCACCTCAAAAATTATAGTAACATTGGCTTGGAATGTTTGAGCTTGGAGACTTGTATAGGACCTCTCTGTTATTATAATGTGCAAACAGTTGCTCAGGCTCAGAAAACAATTCTACAAGCTATGCCATTTTGCCATTGGGAAGCATTGACATAAAGAGCATTAGGATACCTGAGAAACAGGCTCAGAAACAAGGTTTCTTTCACCTTTCTTTCCTCTCTCTTACTCCTTATTTTCCCCCAAAGTAAAATGGCATAAGTCCAAGTAATGACAAACAGTAGATCATTTGTGCTGGTTTCCATAAGAAATGTCCCTCACAGTGCTGGGTTGGTGGCACTGTTGGTGAGCTTCAGGAGGTGCAGCCTTTCTGGATTAAGTTCTGTCACTATGGGTGGACTTTGAGAGTTGAAACCTCATATCACTTCCAATCCACTCTCTGCTTCATGCTGTCTGTCAGATGGCATGCTGTCCCCACCATAATAGGTTCCAACCCTCTGCAAGCATAAACAACATTAAACTCTTTCTTCTATAAGTTGCCTTGATCATGATGTTTTATCAAGCAATAAAAAAGTAATGAATACAGACCCTTTCCTCCAAAGCAAGCATAAAATATAAACTTACTCTAACCTATGCCTGCTTCTCAGGGAAATGAAATCTCCTCATCTACCACGCTCAGTAAGAGAAGACCCCCCAGTCCATAAAAGACTCACTCTGCCCGAAAAGGAGTGCCATGCAGAGGCTTAGAACACCTGAACAGAAGGACGTCACTGGACCTCTCCTTCTTGGCCCTTGCTCTTATTTTGGACATTCTATAGTTATGTGTCTTTTTATCTACATTTTTATAGAACTGTCCATTTTTCATGAAAGCTAAGCATTAAAATGGAAACTTTCCTCCAATTCTTTGGGCTTTCATTCATCTTCCACTGTCATGTAAAACTTTGAAAAATAAATGTGCTCTTTTTCGCTGGGATGTCTTTTGCTACAGGAATGTGAGCCATGCTATTTATGAGGGCAAGGAAAGGCATCACCTCCCACCAGAGAGAGAGAGAGAGAGAGAGAGAGAGAGAGAGAGAGGTTCCCATTATGCTTTAAGGTCATTTTCATTTCTGTGCCTAAGAAAAATTTCCCTAGTCATCCCACATCTAAAACAGAATACTGCAGAAGAGCTTAAAACAAACAAAACTAGAGTAAATCAATGTAGGTATATATTATTATGAAAAAGAAAGAAAATTTAAAACCACGGCAAAGTGGCCAACTTGTTTGTAAGTCTAACAATGAACGTCTTTCTTGCACAGGTATAACTAAGAGGTGCTTTGCTTCTATGCTTCAAGTATACATGAGTGTACAGCCAGGTGTAAGATCAGGAAATGTACAGACTTCTAGTAGTCACTTCTTGATATTCAATGGGGGCTAAATGACTCAAGAATACAAATCTATACAACTCTTAAGTTCTTTAACTTCCATCCAGTTAAAGTTTGTACAATGACTTTCCATAATACACACATGAAATAATTAGTAAAGATGGTTCTTAATTTAAAGGCTGTTAAACAGCTTGTAGACATCTGGTAACAAGCTGAAATGGGTCATTCAAAATTTATCTAACTAAATTAAGGGGGAAAAATGTTTCTCCTCCCAGGTTGGCATGTCACAAGATAACTAAACCGACTTAGTAGACTTGCCTGGGAATCCTTAGCTGTCAGTGGTGAATATGCAAAGGGCCAGCAAATTAAATCAACCTGCCAAACTGTCAATTTCAAGCCTCATGACTGCATGAAAATAGCATCACTGGAAGAAATCAAGCATTGCCTTCTTTTGGGTTTCCTGGCACCTATTCAAATACTCAAGCAGTTGTGGCTAATTTTGCATGCAAATTTCAGTCAATAAGCTCAGAACAAGACCTCCCAAGATATTTCAAAGGCTCTGACAGTATTTTTTCTGAATACCAAATCGACAGTAGTTGAAATTCAATCTCCATTTGCCAGTACTTTACATATGCACACTGTCCCCACTACAGAGCTAAGTTAATGAGAGCCTTACCTGCCTTCACTCACATCTTCCCAGCCGTCCTTGCTGATGTTCTCAAAGTGGCTCATAACCTTGATGGAGTGATTGAGAACAGTGTGGTGGCGACCCACAGAGATCTTTCTCTTGGCAGCTTTAAATTTCACCTTGGTAGTGGTAGTCTTGCAGTCACACTGCCGGGCTCTCACATCTGCAGTGGCCATAGCAGATTTAGCTTGGTCTGTGGGATGGTGCACTTTCTCCCCTGGACTCACCGCCTCTTCCTTTTCATTTCTCAAAGCCTTGGTGTCTGCCACCTGTTTCCTCAGGGTGGTGATCTCCTTCTCCAGCGCAGTGATTTTGATCTCAAGTTCACCTCGGTCGTCTTCTACATCTTTGCTCACCTTCAGTAGACGCTCTAGCTCTCTTTCTCTCACCTCGGAATCTTCTTGATAGTGTTTTAACTGGGATTTCAGGAAATCGTTTTCTTTCTTTAATTTTGTATTCCCCTCTTTTAATTTTCTTGACTTATTCTCGAAAGACCTTAGCCGATTTTCCAACTCAATGACCTAAGCAAGAAAGTTTAATTTATTCCTTTAAAATTTAAAACCATAATCTACTTCATATCATTTCTAACTGATGCAATTTACATTTAGCACAAGGACAAAATGAATCTAAAGCACTTAATTTCTAAATAATTCTAAGGTGATGTAGATGAATACATTCAGAAATGCAATAATGCATCTGCTGGATAAAGGACAGATGGTCAAAGAAGTGAAAATCCTCTGTAAAGTGATACAGAACTATGGGTGTCAATGAGCATAGAGTTCTCTAAGATTGTAGGTACTTTGGTGAAAAGAAATCGTTTCAGAAAAATAAACTGTTTATAGAAATAGCCTTAAAATAGGTTCATGGAGAAACTATTGGTAAACACTTGACAAACCCATTAGAAAGTGATGACAAAATAAATAACCTGTAACAGTTTTATTTCTAAATTAGAAAAGTACCATTTTAATTCTCATGTGATCCTTATTTCATACAATAAAATATTTTTTAAAAAATTATGTTCAATAATCTAAAATTATAAGAAGGTTGCTTATAAATAAAGCATTTCCATTCATTCCAATAAATATTGCTCCTGTTGTAGGACACAGCGATGTACAAATACACTCCAGGCCCTATGAATCAACAGCCATTGGAAAGACACACACTTGCACATCTTAAAGTAATACATGATAGGATGTAAATGCTGTAGGTCTAAACATCTATAACTCTTATGGAAGGAAGCTCGGATTTAGAACTTGAAAAATCACAAGAGTTGTCATTTGAAAAATAACGTTTTACTATTTTTCAAAATGGTTTTATAAGTATAATTGAAACAGAAACTTGAAAACTGCTTTTGCAAAGAAGCACTGCCTCTTCATGTGAGTCCACAAGACAACCAGAAGCAGAAGAGATGGCAGGTATGCCTTTGTTTGCATTTGTATGTTGGCTCAAGAAACAGAGAGGAGTTATTGTCTCTAATCTTACCCACAGAATACCCATAGAATTCCACAAAGAGCCACAGTGTCAGATAACTCTACATTTCTAACTGAGGACAGCATCCCACGATTTCAAAAGGCTGCATTCTCAGGGAGTAACAGACGAACAATTTAACACTTTCTTGGACCTCCTTGATGATGGCTCTGAGCTGACATAATAATGGGAGGACCACACCTTGACCAGGACTGATTAATTCACACCTTCTAGTTTCAACTAAACCTAGGGACCATGGCAGTACATACATTATGGACTCTAAAAGAGACATGCACTGAAGCTCTTCATTTGCTCCTTTCAGTAATGTGTCTTTGTGGCTGGAGAGATAGTTCAGTCAGTAAAGTACTTACCTCTAGCAGGAAGGTCTGAGTTTGATTCCCAGAACTTACATCCCCAAAGTCAGGGGGTTCTAGAGCTGGGGAGGCAGGGACAGATGGACTCCTGCATCTAACTGACCAGCTAGCCTAGCTTACTTGACCAGTGAGTAAATTCCAGGTTAGTAAGAGACCCCGTCCCCCCAAAAAAAACAAACAAACAAAAACCCCAAAAGTGGATTGTGCCTGAAGTGTTCTTAGATCTCCACAAGTATGCATATGCACACACCACACCACACACACAGGAATACGCACATGTAAGAAGAAAATTCAGATGGATCTGATCTGAAGTGGGAGGCTATTCAGGACATGAAAGACAGACGGCTACAATATCAAGGCCAACCTGGGCAACAAAATGAGTTCAAACCCAGCCCATGCAAATTAAAAGGCCCTGTATCAAAATAAAAATTATATGTGTGTATGTCTACTTACATACATATATATGTGAAAATAGACATATATATTCATACACTTGAAACCATTTCATTGAACCTGATAATATATTTTGTAAAAGGAAATAAATTGAGACAAATGCTAAAATTTGAAAGCAGCATTTTACTATCAATGATAGTAGTGCTGTATTGTAACTACAGGTTGATAGAGACTATCCTATTAAAACACAGAAAACTATACTAAATCTCTCTCTCTCTCTTTATATATATATACACATATGTATATATATGCATAAAACTAGATACATGCATGTATATATATATATATTTTGCTGGGAAAATTGTTGGTGATAGATAACTTGCTGAGCACATGTGAGACCCTAAATTCAATCCCTAATGCCATATAATATAAATATTAATTAGTTAAAAGTAGTAAATTTAGCAATGAAATTTTCAAAAGATGACTATGAATGACATAACTGCATAAGCTAATATTAAAAAGTAAGAAATTAATATGCTAATTTGATTCAAGTCCAATGAAAATAATCACTGTTCTTTTTCTGAGCCTAAATGCATTTCTGTACCTGTAATGCTAGTTGTCAGTTGTAGAGGGTAGATAGAGATCAGTTTTTATACACTTTCTCCTCTAGAAGAATAGTCACAGAATATGAATCTATACAAACAAAATTATACAAAATAGCGAAGAAAAATACTATTTTGAAACAAAGCTGGTACATCAGTACAAAGTATAAGACATCCTAGCTGATGGTACATTGATGGCATCAGTTTTTCACCCTTTTCAAGATGAATGAATGTGAGCCTCTCTCATTCTCTCACCTATGATATTAACCTGGCATGTGTCATTCAGTAGTAATGACATGACATCCTTTGTTACAGGACAGTGGCAAGAAGTTCATGAAAAGTCCCTACAAGTCTATCCACAGCTATGAGAAATAAAGGTAGTAAAGTGAAGTTGTTCATATATGTTTACATTTTCAGTTTTATGAATTGACTCTTTAGTAAAACCGAAAACTAATCCAAAGTAGCTAGATAACAGTCAAAATATATTTTACTTAAAAATAAATTTTCAGTAATATTGCCAGTAAGTGTTCATACACTTGAAACCATTTCATTGAACCTGATAATATATTTTGTGAAAAGAAATAAATTTAGATGAATGCTAAAATTTAAAAGCAGCATTTTACTATCAATGATTGCAGTTCTGTATTTGTGACTACAGGTTGACATCCACTGTCCTATTAAAATACAGGAAACTACACTAAATCATAGGCTAAATTTTTATTGACAATAAGTCACACATATTTTTAAGTTTAAAGTATAGAGATAATGCCATTTTACTGTGGCAGAGCTATAAATATAAAAAGCAATCTAAGCCTGTGGCAGAAGAGCCAGGTCTCCTGATCCCTTTGTAACTTGAACAGTTCACTTATAACTAATAAGCACATATATTCTAAATTTTCTTAACTTTTCTTCTTTTCATTTTCTCCCCTCCATCTATAAAAATATTTTTAATCTATGTCCAAGGAAGTACAAGTATTTACACATTTATTTTTCTTACATTGATTTCTTTTACCCCATTTTGGCAAGCCAATGATTTTGAATTATGAATTTAAATTAAGGATTCACACAAGGTTTAAGTTCATGAGCCCTCGTTTTAAAATATAATCCTTTATGGTAAAATTCCGATTTAGCTTGCGCAGCTCAATATCTTAGAGATTAGAGTACCTTCTGCAATGTCTGCTCTAGTATTGCTTTCTCATTCTTCTCTGGGGTACTCTTCTTGACCCCAACATCTTCATGGTGTCTAAAGACTTGTTCTGGAAGCAAATAAATAATATATTATGGTATATCATATATTACTGAAACACTGTGCTGTCATTTTAAGAGGGAAGGTTGTGTGGTTTTTCAATTATGAATAATCTAGTCTATTGTCTTGTAGAGTATTTGGTCAAAACTAAATGGTAACCTTTCTTAAGAGCTTTTTGTCACATAATTACGTATCTTTGTCGTATCACTATATTTTTCCTGCAGTGTGAAGACTTTCAAAGTCACAATAGACCTGCAGGTGAACAATGTTATACTTTCATTCCCATGTTCATTCTTTTGTAGACTATTCTGCCTTTACCTTAAAAGCAGAATTCACTGCTGTTTTATCTCCAGCCATTACTAGTTTTGTTCTGCTGATCCTGCTCCCTGCCAGGAGGATCAGAGTGCTCACTGAACAAAGCAAACAGTAACAGAATTAGAGACTGAAACCCTAACAGTGCAAGAACCTTTCCTTCCAGGGAAAGACCATGCACAGGCAGGTTAAACCATAAAAGTCTCATTTCTGGAGGAGCTGTGGCTTCCTAAGAAATAAGCCCACATTCATTGGTGAAGTTGTTTGATAAATCACTCCAGCACTGGATGGCAACTCACGACCACAGCTTTCCCAGTGCTACAAAAACCTGCAAGTAATTTACCAAGTTAAGGAAAACACTGTCATACATTTTTCATTAATATTAAAATTCATCCAAATCTATAACTATGTCATTTACAGCTGGGTTACAGTGATGAAGTTACCATTTTTTTTTACTGAATTCCTGAACTGTCTTTTAAGTACAATGTTCTTAAAGAACAAAGCAGGGATTAGAAAGGAATGTGCAACACTAAGAGGGTTTGCATCTGTGTTAGCTTCCTTTTGCTTTAAAGTAAGCCTGACTGCTGTAGGTCAGTGTACAACTTTGATTTATCAACAAAGGAAGAGAAAACAATATTATTCTCTGTGGAGTAGAAATCCTCCTGATAAAAACAGTGACTAACAAGTTTGTTAGAGTGAATTAGGCATTTCTTTTGTCTTTGAAACATGACATACTCAATTAAAACGTCTGTGCTCATGAAATAAATAGAACACTGTCCTAAGAATAATAAAAGCAAGAATAGGTAGAAGTTGCCTCTTGGGGAATATGTACTTTACCTTGATAATAATCTATATGCTCCCAAGCTTCTTTTTCTAGTCCCTTAACACCATGGTGCTGAATTCATTTACAGCACTCTTCAGCAATATAGAAATAATATGCAAATCTAATTCATCTGTTATAGTCATTTAAATATCTCCTATAGTTCTGAGTAAACTGTTTGTCCTTAAAAATAAGATAGTAGTAATATATTCACATAGCACAGAGTACTAACAACATCTATATATTGTTAATAAACATAAACACTGAAGAATGATTTTAAAAGAATTTCCTTGATGCATATTTGGTCCTAGGTATGTGCAATGAATACTGGACAGAATAGTTGAGCATGTTCACCTGTGGATGTCACCCAGAAAGATTTTTTCTTGCCTTTATAGTGTCTATAAAAATAATGAAGCAGTTAGGCTCAGGCTATGGAGGGAAACAAGGAATATACTCTTAGGCACTTTGGTAACAGATCTCAAGATGTGAGAACTGAGGCAAGAGCATCTAGTTAAGTAAATGGCATTTCTCTTCTCTTCTCTTCTTTGCTCGCTCTCGCCCTCCCTCCCTCCCTCCCTCCCTCCCTCCCTCTCTCTCTCTCTCTCTGGAAAGTATGCTTCATTCTGTAAGAGATTTATTTGACCACATGGTTTAAATGCTTTAATTTTTACTAGCATTAAAAATTTTCTGGATTCATTTTCTTACTTTCTCAGAAATTTCTTTTTCTGTTTTTAAATACTAACTTTGTTAATAGTTTGTTAATATTTTGTTTTATTTTACTTTTTGTTTCCTTTCCATTTAAACTTCTTGGTTTACCATGGAGGTAAAGGGTTTTTTTCCCTCTATCTTGGAGCCTAAGTCCACTGAAAGAAATGGAGATTTGTAGGGGGAAATGAATACCACACAAACTATGAAAACTACAGAAGGGCCAGATGGTTCAAGCTTCAGTACCCTCACCAAGAGGACAGGGGAGATGGAGCATGGAACTGAAGACATTTTTTAGGGGTATAAAATGACCTTTAGGGAAACTGAGTGGGCCTGAGGGACATACAACAGCCTGGGACAGAGGTGAACACAGAGACTGTAGTAACACAAAGGTTGTCTTTCCATGTCCTACAGTCATCAGAACAGGTATTGTCTTTAAAGAGAATTGTCAAATACCTTGCAGCCTGCTTTTCTATGAGTTAATCCTTGGTTAATGAGATTTTAGAGAGGGGCACTAAGTCAGAGTAAGGAAATCCACATGTCACCCTGAGCCTGATAGCAATATGCAAAGGAAGGTCAGAAATATCTAGGTTCTAAGGCAGCTGAAAGGCTCCCCAGTTTCCTTTATTTCAAATTGCTCAGTATAGCTGGGGTACAGGGTGCTCAGCACTCAGTGTGGGGAGAATAAAGATTCTGAGTTCCAGGTCAGCCTGGTCTGCAATGAAAGATTCTGTCTCATTGTCAAAGTGTCATGAGTTTGGGCTATTATTTCCCAAGCTTTAACATTCCATTGAATAATTAACTAAATTATTCTGCAACATTTTACTGTTTATTATTTTTATTATTCTTTTATATTCTAATTTAACTGTTATATGTTAATTATACATTATTTTAAAGACCTATCATAATTGTTCTGATTTTTCCCATTTTAACATTTAATTATTTAATTATTCATAAATGTTTGTTTCAATAATTACATTTGTTTTTGATAAATTGTGAACATTAGTTTAGCATTTTTAATTTGATTTCTACTAGTTTTATTTGAAATATTTAATAGCTAAATACAACTGCTACCAATCCTACATTAGTGTTATTATTTTATAAAATGAATTTGCTATTATTTGGTTGAAATGTAAAGTCACTCAGTATTCAATAGGCTGTGTTTTTACAATATTTAGTGACTTAAAACACTTTATTGTCCCTCAGTAGAGAACACAGAAAAGAGTTAATGAAAACTGCATTCGGTCAATGAAACAGACAACTTTACTCTTGAATTGAACATGTTCATTTTTTCCACTATCCTAAGTGTATAAATGGCTAAAATCATTAAAACTTACCTTATTTCTTCTATTCTTTGGACTTTTATTGATAAATAAATGACAGGTATGTTTTACTAATTTTTTCTTGATATGTGATTTGATATAAAAGAAACAAAATACTACAAAGATATAATAACCAATTTAGTAGAAAATAACCAATTGCATTTTGTGTGTCTATTTTAGTAATCAAACATGTATTTTTCTGTGATACATATTAGTGCACATAGCTTTTATTCCTTTTAGTTAGCCTGACTGAATCCACCTTCAGTTCAGTCAGATTTAGCATGATAGTATTATCTTGCCAGTTTACTTATTCTCAGTGTCACAAATACGTTTTTCAAATCAAATTATTCACTAACTGGCTCTTCCACTATGTGCTATTGTTACTCTTGAACACATTCCTTAACTCTACCATATTATTTTCTTTCTGTTTATTTTTTCTCCTTTTCTTTTTTAAATTGAAAAGATACTTCTCTCACACAATACATTCCAACTCAGTTCCCCTCCCTCCACTCCTCCTAGCTCCCCTCCACCTCTCCTCTTCCCCAGATCCACCCATCTCCATTTCCTCTTCATAAAAGAGTGGGCCTTCAAGAGACAACAGTCAATCTGTACTAAACAAGTTATAACAAGACAAGATAAAAGCAGAATTGGAGTGGCCAAGCAATTTTTCTGATCTAAGTATATATGTTCAGCATGGTCCCTTCATAAATTCATTTCTCTCTCTCCGTTGTTTCGGCTTCCTGCTTCTGTTGGTCCCCTTTGTTCCCCAGACAGTTTTACTACTACATACATGTCACAAACACATGCACATAAAATACAGAGCCACAAATGTTAAAAACATGATATTTGTCTAAGACTGGCCTAATTTACTTAATATTATCTCCTTTCTCCTATGTTTCTGAAAACAGCACGACTTCATTCTTAGGTCTGAAAACAAACCCACTGTGCACACACACCACATTTGTGCACTCAGTCCTCTGATGCGGGGTATTCAAGCTGGCACCATAACTAAGCTACTGTGAACAGTGCTACAGTAAGCCCCAGGGTTCAAGAAACCAATGTGCAATGAATAAGAGGTTGACATGGAACCGTGAACTCACAGTATTTCCTTTTCTGTCTTAATTTGGTCCTTTCTCATTGCCTGAATGTTCACCTATGTATGTTTCTGTTTTCAAAACAATATAGTTACTTTTAACAATAAAACAAAAAGACTCTTCAGGGTCTGAATTGTTAAGGAACAAATAGGGATATGTTTCAGTAGAAGAAAGAAAAATGATTCTGGCAAGAGAAGAAAAATGAAAACAAAAAGCCATGTTTCAGAAGCCAATGAAGGCGTAAACTCACATTTGGATGAAAACTAAAAGTGTAACATAGAAATGTTAAAATATTGGCTTTGGTAAATCGCTAGCAACATATTTAAGACTGAGTCTGTAATAATGACGGTGGAAAAGTTAGAGGAGGAGTTCATGAAATTGATCACCAGGTGTGGGAACAACAGCTGGAAGGCAGAAGTTGGGAGGAATCTTTTCATATTAACCTGATTTGCTTCTTCTACAAAGATATTGAAGTTTCACAGTAAATGCAATCATCTTCACTTTTAACACAGGAACAATCTTACACTGGTACCATGGGTGCATTCCCTATCATGAGACAGTTGGTCACAGTGGTCACACACTTGAACAAAGTTTCCCTACAAAATTAGAGAGAACTAAGTACTTTCAAAATCTTGAAATAGCAAAAGAAAACATGAATGAATCACTATTAAATCAATTATAAAACTGAGCAAGTCTAACTAGGAAAACTTCATGAATGAACAATAAAATAGTTATTTTATCCTTATCAAATATTACTTTACATTTTTATATTAAGAGAAAGAGAGAGGGGAGAGAGAGGCAAGGAGAAATAGGCAAGTCAGGGGTAATGGTCCTAGACTCAGTGCTCTTCCCCCACCTTTACTGGGGATCTGAGGTTGAACTCAGCTCAACTTTAGCAGCTGAGCCATCTCTCAAGAACCGTTTAAAAGTTTTAAGAAATTGTGAGCCTGTTCGAAGTGGGATATTTAGGAGTTCACTGTATTTGATTTTCTCATGAGACATAAAAACTGCAAGTGTTATAAATCAATAACATGGTACAAAAGGGAGAAACTAAGTAAGATTCTTAAATTGAAACAAAAACTTGAGAATTTAATAATGCTAAAGATTTATTTTAATTAAAAACTTACCTTCTCTTTTCTCTGCCATGCACCTATTCAATTCGTGTATTGTTGTTTTATCAATAGACATATGTACTTTAAGCTCATCCAATTCATCTTGAAGATTCATCCTATGAAAAATTCAAACAATTAACAATTACATAAAATGTGTAACTTTAGGAATAGTATAGTAAAAAAAAATAGCAAAGACAATTGAGGAGTGGGAAATGGTAAGATAAAATAAAAAATATAGCCAGGCGGTGGTGGCGCATGCCTTTAATCCCAGCAGTCGGGAGGCAGAGGCAGGCAGATCTTGTGAGTTCGAGGCCAGTCTGGTCTACCGAGCAAGATCCAGGAAAGGTGCAAAGCTATACAGAGAAACCCTATCTCAAAAAACCAAAAAAAAAAAAAAAATCCAAAATATAATTACATATATTCTATTACATTTTTAGCATGCAAATAGATTTCTATGAGGGTATTTTTTATTAAGTACTCTGAACTTCATTACAACAAATACTGTATCTGTGTGTGTGTGTGTGTGTGTGTGTGTGTGTGTGTGTGTGTACATATACATTTATTGGTATCAAAAAACTGACTCAGTGTATAGTCTGAGCTGGCTTTAAATTCACTACTTTGCCTTGGCCTCTTGTGTGCTGGGATTATAGGCACATATTCATTATCAACAGCTAAAGAACTCGTGTGTGTGTGTGTGTGTGTGTGTGTGTGTGTGTGTGTGTGTGTATAGGGCAAAAAATCTAGAACAGAGACCACAAGAGGAAGAAAAGTATTTAGGGAGGCAGACAGAGGAATAGGATTGTGGTAGTTTGAATGTAACTGGACCCCATAATCCCATATTCCCATAATCACTCATAGGGAGTGGCACTATTGGGAGGTATGTCTTTGTTAGAGTGGGTATGGCCTTGTTGGAGGAACTCATGGCCACTGGATCAGAATTAGAAAAGATACTCCAAGGAATCATATACCCAGATGAGAAAGAATTCTGTAAGTACCATCATTAAGAGCATGAATAACCCTTCCCTGCTGGAGCACACCCAGCATAACCCAAGTGCCTGAATTCCCTCTCTTCTCCTTGTCACCCTATCCCAGCTCACTGCTCTAGCTGAAGTCCCCTGTTTCACCAGAGGCCAGGCCAGCATCCTGAACCCCACCCGCACTCAGCCAGCATAACTCCAACTGCTCATCCTTTTCCCATCACCGTATCCCTGCCCACACCTCTGGTGGGAACCTTCGACCCCATAAGAGGCCAGGCCAGCTCCCTGAAAACTAGGTAAGCCCCACCACCCTTCCCCTGCACCCACCCAGTATAACCCCCAGTGTCCACATGCTCCTCTTCTCCTTGTCATCTTATCCAGCCCATGGCAGGAGCCATGTGACTTCCTCAGGAGGGTAAGGCCTAAGAATAGCACCAACGACTCTGCCTGTGGCAAGACCCTGGAGACCCTGACTCACTTGGCAAAGACCTGTGGACAGTTCACAGCATAATTCTGGGCATGAGCCCTGGAGTGTGTGTGCTGTGTGCTCTCCCTGCTTTCACCATGCTAGCCACACTGCTGGCCTGAGTCACAGTAGGTCATCAAGTTTAACATTGCATCTTTGCAGGACTGTTCTTGAAAGAATGATTTTAACCACAATAGTCTTTAAGAAACATTATTCAATAGATGATTTCAGGAGTCAAGGGGAACAGTCTAGGAGCAGAGAATTAAGTAGAATCATAGAAACCCACAGTTCCTTCATTTCTAATAACTGTGCCAATACTCCAAGAAGTTAAGGGAGATGGACATTAACAAGGGATGGACAGTGCCCACTGCAAGTTTCCAAGTTACGTCACCTATAGGATAAATGGAAACACCTGGTATATCTCCAGAGGAGGTAGAGTAGTAGAGAATGTAGAATGGATTGATCCAGCTTTGGCTGGTGAGTTCATTGTGAGAACCCAGACTTTATCAGATGAAAATATTAACCAGAAGAGACAAAACTCTCTCTTACCCCATATGATGCTGTAACTACATAATGCTTCCAATTGGGCACACTGTTCGACCTATAGATGTACCTAGTCAGGAAATATCCTTTGTAGCTTCCAAGACTCATTATGCTTTCAACAGTAGAGATATAGATTTAAAAAAAGGTGATGGATACTGGTGGGAGAGTTGGGGGAAGGAAAGGGAAAGAGACAAGGAATAAACTGGTAGTTACTGTAACCATTTTTAGAAACTTAGGAAGCAAAACTGACTGTAAAATGTTGACATAAACTATGAAACTGTATAAAGACAATCCAGTCCATCTGGGGCCACTTGTTTAAATGACAATAAGTAGTCAAAATTTCTTCATGGCACACACTTCACACATCCATCTCAGGTCATCGAACATGTCTGGAGAAAGGCTTCCACCAGGCCCACACCTCTTGGGGAAACCTCCTACTCCACCAGAGGCCAGGCCAGTATCCTGAACCTCAGGTAGGACTGCCTCCCACTGTGGTGGAACTGTATTCTCCAAAATATTGTGCACCCTAATAAATTTATCTGGGGTCAGAGAACAGACAGCCACTAGATATAGAGCCAAAAATGGTGGCTAGAAAATGGGTCAGAGCAAGCCATAGCAGAAGCTAGGCGGTGGTGGTTGGTGCACGCCTTGAATCCCAGCACTTGGGAGGCAGAGCTAGGCAGATCTCTTTGTGTTCAAGGATACAGCCAGCATGGAGACACACGCCTTTAATCCCAGGGAATGAAGGCAGAAAGAGAAAGATATATAAGGCATGAGGACCAGAAACTAGCAGCATTTGGCTGGTTAAGTTTTTAGGCTTATGAGCAGCACAGTTCAGCTGAGATTCATTTGGATGAGGACTCAGAAGCTTGCAGTCTGAGGAAACATGACCAGCTGAGGAACTGGCAAGGTGAGGAAGCCGTGGCTTATTCTGTCTCTCTGATCTTCCAACATTGACCCCAATAACTGGCCTCAGGTTTGATTTTATTAAGACCACTTAAGGTTCCTGCTACATCCTAACCCCAACCATGCTCGCCCAGCATAACTCCAATTTCCCCTCCTCTCCTTATCACCATATCCTGGCCTACATCTCTGCAGAAGCTTCCTACCCTATCAGAGGCCAGGCCAGCTCCCCGAAAACCAGAGGCCAGACCAGCCTCCTGAACCCCAGAGACAAGGCCAACTCCTTGGTACCCAGGCAGAAGCCTCCAAGCCCACCAGAAGCCAGGCCATCATCCTGAACTCCAGAGGACCCCAGGCCAGATCAGAGGCAAGGCACATAGAAAGAACTCCAGCCCTAAACTTGGGCAGCAACCCCCTGCTGGATCAGAGGCTATTAGGCCACTAACAATTTGTAACCAACAACCTAAACACAGACAAACATCTATAATCTATTTTTTGGGAATGTGGGCATAGTTTTCTAGGCTACTTCCTGCTGATACAGGGCATTGGCAATCTTACGGGGTTCCTGAGAAAAATAAGAATTATGGTCAAATCCTGAATGGAATACTCTGTGAGGCTGTATCGTCTGAGCCAGTTGCCTTAAAACCATTCTAGATGTTGGATGATCTAGGCCATGGTGTCACTGGAGACCTTTCAGGGTGTCTTGGCTGGTCAAACCTGATGTATCTTAATCCAGGACAAATCCATAGCCTCTTGCTTCCTGTGGAAACAAAAGCAGTGCCTCCTTTCCAAAGCAACATATCCTTGGATCCAAATTTTCTCCCTTTAAAGACTTTATTTTTTAAAAGTATTTCTTTATATAACCATATATATTTATTTTCTTCTCTCTTCTAAGCCTGCATACATTTTTTACACACATTGTAAACCATTTAAAGTCTTATTCTATCTGAATCTGCCTTATTGCGTAACAATATCACCCATCAAACCTCCTCTCACTGACACCTCAGTCTCCAAAGAAACCTACTTCCTGTATGCCCATGCCTATGTGCCTTTCTGCTCTGCCATCTTATTTCCTCTCTCTGCCCAGCTACATCACTTTCGGTCTGTCTGTACAGACCTCCAGACCTCTATGGTTAGTTCTGAGATTAAAGGCATGTGTCATCATGCCTGGCTCTGTTCCCCAGTGTGGCCTTGAACTCACAGAAATCTGGATGGATCTCTGTCTCCCGAATGCTAGGATTAAAGGTGTGTGCTACCATTGCCTGACTTTGAAGTTTAATATAGTGGCTGGCTTTTTCCTCTGATTCTCAGATAAACTTTATTAGGGTGCACAATAATAGGAGACACAATAAATACATCACCACAAAGGGAGATATAATAGTAGACACTGAGGAAAACCAAAAAATCATTAGGTCATACTTCAAAGACCTGTACACCACAAAAGTGAAAATACCTATTATCAAAATTGAACCAAGATCAGATAACCAATTTAAATATACCTATAACCTCTAAGGAAATAGAAGAAAACATTAAGTCTCCCAAACCCTTCCCCCACAAAAAACCCAGGGCCAGATAGTTTTAGCACAGAATTCTACAAGACCTTCAAACAAGAGCTAAAAACCAATACTCTCAAATTATTCTACAAAATAGACAGAGAGGGAGCATTGCCAAATTCTTTATATGAGATCATGGTCACCCTGGCACCCAAACCACATAATGACACAACAAAGAATGAGAACTACAGACCAGTTTTCCTCATGAACATAGATGCAAAAGTACTCAAGAAAATACTGGCAAACTAAATCCAAGAACACATAAAAAAGATCATCCACCATGATCAAGTAGGCTTCATTCCAGAGAGGCAGGGATGGTTCAACATACAAAAACCTGTCAATGTAATCCACAATATAAACATATTGAAAGAGAAAACCACTTGATCATCTTATTAGATGTTAAAAAAGCCTTTGATAAAATCCAACACCCCTTCATGATAAAAGTCTTGGAGAGATGAGGGATACAAGGAACATACCTAAACATAATAAAAGTAATATACAGCAAACAAATTGCCAACATCAAATTAAATGGAGAAGAACTCAAAGAGATTCTACTAAAATTGGAAACAAGACAAGGCTGTCCCTTCTCTCCCTATCTATTCAATATAGTACTCTATATTGTAAAATCTGAAGGAACAAACACCAACCTCAGGTGAGAACCTAGGACAAGTGGAAAGCCTGGGGTGTTTGGTTACATGTTTAATAACTGAGCCTGGGTCAGAGTGGAAGGAGCCTAAGTGCCCTATTCAGCCTTCTGTTCTCACTGCCAAAGATGTCACATGAAGAAACAGAAAGAACTAGTATAGGCACGCATTCTTCCTCAATTTAATGGAACCCTATTTTTGTTGTGTTATCATAAGTGAAAATGGCATAAGTAAATTATCCTGATTATTGCCTTTTTTTTTCCAGAGCCAAGGACCGTACCCAGGGCTTTGAGCTAAATCCCCAACCCTGATTATTGCCTTTTTAAAAACAATATATTAGGAATATATTACTTATATTTAAATAATAAAAACTCTTCCATTTTCTTTAAAAATAAGAGCATGAATAAATCCCACTAGAAAAAGAGATAGGCCAATGAGGAAATATTAATATAGTAAACCATCCAATTTACAAGGTAAACAAGCAAAACATATTCAAAGCTACCTGAAGAAAATCAGAATGATTTAGAAATTTATATGCCAAGCATCTAATTTATAAAACAAAACACCATGGACATAAAAAGGAGATTAAGGCCCCAATGTATGAGTGGATGAGTTTTAATAAATAGCAAGAAGAACAAAAGACAAAGTAGACAAGGAACCTAAACAAATCATACTGGCTGCATAGTCCTGGAGCCCAACAAGTTGAAATGGTCTGTGGCAGTTTGAAAGAGAAAGGCCACCATGAGCAATGTACTTGAAGACTTGTCCTTAGTTGGTAGAACTGCTTGGAAAGCACTAGGAGGTGTGGCCTCGCTGGAGGAGGTATGTCCCTGGGGGTGAGGTAAGGTTTCAAAAGACTTGTGCCATTCTCAGTGTGCTCTCTGCCTCCTGCTTGTGGTTTGGGATGTGCACTTTCAGCTGTTCCTGCTGCCATGCCTTTGCTCAGCCATCATGGACCCAAAGCCTTTGGAACTGTAAGCCCAATTAAGTGACAGACAGACAGACAGACAGACAGACAGACAGAAAGAAAGAAAGAAAGAAAGAAAGAAAGAAAGAAAGAAAGAAAGAAAGAGGGCAGAGGGAGGATGGCTCCCAAGTAAGTATACCGAGATTGACCTTTAACTTCCACATACATGTGCACATACACATGCAGGTGCACACATGTTCATTCACACCCTTTTAGAGATGTATACCTAGACACACATGAACACAAACTCCTGTTCATACCTATACCCACAAATCATGTACTGGTTCAATTACATTTTCACACACCTATAATCACCGTATTTTATTAAGGCACATCTGAACAAAAATGGTGTTTTCATTGTTTCATCTGCTGATGCTGTACAGCACACTGCATACATCATGAAGACATTCTATCTACAAGTGTGAATATCAAATTTAATAATTCAATCAATAGAAATTCTAACATTGTTCTTTTGTAAATAACACAGGTTTTATTATAAATATTTTGCAATGTACATTTATACCCAACAGTGAGAATGGTTCCTTCCTTCCTTCATAGTCAGCTTTGGACTCCATCTCACATTTCCCCAAGCAACACACACACACACACACACACACACACAGAGAGAGAGAGAGAGAGAGAGAGAGAGAGAGAGAGAGAGAGGAGAGAGAGAGAGAGAGAGAGAGAGAGAGAGAGAGAGAGAGAGAAGAGAAGAGAAGAGAAGAGAAGAGAAGAGAAGAGAGGGAGGGAGGCAGACAGAGAGAGAGAGACAAAGAGACAATTCTTTCACAAGATTCAAAATACTTCAGGCAAAGAAGGAAGATGGAAATTTCAGAGTTTCCCCAAGGCCCAATACAGGCAAGCTACTATCCCTGGTCCAAAGAACAGACTTATAATCTGATACTAATATTAACATGCCATCTTGGGAACAAATGAGAAAGAAAGATTCCAGTTAAACAGTGGTATGTTGTGTGTCAAGTTGACAAGAAGTCACCTGTACTGGCTATGTTTATGTCTACCTGACCCAAGCCAGGAGTCATCTGGGAAGAGGGAATATCAATAAAGAATTGCTCTCTCACATTTCTTTATAGTCTTATTTACATGTACGTGAGTGTCTCTGTATGGACAGGTATATAAGTGCAGGTGCCAGAGGAAAGTCAGATCCCCTGGAGCTGGAGGCACAGACACTTGTGAGCTGCCTGAGGTAGGTGCTAGGAAATGAACTCAGAGGTCCTTTGTGAGGGCAGTTAACAGTCTTCACTGCTGAGCCATCCTTCCAAGTCAAGAAAAATTCTTAAAGTAAAAAATTTATGGTCTCTATTTTCCCTTAAGGTAATTCTTCAAATAATTAAATTTATAGTTTGATACCTAGATGTATATCTTTTTAAATGAACATACCTATACATATGAAAGGATTTTAAATTTTTAGGTCCTGTGAATATAACAGCATCTTCCCAGGAAGATTACAGAAAGGAGTATAAATACAAAGATACATATCCACTTACTTAATCACATAATGATTTGTTCAGATGAGGATTCTTATTTGCTTAGTTGATGACATGCAACATACTAAAGCAGTATGAGTTAACAGAGAAAAAGCAAATATTTCATCTCAACTCAGGATGCAGAGTATCTGGAAGACACTCAGGAAAACTTGCCCTGATGACATAAAACATTCCACTCAAAGAACAGGAAGATAAGCACTCAAGTGTTACTGAACCATCACCAAATAAGACTGCATGCTAAGCACAATGAGCCTTTAAAAAATGAAAATAAAGCAAAGCTTTGTTGTTGTTGTTGTTGTTTGGTTTTTTGTTTGTTTGTTTTGTTTGTTTTGTTTTCCAAGACAGGGTTTCTCCATGTAGTATTGGTGCCTGTCCTAGATCTCACTCTATAGACCAGGCTGGCCTCGAACTCACAGAGATCCACCTGCCTCTGCCTCCTGAGGATTAAAGGCCTGTGCCACCACTGCCTGGCAGCAAAGCGTTTTTAAAGATTGAATGTATACAGTGTTCTGCCAGAAGAGGGCACCAGATCTCATTATGACAGTTGTGAGCCACCATGTGGATGCTGGGAATTGAACTTAGGACCTCTCTCTGGAGGGGCAGCCAGTGCTCTTAACTACTGAGCTATCTCTCCAGGCTCCCCAATGCCTTTTTTAAATTTTATTTATGTGATGGTGTCAGATCCCCCAGGACTGGAGTTACAGACAATTGTGAGTTGCCATGTGGATGCTGGAAATTGAATCCAGGTCCTCTGGAAGAAGAGCCAGTGCTCTTAACTACTGAACCATCTCTCTAGCCACAAAACATTTTCTATGACCTCAGGACAATTAAGTAGGAAAGCAATATCAGAGGGTTGTCTAGAAAATCCTCAAGTATTTTAAAGTAAAGAACCTATATCTGATAAAGATTATCAGCTTGACTGAACTTTAGATAGCCTCCTGAATTTTCTCATCAACTCATTTTGCATTTGATGAATTTGGCATTAGATTTACACTCTGCTCAGTCAGTTGGCGGGAACACTTCTGCCCCACGCATCTGATCAGCTTCACTTGCTCACTAAGCCTCTACTATCCTCAAGGTGATGTCTCATCACCCAGAGTTAACCTTAGCAAGGATTCTATTAGGAAGGTTTACTTTCTCTTCCCTTATCTGTGATGTTTCCTCTTAGCATTCTCTGCCCAGTGATCCCACTCTGCTCTTTAGTTGTTAATTCTCACCTTCCCAGCCTACAGATAAGGCTAAAACCAATCTTTCTTCCACACTGCAAAATTCTAGGTATACCCATAGCAATTGTGTTGAATCAATTCTTCCTTATTACACTTTAACAAGTATCAGAAAGTATTTTTTCTTTCAAACATAAATATTTATTTCAGAGAAAAAACAAGTAGAGTTAGAAAGTATTTTGAACTTATAAAAAATTAAAATCCAGTATTTCAGAATTTGTAAGGTACAACTAGAACAATCCTTAGATGAATAGCTAGAGTGTTATTGTACTTACAACAGAAAAGATCTACAAGGCTGGAAGCTTCCCATAGAAATAGCTGGAAAAAAAACCAAACTGGTCACAATTCACATACATACTTGCAAACTGGATGTCCTCTTTCATGAAACCTAGTATTATCCTCTTTTTAACAGAATTGATTGATTGTCCTTTTTTTATTCATCCATAGTAATTCTTTAAGTTATGGATACTAATCCTTTTCTAAAGATATACACTACAAATACCCTTTCTCATTCTAAGGTAGTTTTTTTTTAAATTAATTTAATGGTATCTTCCAATGAACAGAAGTTCACTACAGTCCACGTTATCAAATTTTAGTTCATATTAACTGTTCAATATAGAAATATTTACCTACCACAAGGTCACGAAGATATTCTCCTATATGCTTCTCTAAATGCTTATTTATTGCCTCTAGTGTTTTCTAATATAAGCTAATCTAATGTTTCTAATCTAAACGTTTTATTGCTTACCCCACATTTGCACTGGCATTAAATCAGGAGTTGACTTTTGGATTTGCTCTGAGACAAGCCAACCAACTCATAAAAACAGAACTATTTAACTGAATTTCTTGGTATCATTAAGCATGTAGTCATGTGCAATTTATTATTTTAGCTATTCTTAGCCATAAAAGCTGCTAGATATTTGTTGATATACAAATCTCTTTAGTGTCTATAACTAGATTGGGAATTATTAGATTTAGGAGTATATAAAAAGTTGAAATTATAAGTAAAAATGTTAAGAATATAAAAACAAGTAACAGTCAGATTTTTAAAATTATATCATATTTAATTCATCTTTATTATTTTTGTAAAAAAGGATTATCAACAAATATTATCTCATCTAATAATATATCACTTTATGGAATTAATAATTATTTTAGTTCATTGATCATTACTATTAGTAATGAACATGTTACAAAAATACTTTGAAAACAGCTCAGTAGTGTTTAAAAAAAGTAAATACAGAATTACTAAAGCCAGGAATGGTGGCATATTCCTGTGATCTCAGCTTTTTATAAGAGGCATGGTAATCATAAATTCAAGGCCAAGCTGAACAACATAGCAAGATTCTATCTAAAAAAACAAACAAACAAAAAACAAAGAAAATTACTATGTGATTTGTAGCTGGAGACCTTCTCTCCAGCCCCTGCCAAGCCCTGTTAGTCCGACAGCCCACTTATAAAATAAACACACAGACACTTATATTATTTAAACTGCTTGGCCATTAGCTCAGGCCTGCCATTGTCTAGCTCTTACTCTTATATTCATCCCATTTCTATTAATCTATACTTTGCCATGTGGCTTGTGGCTTACTGGTAGCTTACATCTTCCTTGTCCTGGCGGCCGCTGGCAGTGTCCCCTCCTGCCTTCCTGTTCTCCCAATTCTCCTCTCTCTTAGTCCCGCCTATACTTCCTGCCTGGCTACTGACCAATTAGTGTTTTATTTACCAATTAATCACCCACAGTAGTGATTCAACACATCGTTTCTATTTTACTTTATGGTATATATCCACAAGAATAGAAAAAAAAATTAATTGACCACCAAATAGATAAATGTATAAACAAAGAAAATAATGTTTGATATATACTACATTGTAGATAAATCTTCAAAATATTATGCTATGAAAAAAAAGCCAGATATAAGTGTTAAATATAATATGGTCCTGTTTGTATGAAGCAATGAGAATGTGTTAATCTACAGAAAAAGAAGTAGTTTTGTGTTTGGTAGGAGTTAAGGGAAGCAACAAAGGAGGAAAAAAGGGTAAGTGTCCAGTGTGCTTGAGGTCTCCTTTAAAGACCATAAAAATGCTTTGGAATTAAAGATCATAGTTTTAAACATTGTGAATGCAATAAATAGTACCTAATTGTGTGCTATGAAAATGAACTAAGGGGCTGGAGAGATGGAATACTAGGTAATAGCACTTGCTGTTCGAGCATGAGACCTGTGTGTGGCCTCTCATGCCTGTAACCTCAGTATTCAGAGAAATAGAGACAAAATGATTCTTAGGGTTTCCTGGATGTCAGGCTATCTCCAGGTTCAATGAAAGACCTGTCTCAGGGAATAAGGCAGAGAGTGACATAACAAGACCCCCAACATTGTCCTCTGGCTGTACTGACACCTGTCGTATAGCTATTTCCTTCAAGGTGAGACAACATTCCATGTTGGAGGCAAGCTCCTTAAGTCAGTACTTAAATAATTCAACAGCTTCAGGACCTAACTGGCCAGATGCAGTGGGATCCTCCTTCCCCAATCTTCTATAAACTGTAAGGATTACTTGTCAGACTTCTCAAACCAGCCAAGCTGCTAGTAGATGCAGAAACCAGCCCAGCTGAGAAATCTTGAAGAGGCTCAGACCAACCGAGCAGTGTGGAAAGACACTTTCCAACCTATGGAGGTGCCTGTAAATTATGCAGTATGCTCCAGGATTTCAACTTCTGTGAGCCATCATCACCTATGCTGGGTTGTCTTTTGGTGATCCAACCTTTTTGAGTCATTTCTGCTTCCACAAGTAACTCTTTGCCCACATTGCTGTAAGCAAACCAAATAAAACTCATTAGCCCACCAAGCTGGACTTTCATAGTACACTTACTTAAGTGTACTCGTATGTCTGTGGCCAGTTCCCTATCTGGGGTGAGAAGATGTTTGGTCATGTCATCTTAGGAGTAGTGTCACAAAACAGCACCAAACACACTACATACATAAAGCACATGCACATATGCCACACTGACACACATACATATGCACAAATGTACATAAAATACACAAATAAAATCAAATTATCATTAATTCATATATTATTAGTGGTTACCTAAAAATATGTTATGAAAATATGTCACCTTCTGAAGACAGTTTTCTGAGAATTTTATTTTCACCGTTAGAGAAATGTAGCTCCTAAATCCTCACTCATCATATCTTATTTACATGCACATGCACAATCAAGAAAATCAGAGGTCTTGTTTGCAGGGGAAATACTGGGTGAGTTTCTTGATATTTAATTTTAGTGCTTAAGCAATTATTACTGAGCTTTATATAACACCCCGGGTGTGGCTTACTATTCTTCACTTTTAACCCCAAGTAGAAGACAGTACTCTAACTTGTGCTACATTTCCTTTAGAGATAACAATAAAAACTGATTAAAAGACTCTTAAAATAAAGACTATAAGGAACTATAATGCAGGATAAAATTCTGCACTTATTTTAGTTGAAATGAAGGTTTATATTAGGAATTTACCACTGATCTCAATTTTGTCTTACTGACCAAGACTCTCAATGTTAATAAAGAAAAATATCATTATCCTTTATCAAATATTTTGCATTCTCATGTTTATTTTTAGACATAAAAGTAAAGAAAGGAATGGTTAAAACAGAGAAGGTGATGCTTAATTTTGTTATATTCTCAGAAAACTGAGAATATAAGAGGCTTATATTTTAAAAGCAAAAGAAAAATATTAAAGGATAACGTGGGTCGTTAATGCTATGAAGTGAAAAAATACATTTCTGTTTAATTCTTTTCTGTGTGATGTTGAGAATAAAACCTAGGGCTTCACATGTGCTCTACCACTGAGATACATTCCAAGTCTCCTGAATCATATTTTACAAGTCACCGGGAAGTACTGGGAAGTACTGGCAGAACAAAAGGAATACATATACATAAGGAATAAGGTGTGTGTGTGTGTGTGTGTGTGTGTGTGTGTGTGTGTTTAAAGATTTTGTTTTTAATTATGTTCAAGTATGGGAGGTGCCTGTCAATGTAAGCGTTCACAGAGGCCAGAAGAGAGTGTCAGATGCTCCCTAGAACAAGATTTATAGGCAGTTGATTGGAATTGAACTCAGGTCCTCTGCAAGACCTGTATGTACTCTTAACTGTGGAACAATCTCTCCATTCCCAACATATAAGTATTTAAAAGTTTATTTTAATAGACCAGGGAATAAATGGTAGTAGGTTGAATAAAGACATTTAAAAAATAATAATGAAATGATAGGTAGATACATTCTAGATACACATGGAATCTTAAGATGTGGTATGAATTTCAATGAGAAGTACAGAAATAATGATAAAGTAATTATAACAGCTGGATTTCTGGTTAAAGGAAACTGGTAAATCAGAGTTCCATGTCTTGAGTTAGAGCACTACACAAGGAAGAAATCTGTAGATTATAATTTTGTTTTAAAAGTGTTATATCTGAGTGGGACACCAAAGAGGAGATCTTACATATTTACTATGTTAAGGTTCAGCAATAGGATTCTGTGCTAGGATTGAGAATATAGAGGCTAAATGGCAACAGGCAGAGATGAGATGCTGTGGATATCGCTCTGTGTAAATAAAGTTCTGATTGGCCAGTGGCCAGGCAGGAAGTATAGGCGGGACAAGAGAGAAGAGAATTCTGGGAGGTGGAAGGCTGGGTAGAGAAAGATACCACCAGCTGCCACCATGACAAGATGTAAGGTACTGGTAAGCCACGAGTCATGTGGCAAAGTATAGATTAATAGAAATGGGTTAATTTAAGATAGAAGAAGTAGATAACAAGAAGCCTGCCACAGCCATACAGTTTCTAAACAATGTAAGTTTCTGTGTGTTTACTTGGTTGGTTCTGAGTGTCTATGGGCCTGGCGGGTGAGAGAGATTTGTCCTGACTGTGGGCCAGGCAGGAAAACTCCAACTACAATGAGACTGTCATAGAATAATGCAAAATTAAGTATATTGAATGATTATTATAAAGCCCAATATACTGTAGGGTTGAAAGCTAACAAGAGAGGAAATAAAGAGGTGGATAGGTGCAAAGAGAAAAAAAAACACAAGAGAATGGAGCTAAAATTAAAGGACAATTTTGTTTTAAGGAGAGTTTGATCCACAATTGAGTAGTAGTGTGTTAGTTTGAATGTAATTGGCCCCCATAATCTCATAGGGGGGGCACTATTAGGAGGTGTGGCTTTGTTTGAGTGGATATGGCCTTGTTGGAGGAAACGTGTCACTGTGGGGGCAGGCTTTGGGGTTTCCTATGCTCAAGATACAATCCAGTGAATCAGTCAACTTCCTGTTGCCTTCTGATCAAGATGTAGTCAGTAACACATCTGCCTGCATGTCACCACACTCCCCAACATTATGATAATGGACTGACAATGTAAACAAGTCACCCCATTAAATGTTTTCTTTGTAAGAGTTAACATGGCCATGGTGTCTCTTCACAGCAACAAAAACTCTAAGACAAGTGGTGATAACTTTCACAAAATGTGAACAATCATGGGGTTGGAGAGATGGCTCAGCAGTAAAGAGCACTTGCTGCTCTTCCAGAGCAACTGGGTACAGTTTTCAGCTCCATATCAAGATACCCTACTGTCCTAAACTCCTCTTCCAGGGAATCTGATGCTCTCTTTTTGCCTCTGTAGGCATGTGGTAAACAGTTCTATAGAGGCAAAATACCCATATACATTAAACAAACAAACAAATAAATCCTTTAAAAAAATGAAGCAGCAGCCTAACCTGGCAGTGGTGGCACATGCCTTTAATTCCAGCACTCAGGAGGCAGAGATAAGTGCATCTGTGAGTTTGAGGCCAGCCTGGTTTACAAGGCCAGTTTCAGGACAGCCAAGGCTACACAGAGAAACCCTGTGGGGGGGAGACAAGTGAAGCATCTTTTGTTAGCTCTTAGTATTAGATACCTTACCTAGATTTCTCTGACTTGATTTATTTATCCTTAAGGAAATAGTCTTATTGACTGCTATGAGTTAAGTCTAAATTGTGTTCACCAAAAACTCATGTCAAAGTTCTAATTCCAAATGGGATAGTTATTGGAGTCTGCATTTGGGATCAGATAGAAACTTCCTGCTGGGATGAAAACAGTTTTAAAGGGGGAGAAGGCAGTAATTTGTGAGCCAAGAGGAAGGCATTTACAGAGAACCTCCTCCAACTGACCATTTGATCTTGGCCTTTCCAGACTCCATAACTATGAAAAATAAACATGTTATCTGAATCACTTAGTCAGTGTCATTCTGTCATAGCATTATGAGAAGAATAATTCATTGAAAATTCGTAGCTCTAATTTTTACTTGTTCATATTTCTTTCAAAATTTACTTTTCTATAAAATGTCTTAAACATATTAGAGGCACTATACTTTTTAAACTTAATAAAATCATTACATAAATAAGCCTGATATAATTTAAAAACACTGTCTGTTAGGCTTTGTTTATTGATTCATGTTCCTCCTCATGTTAGAGTCTGAGTGAATATCACAATGGCAGCAACAGCAATGTATCTGGGTAAACATTTTATAAGTACCTTAAATTATGTATAACATTTTATAATATATACAAGTGGGTAAATGCATGTTAAAGGGAGTTAAGAAAAACTGTTAAGAAAGGCTGTTAAACTGGAGCTATATAGATCTATTTACCAACCAATGCATTTCTGTCATGAGCATTGATAATGTTAAAATGCAAAATTATACTTTCTTAAAAACATATTAATAGGAACATATACTCTTAAATTATATTAGTATGTATTATATATTTTAAATACATTAATATATTTTCTATTGATATATGGATAGAAAAATATTTATTCTTTAACTTTGACTTAATATATTTTATTATTTCACAAACTAGATTATCTCTTCTTAATCTCTGTTACTGCTTTAATTCAGGCCTTCAAGATAGAAATTTAAATGGAAACTTTAATTAATGTTCAAGACACTAATCTTTTCACACTGCATAATGCATTGTATCAGTTGCTATCCTGAATGCCTATAATCACACGGCCTCTGGAATGCACTTTCTATACTAAAGTGATGAACTACTATACTTTATGGGGTTCCGCCAATAACTTCACAGTCAATTAACTTGTAGTAGTCAGTTCAGAGTACGACCTTTCTCACGAAGTTCTGCTTTGGTCTTTTTCTCTATATAAGTAGAATAAACATTTCTTTCTTATGTCTCTACTATCTTTTACTATTGTTCATATCACATTGCTAAGTTATGAGGTCCTAATAAAAGGGGTAACTCATTATTTCTCTCTTTTTCCCTCTGGCTAGCAAAGTACCCATATGTAGCATTTAACATAAGCTACACCTTCCTGTTTTTGTATATAATGATTCAGAAATACACAGGGAATGTTATCATACCTAGCGATCATACTAGGGACAGGGACCTCAGCTATGGCTGGCAATGCATAATCAATGATTTCCTGGCTGAGCATGTGTCCCTGTGTAAGCCTAAGGTTCCAAACAGCCCTTGGGCTTACACAGGGACACATGCTCAGCCTGGAAGGAGGGGACTGGACCTGCCCGTATTGAATCCACCAGGTTTAAATGAATCCCCAGGGGTGTCTTGGTCCTGGAGGACATGGGAATGGAGGGGAGGGGATGGGAGGAAGGTGGGGATGGGGGCGGGAGGGGGGAGGACAGGGGAACCCATGGCTGATGTATAAAATTAAAACACATAATAATAATAATAATAATAATAATAATCATCATCATCATCATCATCATAATCATAATTATAAATAAAAATAAATCTTTAAAAAATTATTTCCTGGGTTAGGTGAGCATAATTTTGAGATAGAGATGAGCCCTTTTCACAGTTTTATATAACACATAGACTATAATACACTTTTTTGAGATGGGGTCTTACTATGCTGTCTAGACTGCTCACCAACTCCTGGAACAGAAAGCAATCCTACTGTCTCTGAATCCCAACTGCCCAGGACTATAGGCACATGTCACCATGGTCAGTAGCAAATGTTTCTACTAAAATGTTTTCATTTTTAAAATGTTAACAAATATTTGACTCTGTAGGCTCCAAAATATAATTTAGCCTTAGTAAGGCAACATGTTCAACTGAGCAAGAAAGCCAAGTGAAGCATAGGCATTTCTGAGAGCTTTTGTTGCTTCTTACTATGCAGCAACCAAAGGGGGGGTTTACCTCCCTGGGCATAGTCATACCCATACAATGGACCTCAGACTTAGAAACAGTTACTCTTCTGTAAACCAATGACTATTCAGTCTCTAGTTTAGTGCCTAGTTTCTGAAATACACTGGTAAATATTAACTTAATCAATGTCTACATAAATGTCTGCTAGATAAAAACTGAAGAAGGCAGTTCCTCAGTTCACAGATTTCTGATTTCTTGTTAAAATATAATAATAACAAGTAGCTATATGTCATAAATTTATATGAAATGATATAGAAAATAACTTTCAGAGGAAGTGTTCAAGTCTTTAAATTTCTATACCATAGAAGTGCTGAATATTTCCGACTGACCCTTCCTGTGCCACACCTGAAGGTTTCCACAAAGACCATCCTATCTGCAATCATCCACAGGTCCCTTCTGTGCCACATCACCCCTCCACTCAGCCAGAGTTCCACCTCCTTCTGTAGGGTTCAGCCTGATGAATCTCCCTGACTTTCCTATCCATACCTTCTCCTCAGCCCACCAGATCTAGCACAAGTCTCATATTCAGTGCCCAGGCTAGTCTGGCCTCACCTCCCTTCACCGCAAGTGATCTCAGGGTTTCACCCTACCCTCCCTTCTTATTTCCGAACCCAGAGGCCTCTTCCACACCATTTCCATACAGCCAGATCCACTCCCATGCTCCAGGCTTAAAGCAAGAAACCCATCTTATACACCACCCAGTCTCCTCTGTCCAGTTCACTACACTCCACCCATGCCATTTCAAACCTCTAGGCCCAACCCACCTGCACATTCCCTCTTCTGCCCGAACCTGCTCTGTCCATATCAGACACAGAAGTAACAAAGGAAGTTCACATGCCCAGATCTCATTGAAAAAATACTAACAAGTGACATCAAGCTAATATAATCTCTCCAAAACCTACCAGTCTTGTAGAAATGTTTTTCCAGTGAGAATTACCTAATGACCTACAAGACACAGAATTTAAAAGAACAATCAATAACTTACACAAAGAATTCAAGGAGTGTATAGAGGACACAAAGTAAGAACTCAATGACATAAAGAAGAAGCTTAAGAAAAACAAAGGCTCAAAGATTTCCGAGAAAACACAAACAGAAGGCTGATGAAAATGATGAAGGCAATCCAGGATCAGAGAACAGAATTCAATAGGGAAACAGAAATACTGAAGAGGATGCAAAGTGAAAAGAAGATGCAATTGAAACCTGAAAATCTCAACTAGAAAACCCAAAGGAGAGACTTATAGGTGGGAGGAATCAAGTAGAAGGCAGAACATCATGATTTGAAGATCAAGTAGAGGATGTAGACCAAAGAAGCAAGAAATACATTTTAAAAAAAATCCACAGGAAAGCAATATACAAGAAATGTGGGATACCCTAAAACAAAAACCTTCAGTATATATGCACAGCTGAGGGAGAAGACTCAGTCAATGACACGGGCCATATCTTTAACAGGATCATAGAAGAAAATTTCTCCAAAGTAAGAACAGACACATCCATACAGATACAAGAAGCACACAGAACACTAAATAGACAATATAAGAAAAGAAAATCCCTAAAGCATACCAAAGTTAAAATACAAAGTATTTATAAAACAGAAAATGTATGGAAGGATACAAAAGAAAACAAACAAAAAACAAGTCACATATAAATGAAAACCCATAAGGATAACAGCTGATTTCTCAATGGGAACTTTGAAAGCCAGAAGAGCCCAGAGCAATGCATTCCAAGTCTTTAACATATCCAGCAAAACAATCCATCATAATTGAAAGAAAGGAGAAAAAAAAATACTCTCCACAATATAAACAGCCTTACAACATTTATATCCAACAAACCAAACCTAAAGAAAATACAGAAAGTAATATTTAGGGCTGAAGAGAAGAGGTGTGAGCATAGAAGACAGACTGTGAAAATAAATATGAAATTATAATTATTTTTTATTTAAAAAATTTGTTCATTTTACATACCATCCCCAATTCACCCTCCCTCCTTGCCCCCACCGCCTCCCATTGTAGAATATTATTTTAAGTTTTGTTACTTTTGTTTTTGCTGTGGTTAGATTAGTGATGTAAAGATGTGTTTGATTAAATAAAATTCACCAGCGGTCAGGAGGCAGAGTCAGCAACTAGCTGACAGGAAGTAGAAGGGAGGAGCCAGGTGGAAAAGCGTTTTTTAAGGAGAGGTGAAGAGAAGCACGAGAGCTCTTTGGAAGATATGAGCTAGGAGAGGAGGTGAGCTCCTTGCTATTCAGCCTCTCTGAGGAGCAGAATTCCACCTTAACCATTGAACCTTGAGTTCATTACAAGGAGAAAGGTTTAGTTAAGTTCCCTTCATAGCTTTGCAAGCACTGGAGCTAGAGGGAGCAGATTCCCCTCCAGTTGCTGCCCTTGTGGCCTAACCACAGCTCCTGGCAGTGGAGTTACAGTTGCTGATTTAGACAGCATGGCTTAAAAGCCAGCAACAATTAAATACAACGACAACACTCACCTCCCCTCATCCACCCCCATCCACTCCTCAGAGGGGTAAGGCCTCTCTTGGGTAGGCAACAGAGTCTGGCACACCAAGCCAGAGTCTGTTGACTACCCCTTCCCTCTGCACCAGAGGAGATGGGCTCCAAAAACCCAGTTCATGCACCTGGGATAAGTCCTGGTCCCACTGCCAGGGACCCCACAAGCCTCACACCTATCAGCCACATTCAGAGGGCCTACTTCAGTTCCATGCAGATTCACCAGCTATCAGTCCAGAGTGCTTGAGCTTCACTAGTTTGGATCAGTCATCTCTGTGGTTTTCCCCATCATGACCTTGACCCCCACTTGCTCATATGATCCACCTTCCCTTTCTTCAACTGCTCTCCAGGAGCTCAGTCCAGTGCTTGGCTGTGGACCACTGCATCTTCTTCCATCAGTTACTGGGTGTACATTCTATGTTGACAATTAGGGTAGTCACTAATCTGATTACAGAAGAAGGCCAGCCAGTTCAGGCACCTTCTTCACTGTTGCTAGGAGTCTTAGCTGGAGCTATTCTTATGGAATCCTGGGAATTTCCCTAGCATCAGGTTTCTCCTTTGCCTATAATGGCTTCCTCTATCAAGATATCTCTTTCACTGCTCTCCCTCTCCGTCCCTCCCCCAACTCAGCCATCTTGATCCCTCATGTTTCCAGGCCTCATCCCCTCCCTTCTACCCCTCATTGGCACAGAAGACCACTTCCTAAACATAACACCAGTAGCACAGACACTGAGAGCAACAATTAATAAATAAATGGAACCTCTTGAAACTGAGAAGCTTCTGTAAGGCAAAGAACACAGTAAATAAGACAATACAGCAGCCTACAGAATGGAAAAAGATCTTCACCAACCCCACATCTGACAGAGGGCTGATCTCCAAAATATATAAAGAACTCAAGAAACGAGACATCAAAATACAAAATAACCAATTAAAAAATGGAATACAGATCTAAACAGAATTCTCAACAAAAGAATCTCAAATGGCTGAGAAACACTTGAAATGTTCAACATTCTTAGCCATCAGAGAAATGCAAATCAAAGCAACTCCTGTCAGAATGGCTAAGATCAAAAACACTGAAGACAGCTTATATTGGAGAGGATATGGAGTAAGGGGAACACTCCTACACTGCTGGTGGGAGTGCAAACTTGTACAGCCACTTTGGAAATCAGTATGGTGGTTTACCAGAAAATTGGGAATCAACCTTTAAGTCCCAGCAATACCACTTTTGGGCATATATCCAAAAGATGCTCAATCATACCACAAGGATACTTGCTCAACTATGTTCATAGCAGCTTTATTCATAATAGCCAGAACCTGGAAATAACTTAGATGCCCTTCAACCAAAGAATGGATAAAGAAAATGTGGTACATATACACAATGGAGTACTACTCAGTGGTAAAAACAACGATATCATGAAATTTGTAGGCAAATGGATAGAACTAGAAAAAAAAAAATAATCCTGAGTGAGGTAACCCAGATCCAGAAAGACAAACATGATATGTACTCACTTATATTAGATATTAGATGCAAAGCAAAAAATAACCAGCATACAATCCACAACCCCAAAGAAGCTAGGTAAAAAGGAAGACCCTTAGAAGGGCACACATGGAGAGTCCCAGGAATGGGAAATAGTTATGAAACCATAATTACTAAGATACAAAGTACCAATCAGAACACAAACAGCCGGGCAGTGGTGGCGCATGCCTTTAATCCCAGCACTTGGTAGGCAGAGGCAGGTGGAGCTCTTTGAGTTCGAGGCCGGCCTGGACCACAGAGTGAGGGCCAGGAAAGGCGCAAAGCTACAAAGAGAAACCCTGATTCAAAAAACCAAAAACAAACAAACAAACAAACAAAAACAAAAAACCACAACACCAAAAATCCATAACACAATGACAATTAACATACACATTTCAATAAAAACTTTAAATATCAATGGCCTCAATTCTCCAATAAAAGACATAGACTGAATAAATGGCAAAGAAACAAAATCTATCTATTTTTGCTTTAAAGATAAGGTACCACATTAGAATGAAAAGATAGACAAAAATATTAACATCAAATGGGACCAAGAAGAAAGCAGATATCGCTATCCTAATATATGACAAAATAGACATTAATAATAATAACAACCTAAAGAGATAAAGAGGGAGACCATCAGTTAACCAAGAAGATGTTGCTACACATAAATTCATTAATAATAGATAATTTTGATACCCCACTTTCTCCATTTTACAGGTCACCTGGACAAAAAATAAACAGAAAAACATCATAATTAATTTTCATATATCAAATTGACTTAACAACTATCTACAGTGTACCTACCCAAAAACCAAAGAATACACATCTTCTGAGCAGCACATGAAAGCTTTCCTAAAGTAGACCACATCCACAGACAAAAAACAAATCTTTACAAAATCAAAAAACATGAAATCACTGTTTATATCTTTTCTTTGTTTGTTTGTTTGTTTGTTTTTCGAGACAGGGTTTCTCTTGTAGCTTTGTGCCTTTCCTGGAACTCGCTTTGAAGACCAGGCTGGCCTCAAACTCACAGAGATCCGCCTGCCTCTGCCTCCTGAGTGCTGGGATTAAAGGCGTGTGCCACCAACACCTGGCAATAAAACAAATCTTTACAAAATCAAAAAACATGAAATCGCTGTTTATATCTTTTCTGGCCATAATGCCATAAAACTTAAAATTGACAGCAAACAAATTTCTAATTAAAACACAAACTCATGGAGATTAAACAATTTACTACGGAATGATGAACAAATCAAAGAAGAAACCAAGAAATAAATTAAAAAATTTCCTAAAACTATATAAAATTGGAAACACAATACAATAAAACCTCTGGTGTGCCATTAGGGGTGAGCTTTGAAGTTTCAAGAGCCCATACTATTCCAATTGGCTCTCATTCCCTGTGCCTTGTGTTTGTTGTTTAAACATTCAAGCTCTCAGTTAATTCTCCAATGCCTACCTGTCCACCTGTTATCATGCTCACCACCCTAATGGTCATGGACTCACCCTCTGAGACTGTAAGCAAGCCCCCAACTAAATGCTTTCTTTTATAAGCTGCCCTGGTAATAGAATCCTTGTTGTGGAATATTATTTTAACTAAGTAAAGATGTGTTGCATATGTTTATGATGCAGAATGTTACTTTAACTGTGTAAAGGTTTGTTACTTTTGTTCATGTTGCATACTTTTGTTTAATGATGTAAGGATATGTGTTTAATTATGTGTTGCATCTGTCTAAGGCACTTGATTGGTCTAATAAAGAGCTGAACAGCCAATAGCTAGGCAGAGAAAAGATAGCCAGGGCTGGCAGGCAGACAGAATAAATAGGAGAAATCTAGGCTCAAAAAGAACAAGAGCAAGATGAGAACAAGGGAGAAAGAAAGGGACACGCCTGGGACAAGCAGCCAGGCAGCCACCAGCTAGCCAGAATTGAGAAGCAGTGAAAGTAAGATACACAGAAGGAAGAAAAGTAAAAAGCTGCAGAGCAAAAGATAGATAAAAGGAAACAGATTAATTTAAGTTAAAAGAGCTAGCCAGAAATGAACCTAAGCTAGGCCGAGCAGTCATAACTAATACTAAGTCTTGTGTCATGATTTGGGAGCTGGTTGGTGGCCCTAAAAGAAAAAGCCAGGTACAGGTCACACACTGGCTAGTTTTATGTCAACTTGACCCAAGGTACAGTTATCAGAAAGGAGGGAACCTCAACAGAGAAAATGCCTCCATAAGATTGGGCTGTAGGGCATTTTCTTAAACAACGATTGATGCTTTGTGTCATGGTGCTTTGTCACAGGAATAGAAACTCTAAGACAGGTCTCTTCACAGCAACAGAAAAGTAACTACAACAAATAGTAATTAAATGCCTTCTGGCTAAAAAGTGCCCAGGGCTCATAGTATTCACAGAAGAATTCTACAGAGCAGATCCGATCTTTCTTAAGCTTTCAAAAGAATAAAAACAGAAGAAACACTTCCAAATTCCTTCTATGAAGCCAGTATCAATCTAATACCCAAACCAGTTAAAAGACACAACAGAAAACTACAAGCCAATATTCCCTGATGAACTTACTCAAAATGCTAACTTAAGTAACTGCAAACAGAAGATAGACATACAACAAAATGATGATACACCATGACCAAGTTTCCTTTGACCCTGAAATGGAAGAACAGTTGAACATATGCAAGTCAACAAGTGGAATAAGCCACATAAATGGACTTAGAGACAAAAATAAACCACCAAGATCATCTCCATAGATGAAGAAAAATCCTTTGAAAAATATCCAATATGCTTTCATAATGAAAGTCCTAGAGAATATAGGGCTGGAGAAAACCTATTTCAACATAATAAAAGCCATATATGAGAAACCCACAGTCACCAACATCCTAAATGGAGAAAATCTTGAAAGAATCCCACTTAAGTCATGAATGAGACAAGGGTGTCCACTATCTTCAACACTGTGCTTGAAGAACTATCTGGAGAAATAAGGCAATAGAGGGACATTAAAGGGATACAAATAGGGAAAGATGTCAAATGATCCTTATTTGCTAATGACATGACGCTATATATCAGACATCCAATTACTCTTTCAGTCCAAAGTTCCAAACTCTTTCTCATTCCTCCAAAACAACATGGCCAGGGTCTCGCAGCAACAGTCCACTCTCTAATAGAAAATTCTGTGATAATAACATTTCTATTGCTGTGAAAAAATAAGATGACCAATGCGACTTTAAGAGAGGTTCATTTGGGCTCATAGTTTCAGAGGGTAAGAGTCCATCATGGTGGGACACTGCAGCAAGTAGCAGGCATGGTGGCAGGAGCAGGAGGCTTAGAGCTCATTTCTGCAACAGGGAATGTGCACACAAACACACACACACACACACACACACACACACAGGAGAGAGAGAGAGACAGAGACAGAGACAGAGAGACAGAGACAGAGACAGAGACAGACAGAGACAGACAGAGACAGACAGAGACAGAGAGAGCACTCTGGAAGTGGAATTGGCACTTGACTTTTCATCTCAAAGCCCTTTTCCAATGACATACTCATTCTATCAAGGCCATACCACTTAAACTTCATCAGACAGTGCCATCAACTGAGAACCAAGTGTTCAAATGTCCTACATTATGAAGGCCTTTCTCACTCAAACCACCAATAATACATTTTAAAGCAGTCATACATAGAATTCTCCAAGGAACAATGGCAAACACTTCTATAAATAAAATAGAAACTCTCAGTTAATAAATAGGTTACATAAAGAATAATCAAATATATTTTTAACTAAAAAATTACAATTTAAAAGTATACTGCATGGCTATATGTAAGAGATGAAAGAGAAGCGAGGGGAAGCCTTGGCTTGAAGATACAATAGAAATGGCACAATCTATACAGAAACAAAACAGTGTGAAAAGCAGATGAGCAGTGTCTCTGGGTCTGTGGGACAAAAGTCCGGCTGTCACTGGAATTCTAATAGTAGAATAAAGGGAGCATATTGTTCAAGAAAATATTTATAGCGATAATGGCCCAAAACTGAAATTTGGCAAATTCATCCAAGTTTTTTAAAAGATTAAGAGAATACAAAATAAGATATATCCAAAGAAATCCATACCAAGACATCTTAGAATCAAACTTCTGAAAAAAAAAGCAAAATGAGAAATTACTGACAGCAGGAAGAAATGAGGCATTATCCACAGGAGAAAAATTATCCAAACAGTGTCTTTCTCATCACAAACCATGGAGACAAGAAGCAAATGGCACATTTTGTAAGTGCTTAAGAATTACCCAATCTAAAAATATTCTCAAAGATACTACAGATTAAAAATATGAAATTATAAAAAAATTTCAAAGAAAAAGCATGCAGAAAATAAATCCTATGGCAGGCTTATCTCTGACATAAGGACATACTGACAATATATAAACATATAACTTCGTTTTAGACACAATGTATATCAGAAACCAAAGTAAAGATCATAATGGCATTTATGATAGCTGCAAAATTTAAATGCTTTGTTCTATATCTGACAAGGATTTTGTGTGTGTGTGTGTGTGTGTGTGTGTGTGTGTGTGTGTGTGTGTGTGTGATTATATCTCACTCTGGAGCCCAGGCTGGCCTGGGCCTCATCACTTCCCTAAAAACAGCTTCCCCAGTGGGATTAAAGGTGTATACCACCACAGCAGATAACAAACACATGTGACATACAGAGTATGTACACTACTACTGTGGTGGGTATTGTGTTCCCTGAAATATTGTGTGTTCCCCAAAATAAACATACTGGGGTCAGAGAACAGGCAGCCACTAGATCAAAGCCAAAAATGGTGGCTAGAAAATGGGTCAGAGCAAGCCAGAGCAGAAGCTGGGGGGTGGTGGTACACACCTTTAATCCCAGCACTTGGGAGGCAGAGCCAGGTGGATCTCTGTGTGTTCAAGGCCACTTTAGAAACAGCTAAGCATGGTGACCCATGCCTATTATCCCAGAAACCCAACCTTTAATCCCAGGGAGTGGGGACAGAAAAAGAAAGGAATATAAGGCATGAGGACCAGGAACTAAGTGAGTAAAGCATGTAGTTAGTTAAGCATTTGGTTGGTTAAGCGTTCAGGCTTTGGAGCAGCACAGTTCAGCTGAGATTCATGTGGAGGACGACTCAGAAGCTTCCAGCCTGAGGAAAAAGGATCACCTGAGGAACTAGCAAGATGAGATAGCTGTGGCTTGTTCTGTGTCTCTGATCTTCCAGCAATCACCCCAATAACTGGCCTCGGGTTTGTTTTTATTAATAAGAACCTTTATGATTCATGCTACATCGTACTAATAAAATTAAAAACCCAAATAATTAATAGACATAATCCTTTTTTGAAAATGTAGGGTCAATATAGTTAATGTTTTTATTCTCCCCAAACAGCTCTGAGCTGTAGCTCAGTTCCAATCAAAGTTCCTGCCTGAGAATTTGTTCACTACAGAATTTGTTTTACAAAGTCTTTTTGTTTTTCATACTTAGAACTTGTATAGCAGGGCAACGTGTTTAGAAGGGTCAAAACAATTTTGAAGAATCAAGCTGATTACTGCCACTGAGTTTAAGACATTGTGGAAAGCGTCAACTATCATAATAGTAGAGTCTTTGTGAAATTCAGGTATTGAGATGAATGAATAAGAGTCTTGTATATAGGTACAAAGAAATATTATGAACTGATACTTAACAGTTAAAAGGCAATTTACTGGAAAAAATATCCTTTGAAAAGTGATGCTGGCACAATTGGACATATATTTGCAGCTAAACAAACTTTAGCCTATAATACATAACTTATACAAAGGATAGGTCTAAATGAAATATGGAGCCAAATATAAAACATAAATTTATAAAAATTTTAAAACATGGCATAAAATGCTTACAGCTTTAGGTCAGGAAAATAATGCCTAGATATAACATCAAAGATATGATGCATAAAAAAAATCAGATTTCATTTAAAAATGTAATTTATTGATTGATTCTTTCAGAAATTCACATCATGTTCCACAATTCCACTCATTTCCCAATCCCTCCACATCTGCCCTTCACCCTTGCAGCATCCCTACCACCTCCTAAAAGAAAGATAAGAACAAAGAAAATAAGCACTTAAGAAGACAACAGCATGAGGGGTCTGGAGCTGGGGAGGTGGCTAGCATGGGGGAAAGCTTCTGCTCCAACAAGCCTGAAAGCCTGGGTGTAGATTCTGGGAACCCAGGAAAAAGCTAGAAGCCAGAGACAAGGGTCTGTTACCCCAGCACTCCTCCGGCACAGTGGCATATATTTTTACATAAACACTGGGTGAAAATTTGATACCGCAAGACAGAACTGCTTCAACACTTTTCAGAGATGACCAATATTTTGATTTATTATAGTCACTGCTAAGAATATTGCTTAGCATGAAATGCCAGAAATCTGTTTTGGAACATCTAGGTAATTAAATTCTGTCCTAATCTCAAGCCAAATTCTATTTAATGGCTTTTTTTAATGAAGCAAGTCAGCAACTCAAATAGCAGTTTTTAAAACCACTCAAAAAAATAAAATTTAAAACAAATACTAAATATGAAAATGTTAAAAAGTCCTTGTTTTCCACAATACAGAGCACAAAATTCTGATGTACATTAAATCACTGCAATTGTATAACTTAAAATGTTCCATTTTGTTTATTTCTTTGTTTGAGATGAGGTTTTGCTATGGATTCTTGGCTGGCCCAGAACTGACTATGTAGACCAGGCTGGCCTCCAACCTGCTGAGAACCTCTTTCTCTGCCTCCCAAATGCGAGGATGAGATGCGTGAGCCACCGTGCCTTCAGCATTCCTTATGAAGAATAATTCATTACTTTTTACTAATATCATGAAAATACTAAGTAATATACAATGATTTACTAAAAGATAACTATATAATAAATGGCTACTTACACTAATGAATTTAAACAGGCTACCAAAAAAATTTTTTAATGGTTTAATAATGACTCAGCACTTCATTCAAAGAGCTATTCATGATGTAGCAACACCTCAGTGTAAACAGATTAGGCTTCTAAGAGTTACCAAACTTTCTTTAAATAGATGCTTTACATTTTCTTTTATTTCATTAATGAGTAAAATACTACCCAAAATCTATCTCTTCTAGTTAATGTTTACCTGAATTTTCTTGAATAGATTGACTCTTAACAGCCAGTTAGAGAAGGTCTCTTGTTTTTTTTGTTGTTGTTGTTTTTGTTTTTGTTTTTTTCATGTTAAGATTTTATTCACTGATTAAAACACAAGCAATGCTGATTATATATTCCTTGGTATTTTAAACCTACTAAAAACTCTATGTGAAGATATTTCTTTTTATTGACTTACCAAATTGTTTCTTGTTTAATTCACATACAAAATTAAGGGAGTACTGGTCCATGCTACAAATTCGATGAGCTTTGGAAATATGTTTAGTGAAAGAATGGGGTTACAAAGATTATATGAAAAATTGATAATAGGCAAATCTAAAAAGAGAGAAAATAGACTAGTATGTAATTGGCTAGGGTTAGAAAAGTAGATGGAAGGGTTAGTTGTATAGGCTTTTGCAGAGGCTATGAAAATGTCCTAAAATTAACTGTAGTGATAGATAGTGTAGAAATCTTTGAATATGCTTTGAATTATAGTTAATATGAGAGAATTATATGGTTTCTGAATTATAATTCAATAAAGCTATTTAAAATCAAGAAATGTTTGCACTAATAATTTATGTAGTCTGGAAAATAATTTTCATGGTAAGAGACTTAGTTATTGGCATTCAATATTCAGCTATAATAGAAAACACTGTACTTGAGGAAGGAAAGAAGAATATACATTTAAATCTGACATGATCATGTCCTTAAAAATTTCACATTATTTAGAAAAGGATCAACATTTACACATATTATATAAATAAAGAAGCTTTCAGAGTACAGCCAAGAATAATCAATGACAGTTTTAATTACAATGTGCCACATGATATGAAACTATAGCAAGCTAAACAATATCTAAACATAAAAACTGCTTTATGATTCACATGTCAAAAATTTACTCTTAACAAAAAAAGGGCAGTTAAGTAAAAGAAGAGACATTATATTGGTATAACTCTTTTTTTTTTTTTTTTTTTTTTTTGGTGTCAAAAGAAAACAAGTGCTCTTTCTTTGCCAAGCTAAATATAATAGGCCGTGAATTATAAGATCAAGCAAGCAAACTATATGTTTTCTAAAATATGAGTATCCTTCATCAAGTTTTATACTTAGGGCAGCTAAAAGACCTATGTGGAGGATCAGCATTAAACCCAAAGGACAGGTACTGCAAGACAAGAAAGCAAGCAATTCCCTCGTGTCTTTTGCAGGTCACTACCAAGGACCATGTTAGCAGATCCACACCAGACCCTTAACAGGCAGTTCTGCTGCTACCAGTAATTAGCTTGGACAGCTCTGGCTCCAAGAGTAGCAGCAAGGCTACACCATAATGAGCTCAGCTGGGATTAGCAGGACAGGGCAGGGAACCAAGAGAGCTCAGGCATTCTGCATTGCGTATATATCTAGGAGATCAAACAAGGATGGCTGGCTAGGTTATCCCCTCTCCACCTCATTCCAAAAATGAAGCACGGCAGTGTCTAAAATACAGGCTAATGAAGAGCGACACTCTCAACAGATGAGAGCCACATTAATTAACACAATCCCTAGATCATATTATACAGTTTCTGTTAGTGCTAGCAAATGTGCAACTTGTTATTACATAATTATTTATCTATATACATACATACATATACAGTCTTATTTACAAATCTCAGATAATTTCATTTTCAAGTTTTAAAATGTACTTCTCTAGTAAGACTTTGAGTAACAAAAAATTTCTTAGATTACCTATCTAATTTTCTGTTGTTATAAAGAAACTCACTTTTGCACCATCAACTCTCGGTTTTCTTTTTTGAAATACGCCAGTTCACTCCACACAGCATCTGCGTCTTCCTGTCCAAGTTGCTGAGGGTGTGCTCGCTTCACTTTTCTAGTTTCAGACCTACTTTAAAGTGAAAAATTTGCAGCATATTCAAAGTGCCATAAAGTTTATTTATACATTCCTTAAAATTCAGAACTATCCAATGACCAAATCTCAGTTACTAATTTAATTTTACTGTTTCTTAGATGACTTTCCAAATACCTAAGCATGTCAAAATTAAAGTCCTATATCATAATTTCCTAAAGCTAAATTGCTACCATGAAAAGAAAACTTTTAAGTAGGCATATGATATTAATAAACCTAAGGGTTTATTTCTCTCATTCATTCTAGTATAATAGTAATAAAACTTAGTCTGTAGGATTATATGTATAGAAAAAAAGACACAAGCAGTTGATTAACCTAGCATTTGCTGACATCCGATCTGCATGTGGTAAAGATGCCCTATCCCAGACGCGTTATTAAGAGGGACTATGTGGGACAGCAGATTGCAGTCTTGTAGGTGTCCCTGCAGCTGGGGGAGCAGAGGTTAAAGCTGGGGAAAGCTGCTCTATCACTGCTTCACGGAGACACAATGTGAACCATTTCCTATTCATCAAAGGAAAAGATTAGATGGGACAATTATCTACACATGAGGCCAAATGCCCTTTATAGTTTCATTTTCTGTACATAAAACAAACTTCACTTCAAGTTTTTAAAAGTGCTGTACTGGCCAATTTAGAAACGACTTCTCTACAGAACAGACCAATGTGCATCATCAACAGTGCCCTAAAGGATCCATCTCAAAGTGGGAGGGAAGTAGATTTTCTGTACTCATTCAGTCCTTTGCCCTCTGTTGATACTGTTAACAAGGGAGCAACTTACGACTAACCAAGATCTGAACACCTGTTCAGGGCAATTGAACTGAGACTGCCAATTCATTCAGATAAGCTGAAGTTAAAAAACTGATGGGTAGTAAAGATCTTCAAACTGCAGATTAGGTTGAAATATTTTTAAGGTGGTTAACTATACATGTAGGTTTCATATTTCTACTGTCTTTCCATTAAAATATAAATACTTTGGGGGTTATAAAATTTTTAACACCAGTATTTTATTTATTTAAAAGCAGTTCTTCAATAATATGGATATTAACTGGTTTTACTTTGAAGTATAGACTTTTATTAAGCTATTCTATTGATAGTAAAGACATACACTACTCATAATCACCTTCTGCCAATGACATCTGTAAATGATAGGAAAATCTATAGTTATGGCTAGCACATTTTTCTGTTTTCATTTGTTATGTTCTCCACTAAAATACTCACAGTAAAGATTTGACTACCAAATAATTTCTCTAAAACCAAACAAAAGCCATTAAAACACCTATGTAATGCTCTCCATTCCATTTAATATTTAGGGAAATGCCTTTATGAGCCATGTAACTCACATGCCACTGTCTTCTTCCCACTGTTTTAATTGCTCTTTTACTGCTCTGTAGTTGGTGTGTAACATCTGTAGCCTTTCCTTGCGTTTTTCATGGGCATCTCTTAGCTCATCATTTTCTTGGCTCTATAGGACAGAAAAAGCAAGTGTATTAAGTATGAAGAGCTGTTGATATAATGGTTCAAAAATTACTCATCTAGAGATAAAATTTGAGGGAAAATTATTTTATTAAAAATATAAGGACATTAGTCATAGTTGGAGAAATTCCTAAGGCCATGGATCCGTAATTCACATGTAATAAAGCCCAGGGATTTCACCGCAGGGGGAGAACAAGGATGGACATATGCTATAAACAGTATAACTTAACATTCAGGTTCTACCATGAAGACTGCAAAGGGGAGAAATAAGCTTAGTGGTCTTGAAAAAGTCACAATAAAAACCAAGCCATTACTTTTGACATCAACACATAGATTAAATTATACCAGTCAACAATGTTTAAATGTACAACAGATGAGGGAAGTATTCATTAGAAATAGCCATATTACAAAGCCCAATCTCTTGGTCCTCAAAAAATGTATTTGTTACTGTACTATTTATGAACTGTTTCTCAAACTAAGATTCTGTTCCCCATGAGAACTACAAATAAAAATAAATAAAAAATTTGAAAAGCTCTTTAGCCCATTTTTAATTGTATTGTTCAGTATTTTGATGTCTGGTTTCTTGAGTTCTTTATATACTTTGGAGATCAGTCTTCTGTCAGATAAGGGGTTGGTGAAGATCTTGTCCCATTCTGTTGGCTGTCTTTTTGTCTTATTGACCGTGTCTTTTGCCCTACAAAAGCTTCTCAGTTTCAAGAGGTCTCATTTATTAATTGTTGTGCTCAGTGTCTGTGCTGCTGGTGTTATATTTAGGAAGTGATCTTCTGTGCAAATGTGTTCAAGAGTATTTCCTACTTTCTCTTCTATCAGGTTCAGAGTAACTGGATTTATGTTGAGGTCTTTGATCCACTTGGACTGAGTTTTGTGCATGGTGACAGAAATGGATCTACACCACCCACAAAGAATCAGACCACATGCATGACAATGCTAAAAGGGAAAATTAAAATTTCAGAAGTAAATAGCAATTTAAAAATAGGTTTCTTCAAAGAGAATTTGCTTGTGAATAGAAGCACGCCCCAAGTAGACCTGGAACTCCACTGGGATTTGCAGAGCTTCCCCTCTGTAAACACTGAGGCCGGGGGGGGGGGTGGGGGTGGGGGATTGAAGTTTTGTTTCTCTGCCCTTGATCTGTGAGGGCTGAGAGCAGGCTGTGACTCTTTCTTCTTAGTCCACGATGTGTGAAGCCCAGCCTTAAGACTGAGCCCTTGAAGCCCAGTTTTTTCCAGTGACAAAGAATCTTGCTTTTTCATCTTGTCAGACATAATCACCTGCAGATAAAGTCATTTGCTCTTTAAAAAAAAAAAATTACAAAAGCAATCAGGGACTGGAGAGGTGACTCAATAGTTCAGAGTGCTTACATAACCATGGTGCCTCACAACCATCTACAACTCAAGTTCAATGGCATCTGATACCTTCTTCTGGCCTTCATGAGCACCAGACACATCATACACATCATACACACATACATATCATACAATACACAAACACACACACACGGGCAAAACACTCATACTCACAAAATAAAAAGTATGAATCTTTAAAAGCATACTATTTCTGTATGATAAACTCTTATGGTTAATTGCCAGTGGAAACAGGTTCTCTCTACTTCTTTTTCTACAAAACACAGAATAGGAAACAAAGGCCTACAGGCAGAAGCCTGGCAGCGGGCCTTCCCTAGGGACATACACAGCAAAATTAAGCATCTTTTATCATCCCTTCTCCAGGTATTAACAGGGATAGCCTTATCGTTTCAATTCACTTTTTTCTTGGACGCTTACTGTTCATCTATGTTGGAAGATAATATCTATAGTTTGTATTGCTTTACTCCAACTCTATCTCACAAGTATTGGTATTATTCATTCTGTTTTTATTATTCTTCTAGTAGAATCTCTTAAATGGCTATCAGAACTACTGGAGTCAGGTGCATGGCAAGAAGATTTTATAGCAGAGGAAAATGAAAAGTTTTGATAAAGACTAAAAGCATGAGAGTGGCATTGCTTAACTGGGGGTATTCTGAAAAATCATTATCTAATAAGAGTTTTTAGAATAGTTTGAAACCAGTGCTGCAAACTTGTTAAAAGCAGCATACTTTAATACCAGAAATAGCCATTAAAAATTAAAATGCTTATTTTAATATTGTGGCAGACATTTAAATTTAGGGTGTATCAGTTTCTTTATACTTAAAATAGGAGCTATTTATATCTCCCGTATGGAATAAAGAATGAATTTAAACTTACATTTTTCATACTATATTTACTAAACAATCTAAACACCAGTTATTTTATTAGGAATTTTAACAAGCTATGTTAGAAATTCATTAATAAAGTAATTTAACTATAAGAAATATTTAGAAGAGATTAAGGTCAAAGTACTTTTCAAAAATAAGTTTATAGCTAAACTATGTAAAACAAAACTTTCTACAATAGCTTGCTGTAATTATTTTTCATGGGATCAAATCTATCCCCAATAATTTCATATTGTACAATTAGTTTTTGAAAAGTTCTTCTAAGTTTTCTATGCTAACTATACAGTCCACAGCTCTAAAGGATAAGAAGTCTTTATAGGAGATCAATGATTTGTTTTAATTTTACTTTTCTCTTCATTGATGTATAATATTCCAGTGCTGATGTAATTCGTACAAAGTTCTTAAAATTTAAACTATTAGAAAGTGAATTCAAATCAAAGATTATTATTAGTAGTAGTATTTTGTTTGTTTGTTTTTGTTTTTCGAGACAGGGTTTCTCTGTGTAGTTTTAGTGCCTGTCCTGGATCTCTCTGTAATCTAGGCTAGCCTGGAACTCACAGAGATCCGCCTGGCTCTGCCTCCCGAGAGCTGGGATTAAAGGCATGTACCACCACCTCGTGGCCGAAGATTAAACAATCAGTTAATGATAATATTTAAATATACTTTTAGTCACATAGGTGGTTTTATAGAACTCATGTGCCTTTAGAAATAGAGTTACAATGGTATAAAAGTATAAATATGGGATACATTTCACTTCTCCCTTATTCAATACTTTTAAAAAGATATAATCTAAGTTTGTATATCAAAAGGTGATTACCTCAAAAGGAACTGTGAAAATGAATAAGCAAAGACTCTTTATAACCTCACATATATAGCCTTTAATTCTAATCCTGTAACTCCTATTCCATATATAATAGTGAAAATAAAAACAATAGCATTTTATCAGAGAAATAGTGCCACGACAAGCCACACAACAAACTCAAGTATAAGGACTGATATATTTTATGTAATTAACTACTAAATCTTCCTAAAGGACACAAAAATATCCCACAGGTAGCCACTGAATTAGATCCATTCGTTGGATCATTCTATAAAACATTTTCTAAATATTTTCTATAATTTTTTTTCTGAAATGGCTAAGGACCCTGAAACATTAGGAACTGGAACTAAGTAAACTCCATCCAGTGACTTTTCTCCATGATTTTGCATATTCCCTATTTTTTTTTTAATTTCAGAAGAAGAGAAGTGATTCTTAATCTACTCTTCTGGATTGGTTAAAGGCTACTTGGTAAAATAAGGTGACTTAGGAGCAGAAATTCTGTTCAAAAAGCAGTCATTTGGTCTTTAGGGAACAAGAACACATGTGTAGGGAAGTGAGCAAAATATTTTTTTCTTTTTATCTTTGTTCTTTGAGAATTTCATGCATGTTAGTTGAATCTCGATGAAGGTGACATGGAAATAACAGAAGTAAACTATTCTCAGCAGAAGCAGATTGTCTTTGAATCTCAACAAGAGAGGACACCAGTCTCTCAGCCAGAGAGGAGAGGGTAACCATGAGGCATGGGTGAGGGTAGGAGGTGTTAATAGGATGGAGATTCCATCTACAGGTCCATTCCCCTGATGTCTCAGAGTACATAAAAATGGAAGTTGGTATATTGAGTTTATCGCTAACTTCCCCAGGTGTTATCAGTCAAGTCAACTTTCCTGTCCAGTTTCTCAGCCCACCTGAGGCTTTCAGCTCATTAACCCTTCAATTCACGCCCATAAGACAGTTCAATCATATCCACCTCCTACTTCCCTTCTCTAACCCCTACCAGCTCCATGCTCCCCTTCCAACTTTATGTTCTTTCTCTTCTTCTTTCTATGATAACCCATTGTGTTAAAAAAAAAAAAAAAAGTTCATGAATCTTCAAGAATTACATTAGGAATACTTAATTTTATCAAAATGTATAAATTTCCTATATATCAGGGCTATAAAAAATACACATAAACTGTATGCCCTAATCAGCATTTTTTTTGTCAACTTGAGACAGTTTAGAGTCATTTGAGAGGAATATTTTGACTGAAGAATTGCCTAGGTCAGATATGGCCTGTTGGCAAGTCTATGGAAGATTATCTTGATTCTTAACTTACATAAGGTCCAGCCCAGCGTGGGTGGCACCATCCATAGGCAGGTAGTCTTGAACTATAAAAGAAAGCTACTACATAAGGGGCCATAAGCTCAGCCAGAAAGCTAGCCAGCATATAGCTGTCCTCCATGGATTTTGCCGCAGGTTCCTGTCTTGACGCTCCTCAGTAGTGGACTGTGGTGTAAAGAATTCCTGGAAAGATGCTGTCTGCACAGGCATGGACTTTTAATTTCAGTGAATACAGAGTTTGGAATATTGTTGATCAGATATCCTAATTATAATTTCCCTCAGGCTATCTTTAACACCCCAAAGAGCCTTCTTGGCTACCGAAGAGTCTGACCTAAAATCCTGATTAACAGATAAAAAAAAATCTTTACAATGTATTAACAAAACCCCAATCTCTACCAAAAGCCTAAGAATGCTATCAGATAACATTTGAAGCACAGAGTTAAGATTCTTTTGTTGTAACTACCCACTTACTGTTTCCACCAATGTATTTTTAAAATTCCCTAATTTATATCTTTCTTTGTTCTGTTATAAAACTACTTCCTCACTGGGGGGTTATATTTAGGGAGACCTAGATATATGTTTCCTGGTTTATGATCACTCAAATATGGCTACAGAATAACCTCTCATTCCCTTTGAGGAGTGGGTTGTATTGTTTTTGTTTTGTTTTGTTTTGTTTTGTTTCTGTCTTTTGGCATTGACAGTGACCTGCAAATGTAAGTCAAGTAATCCTTTCTTCCCTCAAGTTAGTTTTGGTCAGGATGTTTCATCACAGAAACTCAAAGACTTCATTAACAAATATACTGTTATTAAATGCCATGGAAAGGTGTTAATAGAATCAAGTAGCCAAGAGCATAAAACTCAGCAGAGGAGAGATTCTAGCATATATGAACAAAGAACTAATAGGGTTTCTTGAAGCTCTAACGTAGACATTCATGTTGCATCTGTAAGTTGTTAGAGCACCACACTCATGAATTCAGGGTTATGGGAAATATTTGTTATTCAATAACTTATCATTTTGCATATTTTAGCATATTTATTTTAACATTGTTCATCATCTTGAAAGTAAATACACCTATAATACAAAAGGAGAGCAAAATATGTCAATATTTATACAAAATTAATAACAATATAATATGCAAAGTATGCAGATTCAATAAAGTACCATTTTAATATTTCCAAAGTATATGTATGTATATATATATATATATATATATATATATATATATATATATATGTTACATGAGCTAGCAATGAAGTTAATATCTCTCTTTCATCCTTTAATTGACCTGGATAATAAACTTAGTGCCTTACAGCTCCCTGGAGACCATAGTTTTTGTGTTTAGTCTATGGAATCTTCCATAGAACAACAACATTTGTGGAAGTACTAAGATATGTGACATAACCAAGTATATATGATAAATGTGTCTATACATATCTACAGATTAATAATGCACATTATACTAAAGGCTCATGAAAAAGAAATATTTTAATACTTGGTTTACAATAACAATTTAAGCCTGAACCATTTTTCCCTCAACCACACTCTGATTGATTTCTGGAAAAGTACTATTCCATAGAACAGCAAAGGCCATAACAAAAATTCAACATATATTAATGAGTAATAGCCTAAAAAGCAAGAAAACAGAACAAAATATTTCAAAATCTAAATACTTATATATAGGTGCCCCTTTTTCCATCCTCAGAGGGGGAAAAAAACATGTTGTGTCCTATTCCTGATATGTTAGAACGTGATCTTTTCTTTGAGATAGGATTTATACAAAGGTAACTAAATAAAAATGAGATCATTAGGTGGGTCCTAATCTAATAACATTCTGTCTTAGTTAGGGTTTCTATTGCTGTGAAGAGACACCATGACCACAGCAACTCTTATAAAGGAAAACATTTAATTGGGCTATCTTACAGTTCAGAGATTCAGTCCATTATCATCATGGTGGGAAGCAAAGCAGTATGCAGGCAGACATAGTACTAGAGAAGGAAAGTTCTATATCTTGATATGGAGGCAGCATGAGGAGCTGGTGTGTCATACTGGGCATAGATGGAATATATGAGATCTCAAAGCCCACCTTCACAGTGACACACTTGCTCCAAAAAGGTCACACCTATTCCATCAAGGCCACACCTCCCAATAGTGCCTCTCCCTATGGGCCAAGGATTCAAACACATGAGTCTATGGGGCCATTCCTACTCAAACCACCCCTTCTACAATGGTAAAATAGAGACACAGGGACAAAGACATATAGGAAGACAATGTGAAGACATTGGGGAAATGCCACCTATAAAGCCAGGAATATCTAAACAACAAGAAATGAGGAAGAAGGAATGGGACTAACCCTCAGCAATCAGAGGAACTGGTGTGGCTGATGCCTTGCTTTTTAGCTGGCCTAGCCTGTAGAACCTCAAGATAATTCATTTCCATTGTACTAAGTCACTCAGTTTGTAGTACTGCCTTACAGCAGTCCTAGAGAAGCAGACACATTTATTATCATCACTGTTACCATTACTATTTGTGGTGCAGGCAATAGAAGCCAGAGCCTTCCAAACACTGAGCCTGGATTCTACCACTGAGCTATATCTCCCAAGCCAGGTGTGGAAAATTTAACTCCCATTATGAAGTATTAAGACAGCAGAAACTTAGTGTGACCTCATGCTTAGAGGTCTAGTCTATGTGAGACAAGTGAGATTAGACCAGTTTTCTTTTCTTTTTCAGTGAAGACCTCAAGACTGAATTGCAGTGGCTTAGTAGGAAGAGAGAGAGCACATCATACATGAGCCTGATGACTTTTCCTGAGGAAGGTTATGGGGATCTCACCATGTGTAGGACCTGGTACCCTAAAGAAACCACTTATCTCTGGTATTGTGTTAGTAGCAAAAGCATACACTAATTAAGTGATTAAAGCAGACAGCATTCCTCAATCTGTTGAAAATCTCAGTAATAAAACAAGATTTTTCTATATGTTTGACCATACAGAGACACTGTCTTCCCTTGTCTTTTGATTCAAACTCAGACTTTAACATCAACTTACAGAGTGTGTCCTGGTTCTACAGCCTGAGGACTCAGACTGGAACTATACTGTTGACACTCTTAGACCTCCAGTTCCTAACTACAAATCTATAACTTCTATAACTATATGAATCAATTGCAATTTAAATAAACAACCCTGTATAAAAATATGATAGGGATGAATATATGTGTATGTGTGTGTGTGTGTGTGTGTGTGTGTGTGTGTGTGTGTATATATATATATATATATATATATATACATACATACATACATACATACATACATATACATATACACACATGCATGCATACACATGTATATACTCTTTCTTTCTTTCTGACATAGTCTGATGAAGTATCTCAGGTTGGCCTTGATGACATCACATAGCTGAACTTCTAGCTCTCCTCCTCCTCCTGAATGCTGAGATGGCAGGTGTGCTCTAGGGTCCAGTTTTATCTAGAGCTGGGATTAAACTGAGGACTATGTGCTCTCTTGGCAAGCACACTACCAGCTGGTCTGTATCCACACATTCTTAGCTAAAGACAAGGACCAAGAGGACAAGCAACACATTGTGTCTTAGCAAGTTGCATAAGAATTGAATAATACATGCTGACTAATTAAAATGATCAGTTAATTCCTTGTGTAAACAAATAAATAGACTCCAATATTTTTCTGCATTCTTTGTAAACTAAACTAAATGTTGGATGACATAATCTGCCTTTTCTTTTTGGTGAAAGAATATATGATCATTTTTGTTTGTTTTAGAAGAATAGTTTAACTATGAACAAACATAAATAATGGAGAAAGGCAGAAAATTATTATTTATAGTGCATATATAACTATATCTCTAAACCAATTTTGATCTAGGAACAACATAAACTAGGCAAAAAAAATTCCTTAAGAATAACTATATACTACATAAAAAAGAATAGAGTATTTAGGACTGCAAGAAGGCTCAAAGGTATAGTGCTGGCCACACATAAGACCCCAGGCTCAACACAGAGCATTGCAATAGGAGAGGCTGTGGAGAATCAGTTATATGAGAGATACCAAAGGAGTGTAAGACTTCAGGTACCTGTGGATGAAGAATGAAAAAATCCATATCAAAGCCAGAGAAGAAAATTAAAGCCCTCCAGGGCCTGGGAATGTAGCTTAATGGTTAAGTACCTGTCTAGCAAGTGTGAAGCTCTAGGTTCATCCCCAGCATCACAAAAATAAGTAAACAGATAAATAGACGAGCCAGAGAGACAGACCCCCCATACAGTCACATAAAACTAGCTAACTATGCACTAAGAATTTCCTCTCATAAACAAAGCTCACTGAATATAAATTAGGAAGTATGTACTCTCAAAGACAAAGCAATAAGGTATATGCTTCTTAAAATGGGCATAGAATGAATTTAAAGACCACATGAAATGTTCTGTAATAAATTCAGTTGAAATGTAAAAATAATTTTTGGTATTTTTAACTATGTGTTTGCATTTGCTTTGTTTTGTTTTTGCAGGCTTGGAGATCAAACCCAAATCTGTGCATGCATTAGGTAAGTGCTCCACCACTGAGCTAGCTACATCCGTAGCTCTATCTGATTCTTATGTAAAAGTAACTTTATTATCAAATTCATTGATTTAGAATCACCTAGGAGACAGGACTCTTGGTATGTCTAGGAGGAGATTTCCAGAGAGGTTCACCTGAGAAGGGAAGATCTACCCTGAATCAAAGCAACACTACCATCCCATGCATGGAGGTCCAGACCAACTAGCATTCAGTGTTCATTGTTTCCTCTATAAAACAAGAAAAGTAACTAATACATATTTACAAGTAACCTGAGCAAAGTGAATACGGTATTTAATCCAATTTATTCTTAAAATATTTATCATATAATAAACAATAGGAAATTCTTTTTCTACTATCTGTGGTGTTGTGTTTTTGTGTCTAAAATAATGTAATAAATTTATTCCCAATTTTATTTGAAATTAATGAATAAGTATTCAATTTTCAAGTAGTAAATATTTTTACTACTTTATAATCCTAAGAAATCTCTTTTAAAGACTGTTTTTACATAATAATTAAATTCAGAAAGGAAAAACATGTGAACTGTATCCTTGTTGTTTATATTTATCTTTAAATGGTTTTAATTAAAGAAACGGTTTAATGTTCACCTTTAGCTGTAGTGTCTTCTCTAAGTTTTCAATCTTTCTTTCAGCTTTGTTCAGCTTCCTTAGCTCCTCGGAATCCAGGAAAGTGCTCTTTGGGGACAAAGACCTTGAGCGTTTCACAGGTGGTTCCTAGAGAATAAAACAAGGACATGGTTGAACTGTCTGAAACACTGGATTATGAAAGACATGCAAAATTAAAGAACAAGTAATTTTGAATACTAATAATGAATTATAAAAAAAAAAAAGTCCTGCATGGAATACCCGAGAAATAACAAGCAGAATTACCACAGTGCTGCAGCTAAAGGTTTCTCTGTGACTCGTTAATGAGAATATTCATTTACATTTACATTGTTTCTTTCAGAATAATGATGTCCCATTAGGGAAGACTAAAGGGTTATAGACTCAGAAATGCAAGAAACCTCATTACAAAGGAGGGGATAGAGGCTGGTCTAATTGCTCTATAAGGGTCCAAGGTTACACTTGATAGGACAACCAGAAACAAGAGGGAAAGGATTTTTTCCCCTTTGAAATAGTTTAACACACTGTGAAGTTGAAGGAACAATATGCTTGAGGAATATAAATACAACAGACAGTAGATCTTATACCATAATGACCATATGGTCATTAACTGTAATGTGGCCAACTAGAGACAAGAATGTGTGTTTATATTATGTAGCTCCATATACCAATCTGGAGACAGAATGCAGGAAAATGGCTATAAAGCTGGGCAGCAGTGTTCCCTTTTTATGCATGTCCTTACAAAAAAAGAAAGAAAATGTTTAAAATACACCTGTTCGTTCTTTCTTGGATTTGGAGATGAAAATAGTTTATTTTCAAACTTTAGCAATATAGCAAGTAACCAAATTTGGCCCTATAACTGTTTTTAATCTTAAGAATGTGTTCTTTCATTTAAATAAGGCTTGGGAAACTACCTCAAAATTATAAGAGCTGCAAAGTAAGTGATATTATGATGAAGAAATAAAATCCACGCTTGTGAAAATTACTAACAATACTATAAGGCATAAGTAACACTGCCATGGGTACACAGATCAGTCTTATTTAAAATGCTTCCTTCATCAAGGCAACTTGTTCTAATCATTAAAAAAAAGGGGGGGTTGGGGGACTGGAAAGAACCCAAAGCAATCATCCTCAGTTTGTGCTTACACAAAACACTCTTCTGATGTAACAGGTGTGAGGAAAAAAATGTTTAAAATGCCTTGCTTTTAGGAAAAGTTACTTCAACTTATATATAACCTTTCTATCAGTGAATATGCTATAGCATATTCTGCTGCATAACATAAATATATAATGCTTACCAAAAGAAGAAAGAAAAAGAGGAGTAGAGAAGTTTAGAAAAATATGCCTTGTAAAATTTGCTGATTTATCTTTATTGCTACCCTTTGAATCTCTAATAAAACAATTAATGTTGAAATATCTCAGTATTTTATATTCCCTGTGTCTTGTACTTTACATATCATACTGGAACAAAAATGAATATTATATACATTTCCTTTTACTTAAAATGACAAATTTAAGTAACTACATTTTACAATAAACTCTATCAAGTAGATGAGGCATACTTACCAAAAGCAAGTAAGTTTTTATTTCAATATATACAAGGAAAGAAATGTGTGCTTCTGTTTTTGACTTCCTCCCTTGCCTTGCCAGCCTCCTCCTGACAAATGAGTAAGATGAGAGAACATCTACCTTGCGTTTTCTGGCAGTGCTCTTCCCTGAGAAACTCTGGGCAGGGGGTCCACTCTCCAGCAACTTCTCATTTGCCACCTTCAGTTCCTTCTGTAAACACTCAATTTCAGACTTCTGTGAGACCATTAATGTTTCCAAGCCTGATAATGATGGCTGTTGGGACAACTGTCATTTAAAGTTTACGTGTCAAACCCCACATATGATATTTTATTTATATCATTTAAAAATATGGGTACATTTCTATTACATCATATAAATCATAAACATTCTTGGGAAAATCCATTTTAGCAGCAGATGGTAGGCTATAAGAGATTATAGAGCCCAGCTCAGTCATCATATGCACAAGGCCCTGAGAGAGATCAAGACCTAAATATCTAAACTCCCTTTATCTAAACCATATCTTTTTAATAGTGATCTTTTTCAGCTAAAACACCAAGGATCTATACAAATGTCTTCATAAGTAGTGTTGTCATATAGATTTGCAGAAAAACCTTTACATTGAAGCTCCATGACATATACAGATATCTAAAATCTATGAATCAATCACAAGAAGTTTGTGGCTATAGAGAAGTGTCTCATCCTTCTACCATCCAGAGACTGAGTCACAAGAGCAAAGGGCAGGAATCCAGGGGAGGAAAGCACCAGCACCATGGAGAGCTAGCTAGCCTATGAACTGTCACAAGTTTATAATCACACTTCAACAGTTCTGAGACATTTGACAATCAATTTCCTACTTAGGATTCTCTTTAGAAATCTACTCATATGTCATAAACTGCTGGTGGTTAGCCCCAAATTTCAATAATAGAATTCCCAGGAAACCTGCTTATGAAAACTAGCTTTCTATGATGTTTTACCATTTTCACTGAATGATCTGAGACCACAGAAAGCCATGTACAAATACATGTCCAAATTTATCACTTCTTTCACAAAAGATTAAATACAGAATCATTATGAAAATGGTGTTTTCACTGATTTAACCTTTTTAAAGATTTATGTATTTGTTTCATACATATGTGTTTGTGCCTGAGTATATGTATGTATGTGTACCACATGCATGGAGGAACCCCAGGAAGGTTGGAATAAGACATCTGATTCTGGAATAGGACTACCCTGGGACTGTAGTCACTAAGCATGGGTGGCTATAAACAACCATGTGGGTGCTAACAACTGAATCCAGGTACTCTGCAAAAGCAGCAAGTGATCCTAATTCCTGAACCATCTCTCCAGTCCATTTTTGTTTACTTAATCACATTAAAATGCCAAATCATAGGATGTTAATACTATCAATATGGATCCAGTAGCCCTGAAAATCTTTTTATAACTTTAATTATGCACAATCCCATGCTTCCCAAATGATATTACCAAGAACTTTGACAACATAAAAACACATAATGTACACACATGTATATAATGTGTGTGTGCCTATCTGTATATGTACATTCTGAACAAAGGTAATACCACTTTGTTCCTATTTCTGTTTTCAAATTCAATAGAACAGAAAAAAATTCCCAATCCTAACATATAGTTTGGGGAGGAGAGAACTATTTTTATTTGTATGCTTTTACATTTAGAATTTCTTGGCATTTAAATCACCTGATTAATATCCAAGGGTTCATTTACCATGCTTTGAACATTTCCTTCAGAGTTGTTTGCCTTGTACTGTCAAAAATCACACATCACTTTCTTTTGGACAATCTTAACACACTTTTCTTCCATAGTCTAAGTGATTTGCCCTTTTTCTTTTTCCTCCTATTTTAAGCATCATGCTGTTTTTATTCTTTGATTTTTCTCCTCCTATTAAAATCAACCATATGCTGTTCACAAATATTTCATCGCCTGACAAACTAAACATATTTAAAAGTTATATTGCTCTTCTCTATGTCACCATCAAATATTACAAAAGAGATATACACATATATGTGATATATATAATATATACAATAAATAACACTGGTTATCATATGTTATATACTATATACATTATGCTATACATTGCTATATTAGATTATATGATATGTCTATTATATAGTATTGATATTATCCAAGATAGGTTTTGTGTATTCCTAGATGTCCTAGAACTCACTCTTTAGACCAGGCTGGCCTCAAACTCAGACATCCACCTGCATCTGCCCCCTAAATTATGTTATTATATGTGCTACCAGATCTGGCTACAAAGGATATATTAACATCCTGTCTTTTTCTAAATAAATTTTTAATAATTGTTGAAAGTCAACCCAATTTTTAAAATAAAACAGAAATATAATCTTATCTTATGAGTATATTTAATAATAAATTTGAGGTTCTTTTAAAAAGTGAATGTTTAAGACATCTGTGGATTACAATATGATAAGCTAAGATTATTAAAAATTAATATGCATTGAAGAATAGGTCAAATGTTCATAAAGACATTAAAAGGCTCCAAGAGCAGATACTGCCACTGAAATTGTATCTTACTTATACTATTTCCATTAATAATAGTGATATTTCTAATAATAAAACAGATGTTTAAGCAGCATTTTTTGAAATTTAACAAATAGCTGTTAAATTTTGAAAAGAATGATAATTCAAATCCACATAGGATCCAGAGGATAATGCAAGCAAGTGAAATGGGTTGAACTTGGTTTTGAAGTCATTAAGCAACGACACTTGTATCCATCACCCTATACAGTTTTACTGTTCTTTTTTCAAATTATGCTTTCATGTCCTTTAAATGAGAAAATTTCTCTTGATGAGAGATGTTCACGTTTAACTTGTTCCCTTAAAACCACCAGCTTTTGCGTATAAGTAAAGTCCAGGCATGGTGATGAATACCTGTAGCCTCAATGCTTAGTACAAGGCGATTTCTGAATATGAGGTCACCATAGCATACAATAAAAATAGCCTGGGCTTCAGAGCAAGACTCTGTCTTTAAAAAACCCACCCACTGGCTAGCCTGGGCTTCAGAGCAAAACTCTGTCTTTAAAACCTCACCCAAACCAAACAAAAACATAATACCAACATGATGTGTAGACACATTCCACATTACTGTTCTGGTTCAAGGAATTCATTCCTGGTATCTCCACTCGATTGTTTTTAAGGAAAATATAACTTTTTATAGATCTACTAATTTCCAAGAGAAACACATCGAAACATTAGTTGGTCCCAATTTATGAGTTCTATGAATTAATAATATTGTGAGCAAAATTTAATCTGCTATAAATTTCTAGAGAAATGTAAAAATATGTATCAAAGTCCTTAAAATATACTGAATATTATAATTATGCTAAGGATTCATCAATATATCCATGAGAAATTAAGCAAAGAAGGCTATACACAACACAGAGAGTGTCCCAGAAATGTATAAAACAAAACTGAACTTTTACAGTGTGGGAATTTTTAAAGTAGGATTAAATGTAAATTTTCATACTTTTATTTTTTCAGTGACCATTTCATTAAATATTTTTCATTTTTTCTAGAAATAAAAGGAATGAAGACAAGTCTGATATATTACTGCAGACTTTCAAGGGAGAGATTATAATCTTATTCTTTAAACTGATTTTTAAAAGTCAGTATATATTCATAAACATTTATAACACTTACTTACTTGTGTGTATGTATGGTGGGGTTAGATGTGCATGTATAAAGGCCAAAGAACAACTTGTTGGACTTTGTTCTTTCTTTGTCCTGTGGGTGCCAGAGATTGAACTCTGGTCCATGAGTTCAGCAGCAAGCTCCTTTGCTCACTGAGCACCTGGTCAGCCCTCAATGGACAGCATCAAGAACATTTTCATGTGTGCAGAAAGATATAAGTATTTCCCAGAGTCCTTTGTTTGTTTTGGTTTTGGTTTTTCAAGACAGGGTTTCTCTGTGTAGCCCAGGCTGTCCTGAAACTCCAAGATTCACCTGTCTCTGCCTCTAGAGTGCTGGAATTAACAGTGTGCACCACCACTGCCTAGCTTTTCCTGCAGTTCTTCTATTCCTGTCACTTATCCCCACCCAGTTCCCCCTATTATTCATATCTTAAATTATGATTAATCAATATCCAAACATTTTTGTTAACTAGATAGTCTATTTAGTTTTCTTTATTTTTTTTATTTCAGTTTTCCATCTAGGATACATTATGTTTGCTTGAAGCTCCTCTTGACTCTGTTTCTCAAATTTTCCTTATTTCCGATGCGTTTGATTGATTATTATATGATGTACATCAAACAGACTCTTTTCCTCATACTACACTAGGGTTATGAGTTTTGCACAGAAAGAGATAATACAGGAACTATATCATATCACTGTCATTGTAGTACTATAAATGATAACATTTAGTCCATATTCTATTGCTACAACAAAACATCTGGAGCTATATCATCTATATGAAGAAAAATGGCTTATTTATGACAGAGTTTTGGAAACTGGATGTCCCAGCAAAATGGTTCCAGTTTTGAAGAGGGTCTTTCTAGCCATACCTCATAACAACAGATAGCACCAAGGCAAGAATATGTTCTAGGGACAGATCAAATGGTTATAAAGGAAGCCAGAATATCAAGCTCATTTTCTATAAGAACTCTGTCAGCAATGACCTGACTGATCTCACAAAAACTACACTGACTCCTTCCAAGTACAACACCCCCAATAACCTAATTATAGCCAACCAGCCCCATTTAAAGGCCTTATGACTTAACATCACCACATTGGAGACCAAGTGTCCATCAAATGAACTTTTGGAAGATAAATCATAGCAAACCACAGTAGCTAGATACCATCAACAAGGTTTGTGACTACAGATGAGGATGTTGATTACCTGAGTGAAGCAGTGTTTATTAGACTACCATATTATAAACTCACTCTTGTGTCTTACGGGACTGTATCTTGATCTACTCTTCACAAACTTAACAAAACTGAATATAAACATGTAATTATTTGTATATACATTGCACATATATAATGGAATATATCCTTATATATTATCATACATACATTTCTACTTTAAGGGCTGTTTATATTCATAACAAAATCAAACAAACCAAGCCCCTTCTTCATGCAAGCCCATTCTTAAAATCAAACCCTTAAAAATCTTAGAATCGGGTTGGGGATTTAGCTCAGTGGTAGATCGCTTGCCTAGCAAGCACAAGGCCCTGGGTTCGATCCTCAGCTCAAAAAAAAAAAATCTTAGAATCTTTGATCTTATTAATATTTTTTTCTATTATAAAAACTCTTGAGGTGCATTTTAGTTTACATTCCAGAAATATCATGGTTTGGTGTGAGGCTATAGTTAATCTGATAAGAAATAAAAAAGGTTAGTGGAATATGTATGTAAAACCCTCCAGTTGGAAATAATGACTGTTTTGTTTGGTGGTAAGGATTGACCCCAGGGCCCTATGTATAATAAATAAATTCTGTGTAACATCTTTACACATTGATCCTTCAGGTAATTTTGGTTTTTAAAAGTATAATGGAAACTGAGAAGTAAGTAACTTTTCAGTGTTGTGTCAACTGTTTAAAAAATAATAATATAAGTTGTCAAGATACAGTGGTACTTGAGAGAGAGGATCAAAGTGGCATGATCCTATCTCAAAAACAGCCAAGGGCTGTGTATCTAGAGTAATGATAGACGGCTTGCCTGGCATACAAGGCCCTGATTCCTTCCAACCCCATAAACAAACAAACAAACAAACAAACAAACAAACAAACAATGTAATGCAAACCCTGAGCCTGTTTCCTTCATCTGAGCCAACAGTACACATTGCTGTCACAACAGAGGAAGCTGACTGGGCATGTGTTACAAGTGCAGGCTGTTTCACAGCTATCAACAGTTCCACTGTAAATTAAATTGTTTGGTTTATCTCATCCTATATTGAAACTCCTTAAATACAATATCATTTAGTGGCAAAGTATTTAGTTTTTGCTATTTTTACATACATTATCTTACTTATTTAAGAAATTTATGAATTCTAAGCCTGACAAACACAATGTAGCCTTTTGGGGAAAATATAATGTAAAAAAAAAATTATCTTTCAAAAAATTCTTCTAAAGGAGAATTGCAATGAAATCAAGTATAGGTATGTGTATTTTTAAAGCCTATAATATGTGTGTGTTTGAATATATAATACAGATATATGTCAAAGACACTGGCAATTTAAATGTTCCTTGTAAAACAAGTAAACTTTACAAAATGTGACATGGAATATAAAAAGTCTATATATCATATAAATGATTTTCTTCTCATTAAAAACTGAACTCTGTGTTTATACTTAACATTTTACAAAATGGCTAATTCCACAAATGCAGAAATACATTGGCTGACAATTCATAGACAAGCATCGTTACCTGAACTGTCCATAACCTAAGATACAGGCCTTTAAGGGAGAAGAAATATTACAATTTAATGATACGGCCAATCAAAAGTTTTATCACTGAAGTCCACAAAAGACACCAGCATACTGCTTTTTACCTATACCTTATTTTTACAAAGGCCACTAAACTAATTGTGTAATATCGAGTATTGCAGCTAGCACGCTCTTTGCACAGAACAAAT